>NC_139579.1:23834736-24354736 GCF_946808225.1 Silurus aristotelis
AAGGCATCATATAAGATGAAGATAATGGGGACAGCAGTGTGAACAAAGTTAAGTGAAGGTTTTATGTGTTTGGGTGTAAGTTTTTTGATTATGCAGCTATGTTCTTTTTTAAATCCCCTATGCCATGCTTATTGCAATGTGTTTTTTTGTTAAGAGAAAAGAAAAGAAAATCCATAATAAATATATATAATTTTTTTTCATAATTAGGGTCATCAAGGAATTTTCTACAGTTTATTAATTAAGCTATCAATTTACAAGTGTATACCAATTTCTAAAGTTTTTTATCAAATAAGCTTTTCCTGGTTGTCAGTTATTCTATCCCTCAAGTTGTACAGCCTAGAAAGCTAGCAGAGATAGATTGCAGCATTACCTGTCTAATACCCTCCTTTCTTATTTGCACTAAAATTCACTTTAAGACGATAAGCATTCAGGATGAAAATCTGCGCGTTAGCATGTACCACTACACCAATGTTTATTACAAGTACAAATTATATTAGGTTGTCTGTAAAGAAGATAGAACCCTTGGAGGCTTACTCAATGGGGCTTATGCTTTAATATTTCCAAAGCATTACATAGCGGAACCAGCAGAACCAAGTGGAATCTCATTTCACTGTTAAATCTGGAGGAGATTAGTGGTATACTTATAAATTGCTTAATGCATTGTAGAATTTCCACTGAACCTTTGACAGCAATTTCTCATAAGCAGAATGTGAGAGCAAAACGATTATGTTGCTGTAGGGCTACTTTTTATCATTTGGCAATGCTATAATACATAATGTAGATGCCCTGTTTTATTTTTTATGTATGTTAATAAGGGGTCCCTCCCAATTCATTTTCTGGGTCTAGAAAGAAAAGAAATAGGCTTTTAGTTCCAGTGATTCTTCTTAATTTTTTTACATGACACAGTGAATGTAATCCTGTAAAATTCACTTGATATTAAAGTCAAGAGAAATTGCCATTACCTATTTAGCAAATACATGTCCTTTCTGTTTCATGTAAATGTAAAAACCAAAATGTGAAAATAGTTATGCTTGAATAGAAAAGGAATATTTACATTGTATAAGGGGGAGTGGTGGCTCCAGCGGTTGAGGCACTGGGTTGCCGATCGGACGGTCTGGGGTTCAAGCCCCGGTATCGCCAGGCTGCCACTCTTGGGCCCTTGAGCAAGGCCCTTAACCCTCTATGCTCCGGGGGTCCCTTACGAGGGAAATATCAAGGTCCGTGACGTCGGAGTGACGTGGGGCCGCCTTCCCGTGGGCTCACCACCTGCAGGAGGGACCGTAAGGGACGGTGCTGTGAGGATTGGGCAGCAGTCGAAGGCGGGGGCCTGCTTAGACTGCTGCCCCCGCGACCCGAATTACGGATAAGCGGGAGAAAATGAATGAATGAATGAATATTTACATTGTACATTACCTGTAATATGCAGCATAAGACAGTATTATATATCACTGCAAGTTGTAAAATTGCATGTAATTTTCAAATTAATGAACAGTCATTAAACTTATTTAGAGAAATATTTCCTGGCAACCAGCAGTATTTCCTATCCCACTGGCAATGCTGAAACAGGAGTGGCACAGTTTTAGAAAACATTTCTGAAAAAAAAAACGGTGCACATTGCATAGCTGATTTTGACTCTGTGATGCTGCATACATATTCTCCGCAAAACAATAGAGCTGCCCTCTGTCTTCACATCTATGAGCTCTGAGCCCAGAAACACAGCCCTGTCAAACCATGTAACAGAGCCACATTAAGAGCGACGAGATGCAATTAGCCAAGAAATTACTCTGATCTTGGTGACATTTGAGAAAAATTGTAGCATGGAATAGGCAGAGGCTGTGTGATTGACAGCCTAATCCACGTTTGATGGGCTCCAGTCCACATTGCATGAGCAGAGCGGGTCTCCAGCAGATAACGAGCACAGCTGCACACCCCTGATATGTCGGCCACGAGGTGTCACTGGGCAAATTTCTCTGCTTTAAACGATGATGAAAGTATCGACCATTAATGACAGGATCATCTCCCTGCATGAAATAAATGCTCTAATCCCTTTTTCCAGGTCCATGAATTCCTAATATGAGTTATATAAACTGTGCTAATAAATCTATGTTAGCTCAGTTAGTTGTGTTTGGAAAATTGCAGGGCACACTTACTCTTTTCCTGTTTTGGATGCAGAGGAGAACAGCACATATTCTTTTAAACTAAAGCTTCTACTGATTTATTGCTTTAGATAGATAAAAAAAAAAAAAAAAAAAAAAACTTTCATTTAAATATTAATAGGAATTGCAAATTAGCAATGACCTAGGAGAGAATTTCAGCCATTGTTCAATGCGTATGTAGACGTGTGTGGCTTAAATAATATTAATTATTGCATTGTCTGAAGAAAAGATTAAGGTGTTCTGTATAGAAATATCCATATTTAAAGAGAATACAAGTTATTTATAACCCTTTTTTTTTATCTTTCATGTATCTGAATATGAATAAATTTGTCAATGACAAAATTAACTTTTTTTGTTACTTTTCTGGATATTAAAGTTTTCCAATTGGCACAAAAGTGCAATCAGTAAACTGAACATATGTATGATCCTGAAAGGTATTTAAATCATAGTAGTTCAAATAATAGTGTCTATTTTTGCAATAGTCATATGTTTAAAGGCATTGGGTTTTTCTAAAAACTTTGAATGACCCATTTGCATACCTTGACACCATGCGAAATGTTAAATATGGGGGTAAGAGGTCTCAAAATGCACATTTGGTTGCTGGATATGGAAACATCATGCATAGGGCAGAAGACCTTTGATGGTGGCTTGTGCTTTTTCTATTAGAACAAAATGGTTCACCTACAGGAGGCCAACCACACAAAGAAGAGACATATCCTGTAATTCTCTCCCCTCAGCAAAATGACTGTAGCTTTTTCAGGGGTGGAGGGGTTTCTAAAAGTGATGATTAGGGCAGGGGAAAGCAGAAGTAAATGCTTTATGAATATTTCATGTAAATGTAAGTGCCACTTACTGGACACAGGGCCTGATTGATAGGAAAGTGGCTCTAAATGCCTCGACTTTGAAGGGTTTCAGACTCCCTCCCTCTTCAGTGCCTACTTCAAGCACCACAGTTAATAGCAGAATAAAGACGTATTTAGCTGGAGAGCTCTTCATTAATGGTCTACGTTAAACAAAAGTAGTGGCATAAGATTTGTGTCAGTAGAGTGAGATGAAAAGAAGTGGTGAGAGAGAAGAGAGAGAGGAAAAAAGGGGAAAAAGCCTTTAAGAAAAGATGTCTGAGGGGAAAATGCAGCTCTTAGTCGCACCAATCTGCCATTTTCTTTCTCTGGCTTTTATAAGACTCCCATTTTATTTTCAAGCTTGAGCAGCAAGCCTACAGGAGGCCCTCCTTAAAAATGTCAAAAACGAGACAGCGGCAACAGTAGGGCTGGCCAGACGCACTGAATCTGAGCTTAAGTGGAAAACCGGCTGACGTTAGTCTGCTCCCTTTGCTGTAGATGGATCATACAACTTACATGGCTGTCATGCAGCTTTGTTCTCTCACACAAACACACAAACATATATGAAACTGATGAACAAGCTACTCAGCTTTAGTCTCTTGTTCTCGGGTAAATTTGGTTGAGCTGTGTGAACTTTCACCATTGCTAAATTGAGATGTCCATTTATTCTTCAAAAGTGCATTCTTTTAAATTTTTTCTACTTTTGAATAAAAAAAAAAATTGTAATTCCAACAGGAATATGTAACTGCTAACGGTTAACATTAAGAATAAAATCCATTTCTTCTCTTGAGCCTTATATGCATTTTTTTTAAACGTGACAAGCCCATTTACAAGCAATCATCCATTTACATCTCCCCCCACTTTTGTGGAAGTAATGTATGTAATGAATTGAGCTAATTCCTTTGAGAAATTGAAGAGTTCATATTACATATAATTCACCCAACCCCCCCCCCCCCCCCCCCCCTCCTTTCCTATAGATATCCCCTGATGGGCATTCAGTAACATATACTGTAGATGGCAGCAGTCATTACGATGAGTAAGGTTAGTTCCGTTATCTTACATTCCTTAAAGTGAAAGCTACATTATTATTTTTTTCATTAGTTAACTGTGAAGTGCCAATCCTTTATGTCTCTCTGTCCATGTGATCCAGATTTTATCATTTCAGCAGCACATCTTAAAAGCTATTCTTCTTATCAAATATAATACCTACAGGGGAATCTAATCCAATTAGTTTCAGAATTTTTCTGCTACCGTTATCTCTTATCCGTTGTTATCATGCTGTTTTCTAGATGGACACGGAGTATACGATAAAATTAAATAAGAATAGCTTTTTTAATGTTACCATATATCTACTGAAAGTTAACCTGTTTCCAAGGAAAGTGTGGCAAAATGCAGATTTTCCTTCTGTCAGTTTTGAATCATTAAATCAAGTCAAATGTGTTATTGCTATTCCTTGGAACAAAATGTCATTTCTTCGAGTCCATGGTGCAAAGCATAATATTATAAAACACAGTAGCAGAACACACAGGACTACACAAAGTGCAAATACATGACATTGTGAGGCAAGTGCAAAATATGTAATAATTACTTAGGACAAGGAATGCATAGGACAGTGCACACTGTATACCTGAAAGTTTGCTTTGTGATGGAAGATCCATTATGAATTGCCTTAAAGGATTTTTATGCCTTCTATAATAGCTGTAAGAAACGCTCTGTTAGTTTGTCATCCCCTAAAGCATAAAGAACATAAGATATAGATTTGAATTTACAGTAACTCATTATATCATTACACATTTTGCCAACAGTTTTTGTAAATATGACAGACATATGTATTGTTTTGAATACTTTTTTAATAATTATTCTATATTTCATCAGGGACTCTTATTGTTGTTGCAGTTACATTGCTGTCTTGACATATCTGGTGCGTGACGGGGACAAAAACAAGTCTGTGGAACTTTCTCAGATGACCACATTGCTCCTTTGTGATTTCACCTTCACCTTAGTTTCTCTGGAGGTTGGGTTCAATTCCCTGTCTGATGCATCTAATCTCATCTCATCTCCCTCTCTCTCTCTCTCTCTCTCTCTCTCTCTCTCTCTCTCTCTCTCTCTCTCTCTCTCTCTCTCTCTTTCTCTCTCTCTCTCTCAATTCTCTTGCACTCTCACTCTCTATGTGCACGCAAGTCTGCTGACACTCTTTTCCTGAGACTGAGCTTCCTCGTGTATGCATCTAACCACAGAACAAGAACCAATTTGATGTGCTTCAGTGGTGTGTGAAGTCAGAGCACAAGGCAGAACCTCTCTTTATTCCTATAATGGTTTCTGTTCCTCTTGCTACCATTTATGCTTTGCCCATGTAAATATGCACATTTTTACTGGGATGAAAAATAAGAAAAGAAAAAAAACTGTAAACCCTCTATTTTGGAAAACACATTAGTCCTGGCATGCTGGTGTGACTTGGCAGGTTATTGTTATTGCTCTTTAATTCAGACTGGCTCAAGGAACCCAAGTATGCTTTCTGATAATACTAAAGGCATCCAGACCTGCCTATCAAACCACAAGCAAATACCATGAGAGTGGTCCATTTGCAATCACAGCGCCTGAGTGAGGCTCGTCATGGTGTCTTGTCAGCGAGGATGCTAGTCCAGGTCAGCAGGGTGCTATTTTTCCACAACAGTCTCCAAAGTCTGCCTTGCTTTTAAAAGCACTTTTTTTCTTGTATTTCCCTTGCTCTAGCTCTCTGAAATAAATGAGTGTGAAATAAAGCAGAAAGGTATTGTTGATCCAGAGATATGAAAAATTGTCTTTAGTCGGGTTTTATTTGTGCATTTCAGGTAGCACAGCATGTGATCCGGTACACAGTGTATATACAAATTCTGTTTTAAGCTTGGACACTAAAAAGTAGCAAAGCAACATCTGGACTGAATTAGAAAGAAGAATACCTTTCTCTCAGAAGCATAAATTTAGGCAGTAGATTCTCAGATAAACTAAGCCTTTGAGATTTCACAGGAAAGAGAATGGCCATGGTTAGAATCTGAGTGACCTTTTTGCCTCAATAGATCTGTAATTACCTGCCTTCAGCCCTCTAATCAAATGCACATCATGATCCACACGCTCTGGGATTTATCTTTTTTTTTGGCAGAATTTGATCTTAGGAATTTGACTTAATGAGTGTAACATGATTATAAAGAGGTACAAAAAAAGGCAACTAAAGTAGATAAGTAGATAAGAAGCACCTGCTATGAAAGAAGTACAAATAGAAAATAGGTATAAATGTGACAATTTGTGACAAAATCTGTAAATCTTTTATCATTATTCTGTAAAATATTAGTTTAGCTCTACCAACAATACAACCATATTCCTTTTAAAATGTAGCTAAGCTTATTTCTTTATTATAGTGTTATAAATGCAAATTAAATTACCACATTAGATTAAGCATGTTAATATCAACAGTGAAGGTGCATTTGGAAAGTTTTTGATTGCTAATAGACAGTAAGCAATTCAGAAGTAGGAACATTCTAGAGTTGTATACAAAATAGACACATTAAATATATTTTCCCAAAGTCAAAAGTCAAGAAGTGTACATTTTACGGACACATTTGAAAAGTGAACACACTTCATTGTTATTAAAAACATAATAATGAGTCCAAAGATAATGTTAAAAATAGCAGTTTCTTCTCTTAATTTTTTTTTCTCGATTGAACACAACACAATATACTTCACAAACCTTCATCAAAATTCAAATAAGCTTTACATAATCCAACAGCTCTACTTTATTAAAGATTTATGCAATGCTCATGAATGTCTTATAAAGGGCCAATGTAAATACCATTCAAATAATATGTTACTTAATAATGAAAATGTACACATGAGCAAGATATGCTAATGTCATTGCAGAATGATACAGTAATATGTACATTATTGCACATTATTATACATTTATGAGCACTGTCTAAATATACTGTAGCATGTTGTTTGATTTTTAAAAAGAACAATAAAAATTTAACGAGAGAATATATTAGACAGAAAAAGCATGAATAGAACTGCAGTGTTATAGTTAGCTATTAACCAGTATATAGTCTTAGTAGACCAATGCATCTTCAAAGCATATGCAGGTTCCAAAATACACTGCTGCAAAGAATTAACATCACAGAATAATACTGAGTCAGTTAATCTTCAGGGATATCAACCTGTTCAGTTAGGAAACATAAGCGATTGTGAATCAGTTTCAACTTCTTTGGTATAAATAAAAGTGACTGCAGGTGCACTGGAGAGGCAACAGCAAGACAACCTCCAAAAAAGGAAATGGTTTTGCAGACCACAGACAATTACTCTTTCCTAATCCTTCTTGAATGATTTGTCTCTACTTTTGTGTTAGGGTCCGTGTCACTACTTGTTGCTTTAGCCAGTACCTGCAACTCAATCAGGTTGCACAGGTAGTCCAGGTCCTCTAAGGTGGCACATCCATAAGTGTCATCACAAGGAGAATTGTGTCTCCCAGCACGGTTTGCAACAGCAACAGCAGGGATAAAACACTGGAAGGTGAACCGTTACCTAAGGAGGTAAGAGTTAAGGAACAAGGAAAAAGATTAGTACTGCCACAGCCCTAAAAACATTTACTACAAAAAAAAGCTACTGGTGTGCATGATTGTGAACAAATGGTAAGAAAGACTCCATGCGGGTTGCATGAGAGCCTGACATCCTCTTTTCTGACACAGACCTCCATGTGCTAGGCAGTGGTACACTTACTGATGTTAGATACTGGAATGAAATTCTGAGAGCCACTGCCAGACCTTACACTAGTGCAGTGGGCCCTGGGCTTCTCCTGGTGCATGTCAATGCCCAGCCTCATGTGGCCACAGTGTATAGGCAGTTGGATGACAAAAGCATTACCCAGACCTGAATCCCATTGAAAACCTCTAAATGTTCACTATTGCCCTGATCCAGGTCTGGGAAAAGATTCCATAGGACACCATCCATCATCTCATCAGGAGCATGCAGAGATTGATTTTCTGTGTAATTTTTAATCCAGCTCTAAGTAGGTTGATTATTTTGGTTTCCATTGATTATTGTCACATAATTTTTCATTCATCAAGATCCAATGTGTAATTTAAGCAGTATATCAAGTGTGTTTCCACTCATCCGATTACTGATGTTACTGACTTATCCGTCACTGTGGAAATGTAAAAGATAACGCAAACTGAAAAGAGTGCATATAGGTAACTGAAATCTCAGAATTTCTCACAGCACAATTATTGTTTGCCCATCTGCTCAAAGCTGTAGTGTATATTGCAAACCTTGTCTTTTCCTAAATAATTGTAAGCATTTTTAGAGCATTTTTATTGGCTGTTTTTATTATGTGCTGTTTCATTATCAATTCACTTACACTACAATGGTACTAAATGCTCAATTCTGACTGTTCAGAAGGTCTTAATAACATACATTTGGGTCAAATACATTCAGTCTTCTAGTATATGTAAATGTGTCTTTAATATTTTAATTGTCACTGATGTACTGTATATCAACACAAATAAAGCAACAAAAAAACAAAACAAAACAAAACAAAACAAAAACGTTAAAATGAAACCCTACACTTTTGGTATATAGCATATCACAGGTTTTATTTATTATTTTGCTTTTAATATATAGTTTATTTTTATAGTAACAAAATACAAATGGCATTGTTTAAGTGACATGTAAACAGATGAATAATGCAGGTAATACATATAATGTAAAGTTTTCTGTGAGGAGCTATTTATTTAGCATTTTTGGAAGGCATCTCCAGTGACATGAATACAGAAATATCTACAAGAGTCTACACAGGAAACTTTGCACTGGGTAACATGTCATGCTGTAAATTTTGTCTTCTCAAAAGTGAGAAGCTGGTGAGGAAACAATTTGTAACTGCAAATAATGTAAGAAAGACAAAACTAACATCTTTGCAGGTGTTCTACAGCATTAAATGTAAATTTAAATTAAAAGGTTAAAAGGTACAGTATTAGTGTGTGTGTGTGTGTGTGTGTATGTATATATATATATATATATATATATATATATATATATATATATATATATATATATATATATATATATATATATATATATATAGATTGATTGATTGATTGATTGATTGATTGATTGATTGTGTTCCTGTAAAACCATGCCTGTCATGTTTTACTGCTGACCAAATGTGCAAATTTCATTGCAAACAAAGCAACAAGCCCCATTACACCTCTGTAAAGATACTAAACAAAACTAGCTACGAATATAAGTTTAATTATTATTTATTTATTATTATTTTTTTATTATTATTATTTTAATAATTGTTTATTATCTCTTGTTTATTATCCACCCTGACTGGATGGCTCAGCAATTTGTTTTGCTATTCTGCTCCAATCAGACCACTGATTCCATAACTAGAGTTAGCAGTTCAATCCAGACCATGCGGCTTTCTTCTCACGGGCTTTAGGGCCCACAAAAAGTCCTGTGCAGCCGGTGAAAATAGAGACCCCCTTGCACTGCCCCTTGACGCAACAGTCCTCTTAATGCAAGTGGCATGGTGTGTCCATGAGTAAATGATTTGCATGACAAACTCCCATATTGTCCCTCCTTTAGATGTGCTTCTTATCCTCTACTCCCTGACCCATGCAGAATTCAGCTTCCCATTTTTGCTTCCCATATGTTCAGGCATTTCACTTTCAGTTCCCTCAGACATGTACAAATTTGGGTTGGCAATAAACCTAGACATGGTCTTGTGCAAATGTAGCTTTTTCTCTTTTGTTTTGAATGGTAGATTAATATCAGTCATTATCAAATTCTAATATAACTTGTCTAGAGAGCAAAAGGACGGCCTGATAAAGAGAAATTGAAGCTTTGTTATATATGAAAGGTGCTGAAGAAATGCAAAGAACTACAGCAAACTATATTAAATACAATTAGAGCTGATTATTAAATTACATTCCAAAAACATATTTATTCCCCACTTTTAAAGAATATATGCTATTTATACTTATTAATCTGCCCTGCTTATTATAAATATGTGAATAAATGATAATGAACAGCATAACATGGGGCTAAATGATAAAATGGAAATATATTTGTAGCAAAACACACAATAAAGTTGATCATCTAAACTGTTAGTACAAGAATTGGAAAACTAGAATTTTAATCCAGAATGTGAAATAATTTATTTTAAAAGGATTTGTAATATGAGACAGTTTAGGACTCTTTTCCTATAATACACAGCCTGACACCTTTATTTTCTAACACTAATAACATTCAATCTATTAAAGCAGAACAGTTTATTTATAAAAGTTAAATTTATTGTTACATGCTTTTAATATATTAACTTTATGCCTCTTTATCTTTATAGCAGCACGAGCTTCTGTTTTTTAAATCAGCACTGTGCAAAACTGACCTTCCACAAAACTTTATAATATCAACTATTTCAAGTTTATGAAAAAATTTTACGATGAAGTGTCCAACATTTAAATTCATCCGTATATTTCATACTACAGAATATAATAACATAATAAGAACGTTTTAATGTAAACCTTAGATATAACTGTGAAAATACAAATGAGCATTGATATTTCATGTTCCTGTTTAAAGTAATTCTGGTTAATATTTTAGATTCCATTCCTTTCTCAATCACACAACTAGTTGTACAAAAATACATCCAAACATTTAAAATCATTTAGATGCAGTTCTCTAAAATAAGATATATGTTTTTAATAACATACAAGACCCACTCATGAGGGAAATATTGATATTCAGCAGTAAACACCAAAATAAATGCACCAAAAGAACCCTTACACGTCATTCAACAGCATGCACTTGTAGATCCATTGGATTTGAAAAAGGCATGGGAAGAAAACTTGCTATGTAATTTATACAATACAATAATTTTGTGTACATAGTGAGGTAAATTGATCCTCATTTGGTTCAGATGCATTTCAGCTATGTCTGAGCTCACCCCACTCCTTGGATAGAAATTGTCTGCATCACCAAAGACATATAAAAGGCACTGTTTATGAGCTGTTCATGAACAGTAAAATGGTGCAAACAGGAAGCTGAATAATAAGTAAAGAAATGGAGACTTGCACATTTCTATTTAATGTTAACAATGTGGCTATAGTTATATTTTTCTGTTAACTGTAAGATGGATCTAGCAGACAATTTTGTCATTTTTCCTGTCATTTTGTAACTATAGTAGGCTTTAGACTTGGAGTGAAATATAAGAGTAGATAGTAGTTTCAAATCCAAAGAGACAGCATAATTGATTGACCCTTCAAGATTTATTGCAGAGCACCAGTGTGGTTTCTAAAGGACACCTAGTATTAGCATTATCATCCATCAGTACACATTGCTCTGGTGATAGTTAAGTGCCACTACTGATCTTATTTCACACATACATTTAGGCATTTATAATACAAAATATCCTTCAATGCACTTTCAGTGACATGTGTTGCTCCTTTATGTATAAATATATTGTATGTAAGTTTACATACACTGGAGTCCAAAAGTCTAAGTGCACTAAAGAAAATGCTTCCTTTGCATTCTTTTCTAACTTAATTCAACAATATTCATTGCAATGTACATCACTGACAACAATAGCTACATATTTACCTGAATTTCAGGGTTTCTTAATATTTGGTATGTCCCCTTTTTGCTTTAATGTGCAAAGTGTGCATTTGAGCTGGCATAGACTCCAGGCATTTGTGCAAAAAATTATGATCAATTTGAGATAAAATCCCTCAGTGTGCATGTTAAATGTGGCCTTTCATACAAAGCAGTTAACATGCGCCTAATCACACATTCGCTTACATTTAATAGTGCCAAATCTTGATTATGAAATATTTCCAATATCTTCTTTCTTTCTTATAAATATTTCAAAACCTTCTGTTTATTTCTGAATGAAAATTTATTTTAGATTTGCAGTATTGTTTCAGTTTGGACTTTTGGGTCCCACTGTTTGCATACCAATTTTTTAGTACACTACAAATTTAATCAATTATTATTCATTGTTTATGTCTAAGAATTCTCAAAATGATTATTTTATGAATGGCCATACTTGTGCACATTCTACATGTAAATCAATGTTTATCCATATGGTTAAAATATAGTAGAAAATGCAGCTGTTCAGTTTCTCCAAATGAAGGAGGATTAATAGTCCATAGCTATAGAATAATAAGTAATAATTATTAATAAAAATGACCTGCTTGTCTAATTCGGCTCATTTGCCCTGACTGTAGCTGAAGGTTCATAACACATAATCATTTCCTCACAGAAAACTGAAACCGAATGTTGTTAGAGAACTCTAACCGCCTTCTCTTTGATGATTTTCACAATGTGCTTCTCTCTAATCACGCATTGCATTGGGTTCCTGTGTTGAAAACCATTTTTTCCCCCCTCTTTTCCGGAGGTTGTCACTGGCTCTCAGCGAATTCCATGGATTATGTTTTCCCATTGAAACCTTATAACCCTGTAATCCAAGATGAGACCATTTATCAGAATACCAATAGATAAACAGAAACACCTTTCAGCTATTTGAGCTAATGAAATGTTTGTAGCTTATGCGTTTGCTTTGCTATTTGTTTAGGCTTGCATGTGTATAAAAAGTTCTGTATTGTAGGTTTATAATCCTAGAATAAATAAACATTTGAACGCTTTGTGGATTAACGAAACATTGCACTTTTTCCCAAACATCAAACAGAGGCACATGAAAAATAATTTTTAAAAATGGTTTTGTTGTCTCCCCCCCCCAATCCATGACAGTTTATATAATGTATTCCAGTAAATTTTTTTGGTGCTTTAATACTGTACGGATGTGGTTGAGACTAATTTAAGGCCGGAAAACAAAATGTTGTCTTATATGAATAATGGATAAAAGAAAAACAATGGCAGAGTATTAAAGAGAAGAAAAAACACCACATATTTGTGCTGTTGTTAACAATGAAGCGGTGTGTTCCTGCCTGCAGCTGATACCGCTTATAGGAAACAAGGACCTGGACCAGATCTGAATAGTTAATGGGCACAGTCCCACAGTCACATCACATTCATTCCTTATCTGCTCTCATTCCTATGCTGCTCCACAACAGTAATTAGTATTCCCTTCCTCCTCTTCTCTGGAACTCAGGAAGGCTGGCAGAGTGACCAGCAGAGAGGCCACTTCTCCCAGGAGGAAACGGGACCATAGTCCGAGTGCAGGAAAGAGATTGTAAGAGAGGAAGGTGTTTGGGTTGTGTTGTGTCATTGGGCAGGTTCTAGCTTGTGAATTATATAATTATTAAATAAGCATATAATTAAATTAATTTTTATTGTCTATTGAGAAATAGGCGAGTCCACTGAAATGCTGAAATGCTAAAATGGAATGAACTGCTTTATAACAGTAGATAAAGATACTAGATCAGGCCGTGAGTTGTGCACACACTAAACACAAATGCACAAGAGAATATAATTGCTTGCTCTTTCTGAGCCTGATGAAGAAGGATGTTTTTTTATGTATCTGTTATGCAGTAATGTATAGATTAAAGGGGTGTAATGGTACACGTATTCATATCGAAATTCTTCAGTACAGGGCCTTCAGTTCGGTACGCAAGGGTACCAAATGCAATCATTTTTACGTGCGGAAGATCTGATTTAAAATCAGATTTTTCCAATTATAATTTAATTATTATTTTATTATTATTATTAAACTTAAAAACATACACTACATAGCCAGGGGTATAAAAAAGAAACTAGAGTTTGTGCAGTGTCACTGTGACTACTCACACTGTACCGGACTTGTTTGATTTGATTTGCGCAGGCATGATACGGCTAAAGAATCCATAGCACGCGCATTAGCCGCTAACCAGTAAGTGACTAGCGGCTAACATTAGCCGCTAACCAGTAAGTGACTAGCCGCTAACATTAGCGCTATGGATTCTTTAGAGTTTAATGTCCAGCTTTAAGAATTTCCTTTAAAAGGATAAAATCCTGACACTTCCACATTTCGAGGGAGTGAATAATGAAGGATGGAAGGAATAAAGTCATTTGTTAAAGTATGCTGAAATACGTAGAACAGTTAAATAGATTCTATGTTTAGAAAATGTAATGTAAAACACACACATCTATTACTGAATGGGGTTTAACAAATGTAAAATGTAAATTTATAATTTTATTATTCCATACTTTTTTTAAAACCCATTTAATATGTGGCAATGTAATAAAAAGAATTCAAAAGTGTATTGCCTTACTTTGATTTATTATATATTTCTTTTTTACAAAATATGATTTTTTATATAATTTAAACAAGCAGGCATTTTATTTTTAATTGTTTTAAAAGTGTAAACTATTAATGTTCACAAATGTTATTAATTAAAAGTTTAAAAAAGACGACAAGCAATTTTATGTTCTGTATTTCGTCCCCTTAACTGTACCGAAGTTGGACCAAACATGAAACATGAATTTTGTGCACCTTTACACCTCTAAAAGATAAGTTCAAAATGTGGTGTGATTTAAGCTTGTAGTCGTTTCTTTCTGATTTTTTAAGATTTTTTTCTGTAGAGCTGCCTCAGCTGCTCTCAGTGCTGCCCACCTCAGTGGAAGCACCAATCCCAGTCCTGCCTGCAAATTAGGGCTAGCTCTCAACTGTTTTGGTGTGTGTGTGTGTGTGTGTGTGTGTGTGTGTGTGTGTGTGTGTGTGTGTGTGTGTGTGTGTGTGTGTGTGTGTGGATGCACATGTGTGAGTGTGTGTGTGTGTGTGTGTGTGTGTGTGTGTGTGTGTGTGTGTGTGTGTGTGTGTGTGTGTGTGTGTGTGTGTGGGTGAGTATGTATGTGTGCACTGACTTGTCTAAAAACTGCCAAGTGAGAACATTGTGACAATCTGACAGTCAAGGCAAGCATCCCTCAGCAGGACCCATGGGCATTTTAATTGGCCTACTTCCGAACTGTAATTTTTTTTAATTGCTTTGAGACACTGGGCTCGCCTAAAAAAATCAATGCAGATGTAATAATATCTGTAATTGTCTGCCACGCTCTGGGGACACCACAAAAGCCTCGGATCAATGAAGGAGAGCAGGAAAGCTGTTAGGGTTAATTTTTCCTTTTCTCTCAGTAATGACAGGGAGACGAACGCTGCTGCCGCTTCGCCGGCCCAACTTCTACATTTTCTATTGTCTTTGTGCGTCTTAATTGAGCCAAATGCAGTTACTTCTGTACTGGAAGCAGCAGAGCCTATGATTAATGAGGCAGCCAGTCATGGCACTGTGATAAAAACCAGACAGAGATTAAAAAAAATATCAATCTGTTTTGCCTTTCTTTGTCCTCTCTTTTCATCTCTTTAAACTTAAAGTGGCTTCCAAGGAAATAAGCATTTGGCTGACTGCTAAAGCCTTGAGCTTCAGTGGTACTAATGACCCAACAGGCCACCGCAGAACAGCGGGTGTTATCGAATGCCAGGAGTGTGACTGTCCACTGAGCACTACCTGTGATCAGGATGTCACACTTGCATGTAAAGGTTGTGACAGTTGGTGGCTCAGCCTTCGGGTGTGTGCAGGGAGCGTCCCATCCTCCGCCATCTCTGGAGACGTGTCAGGAGTTGAGGGTAAAAAGTTCACAGGTATTAGCCTCCCAGGGTCAGTCTAGCCTTTTGACTAATTACCTCATTAAGTCTCACTCCAATACACCCTGCCTGTATGCTAGGACTTTGGCCTGTTGCATTGTGGGGAAGTGGGAAGGAGGGGGGCTCAGAATGACCGTGTGATGCAGCGCTGGACACAGAGCACAAAGGTCAAAAATAAAAATGGCTAAAAACAGTGCTAAGGCTACACATGGCTTTGATTTTGGTTCCTAAAATCTACAAGCACTCTGTAAAAAAAAAATACAAATGCTATATAATGAATGGTATATGGATTTTTTTTAAATTCAGTTCTTTAGCATAATATATAAGCATTGTGTTGAATGATTTTAAGTTAACATTTAATAAGTAAGTATAATTATTTCACAGTCCTGATCATTTATTAGAATGAACTATGAACCCGATTGTGGTCTAGATATATTTGCTAGGTTTTTCACCTTCGGTTTGAGATCCACCTCACTGCTAGTTGTATTGTCTTTTCTTTGCCTTATTATGAGTGTGATGGATTTTCTCTCATTACTGATTCAGTTCATTAAAAGAAGAAAAACATTAACATTGTTTACAACCCTTGTTGGAGGCAGTTATTTTCTGGGGCCATACCGGATGATCTATCCCCCCTCCCCATTTTCTTGAAAAAATTAATTAATGTTTATATTTGAGAGCGTTGATATGGCTTGGTATTTCCAAGCGAGTGTAATTTCTCTGTGAAAAATTCAACAATTACCATAAAATGTATGAATGATAATTAAGGAACAATGTAATGTCAATAGTTCCATGATTAATCCCCAAGAACAAAGCCGAATGGTGTATGCTGTAACTTACTAATTGATAAGCAATTTCATTTATTCTTAATTACTGAAAGACCCATTTTCTTGCGGTCATGATTAGACTTCCAAACCTACTTAACCAGTCAGGGATAATGCATTAACTGTATGAAGCCATCTCCATCCACTTTTTTTTCTCTCCTTCTGGTTTTGGAAGGTGTTCAAGTACCATTAGCCCTGAACAGACATGTGTGCTTAAAGTAGCACAACCAAAGCTTGCTCAACAAAGTTTTATGTGCAAACCCAACATGATTTATGAACTGTAACGCTTTATTTAAGGTGGTGAAACAACATTTATTACTCAAGGTGAGAATTGGGAAATTTGTATGTAATATTTCCCCTATCGTTTCATCTGCCTACTATAACAGTCGAGTAAGCCAATTTTCCAAAATTGGCACATTAGCATGGAGGTATGCCTTTAAAGATGTGTCCAAGAGTCAATGTCAAAGTTCTTCTCGCATTTTCCTATAGAGAGATCTGTCCTGTTCCAAACAATGAGATTTCTCTCAAGCTCCAAGCTACTTTCAGATTCTTTTTTTTCCAGCTTCTTCATTTGGTCACACCTCCTGCCCCTGAATAGTCACCTTTGAGAAGATTAACCCTTTCATTAAAAATACTTGACCAGGGTCACATTATCGCCTGGCTTGCCTTTGATCTATCAGCTATGGAGAAATTATTAGCAATTTCTAAGCCTTGCCATGTGATTTGTTTTTGTAAATTTGTAGAAAATATTTCTAATCCTATTATGTGGCCTAGGGGAGGAAAAAACCTGTATCAAATATATAAGGCTTTTGTTAGGTAAAAGAGGGTCAGTAAGGGGACTACTGAATGCAGGTTCATTTGGAAACATGGGAATGGAGACGCCCCAAGCAGAAGGGCTCTAATCTCTCAACCTGGTCATACACCTTCGAAGAATGTCTTTCCTCTACTTTGCAAATGACACTCTGATCACTTGATGAAGGAGTAAGATAAATACAAAAACCAGATAGATGTCTTAACCCGATACCAATAAAGAAAGTTTACTAACAAACAGGGAATAATTGTAAAATTTCTCCTGGGCCATCTTTATAAAGTACATATATCACAAATAGGAAAAGAGGAAAAAAGTCCCATTTCTTCCAGCTCCTATCTCCCTTTCAGAGCTCGACACTTTGTAGAACAAAAGTCAGCGTCTAAGTCCAAATCTCATTTGACAATGCGTAGCAGCCCGTGCTATTTTAGGTCTTTTGTGGTGCCAATCTCCTATCTCTCCTGTGACATTTTTTCAAAGAAAGAGTAGATTTCCTAGAGACTCTGCCCTTTGCAACTTCCACTGTGTATTCTCGCCTATAGAATTGGGGCTGTTCTTTGCTGTAATGCAGCAGCACCCCACTTCTATTTCACCACCGACCACAGAAAGGGAAATTAAGACAGCGTATCACGCTAAGGTCAATTCCAAAAGAAACCTTTTTACAGATGCCTAATTCCTGACTGTTTTCATGCATTTAAAAGTGTTTTAGTGGTGGAATGTTCAGCACTGTGTTTTTTGTTTTTTTTTATTTTAGAGGAAAAAGGCAAATCTTTTTCCTCGTGTATATGACACACTATGCTAAATACACTAAGAGTCAATAGATTTTAAATACCCAGTATTTTAGGTTCAAACTAAAACAATGGGCTATAAAATTGTTAAAATTATTAGACTGAGAAATCATTTGTAATATTTATTGGGAAACAGTGTAATTGGATCACTCTAATTAGGCTTCTAATTAATACTAGCACTGTATATGAATCTAAACATAGGCTTAACTGGTTTACCCACTAAGCTCCAAACACATCTGCTTTTACTAAAGCACTCATTTCGGGTCCAATTAGGCTCGAAATGGCCAGTTAATCAGTTGCTAAATACAAAATATAGGTCTTTTGTATAAAATTCTGTTTAATGATTTTCCCTAATTATCATTTTGTACATGCTGAAATATTTTGAAGTACTATTGCTTAACCTGCAATAAAGGGGTTTAAAACCTTCTGTCAGTTTATCTAAAGTAAGCATCATCTGGGGACAAGGAGTTCTCGGGATGTTTCACCTGAATGTGCCTTTTAATGCGATGTATTGTTTTGAAGCACTAAAAGCATATTTTTTCGAGATAATTCATTGAAGTTGTATTTTTACCAAGCTTTTTTTGACTGTATATATTGCCCATGCTCTGCTTGTCAACGGACACAGAGTAGTGAATGTTTATATCTTTCTGTTCAGTTAACAGAGCTCTTAGAGTTGGCAAAGGTCCAACATTATATTAATTTGCTATACAGGCATTAGCTATCATACCATGTTATTATTCAGATGAGGGGAAAAAAGATATGAAAATCGCTTTAAATAACACACTTCTAAGAAGTTGCGCTTGCCATTAATTTCGCTAAAGAGGCTGACGTGATTGTACATTCTCCCTGGCAGGGTTGGAAGCTGTGGCTCTTCTCATCGTTAATCAGGAAGCACACTTTTTGCCTGTGTTTCAAAAGGGCAAAGGGGAACTCGGTTAAATAGGAAGGGCTGACATTATATCTTCCACTGGAACTCTGTAATTGCGTGGGTGTAAATTGTATTATAAATGGATTATCTTTGAGTGTTAAAAAAATGTCCAAAAGGGGAAAAAACAGCAAGAAATAATGACTGCAGAAAAAAGAATTGTGTTGCATTTGACGATAAATAATAATGTGGTGTAAAAACTAGTTAGATTTTGAAGATTATACTCATCGTATACATTAGTAAGTGTACTACTGATTGGGTTTATCAACAGGATTAAAAAGAAAAAGAACAAGAAACGAGAAAATAAAAAAAACTTTATCTCTACTTTGGCAAATAAATATCCGATAGATAGATAGATATCAAAGCACTGATAGATATTGGTTCTGTGAAAATTATTCACTTACTTATAAAGTGCCTGACAAAATTATATCTGAATTCCTGTGCATTATGTCATGTTTCTGATCGGTTATAGGATGTCTGGCCATTATAAAGAAGAACAGAGCGGCGCTGAGAGGAACTGGCTTTTGTGTGAGTTTTTTGAGCTCTGGACCAGGTCGCTTCTGTAGGATGAGCCGGAGCAGAGCAGCTAATGCACCATGCGTGATCCTGCTGCCGTGATTTTCCGGTTGCCATTTACCACTGGGGGCTGAGGGCTGCTGAATAGAGGTGGTCTGAACAGAGATGGCCTTCTCACTCAGGTCCTGCACCTTCTCAGCTTTACTGGATTACCGAGGACCCCAACCTCATCATTAGCATCTTACCCCTGGCATTTCAATATATACTAAACTCAAAATTGTCTCTATGGTTGTGAAGTTCAGTTATTCTAGCATACTCTATCACATTAGTCCCTTGCTGTTTGTGTGGATTTTTTACTTAAAAAGACAAAAAGAAGTCATATTCGGTTTATTTTCAGTTCAAGCACTCTAGATGACAGACACGCCTTTGTGAGAAAAGTTGGCGATATACAAGCTGACACAATTTGCTCTGCGTTTTCAACCACCCATGGCAGGTGAGAATGCACATGGCAGAAAAGCTGTTGAAATCACGTTGTTTAAAGTGTCAATACTACACTACATCTTTGAATTCCTCCTGCTAACACCATGCGCAAATACTTTGTGTGCAAAAGTGAAAACTTCATCCAGCTCCACAAGGCAGGCTAGGTCAGGCATAGATGAGAATTATTTGAAAAGTAAAGCAGGCATATTGACACTGTTGAATACACAAGCCCCCTCTGGTCCACTTAAGTGTTTCACAGAGAGAGGCAGGAGAGATGGAGGTGCCAAGTGGAGCTTTATGGGGACAATTTAACATAATGGTCAAATAAATGCTGGTGTTAAAAAACACCCGTGAGCAGCTGCTGCAACACTAAGACCATTACCATATTTTTGAGTGACATTTTTGCAATGTTCTATAGATTTCACTGCATTTCTTTTCAGTGCATGTACAAGTTGTTTTATCTGGTGTAATCTGGGTATTTTATATTCATATGCATTTAAAACTATGCAGAATTTGTTTACAGTTCCATTCCACTTATATTGCACTGCATTCTGAGAAACCAATAATTATATCATGATGGTTCAAGTAAAATGCATTATACCTCACTATTATCTCAACATGGACCTTATGTATGTAACTCTATCTTAAATAAGCACTTGCAGTGGTATTATTTTTGATACTTAGAATTTATGATAATGTACAGCGTGATATAAAAAGTCTAAAGACCCCTTTGAAAATGGAAGGCTTTTAAAGCCATTATAAATCATAGCTTGCAGTATATAAAATTTAAGTGATAAAACTATCACACTTTTTAGGGAACAATTCAAACAAAACAAATTACTAATGAGATATTACATTTCTGTCTGTTTTGGATTAGAGTTTTTCAAATTGTAGAGACATCCCCTGTCCGCGGCATGATTCGGGGCATCCTACATATTTTTCATGAATTCAGTTTTGGGTTCTGACTAGATCATCAAATTCATTTCACTTGTTTTGGTTAAGCCATTCCTTTGTTGATTTGTATGTATGTTTACGATCATTATCATCATTATCATAAAGTAAAGCTCTTTTTCATCTATAGCTTACTAGCAGACACCTGAAGGTTTTGCATTAAAAAAAAATCTGTTTGTATTTGTAGCATATTCATGATATCCTACACCTTGACAAATAATCCCAGTCCTGGCAGACGAAAAACAGCAGTAAAGCATAATGCTGCCACATACTGTATGGTGGGGATGATGTGCTTTTGGAAATTTGCTTTTTTTTAACAAACATATCTTATGGAAATAAATTTAAATATTATGCTTTTGGCACTGTTCTTATTAGACCATAACACATTCTGCACATAGATTGAGGTGATTTAGTTGAGCTAGGGTGTTTTTTCGTGAGAAATCTAGACACCCTACCCCATAGCTCAGGCAAGACAAATTTATGTCACATGCAGAGAGTAATCAGTACTTGTCAGATGTTCCTGCAGTTCCTTTAATGTTGCTCTAGGTCTCTTAGCAGCCTCAGTGGTAAGATTGTTCTAGTCATTTTAAACTTTGAAGAGACGTCCTTCCTGGTGCTTCATTTGTCTATTTGATGATGATGGATTTTACGGTGTTCCACAGTACATATAAGGTTTGAAATTTTCTCCTGAGCAATAACTTTCAATAAGTTAGATGCCATGCATGCTTAATAATTTAGATCTGATCTTTATTTGGGGTTCATCAAGATCATTTCATTGATGGCAGCTGTATGATTAAATGTGAATAGTTCATTCTGAGCACAGCCACATTCGAGATTAAAAGAGTTTGCACACTTTTGAAGCCAGGTTAGTGTAACATTTTTATTCATTCTTACTTTTCCCTAAAAAAAGTGTGAACATGATTCATCTTGGTTTCATTTCTTTTACATCACAAATACCTGTCATTTTAGCAGGGGTGTGTAGACATCTTATATCCATTGTACATAAGGATGTTGCTCAGCCTTATGTACATAAAGAGGTGTTTTGTTCCTCCTCTGAATCAACTCGAGAAAGAAAGGTGGCTCCTGGAGTGCTTCAAAAGAGGCATTTATAAAGAAAGGCCACCTTAACACTTGGATAAATGTGGGTAAACAAAATTGTTTCAGGTGACCACATACCAAACTTTGTTTTGCACTCAGCACAAATCTCATTCAGGTCAAGAGCTGGAAGGTGTTTGCTGAAGGAATGGTGTGCTTACTTTGTTTGGCCCTTGGGCATTCTGTCAGGGGTTTGTCCTCAGGGTCAGGAGGCTGTCTCATTGTTAGCAAGCTGTCACACTGGTCCGACCAAGACTTTTAAACAGGTGCCATTGATTTAACAGTCATACAGCAAACTAATATATTAGTTAGACAGATAAAAGAATAAGGTTAATCTTACTCCTTTGAATTAGCTTCTTTGATTAAATCAATCATTTCCAAGTCCGAATAAGTCTCTGAAAAGAAATGATGTTGTCCCACAGTCATTGCTGGGAAATACATTTTTATTCAGGTAAATCACTGCAGTCAGCACACCTTATGTCAAGTTGTTAAATTTCAGACTTTCCTTAGTTCAGTTTTTGCTCAAGTCAAATGAATCCTGCATATGCATAATTTGTGGGTGAAACTGAAGTCTTTTAGATTCATATTTTATTTGCAAAGTGGTTTAACCTTGTTATAAATATTTCTCATTTTGCTTTTTGTGTTGCTTACCCTAAAGTGACCTGTCCACAGAATGACTTTTGACAGGTAGTTGTTTGTGAACCTCCCCTGTCATGTTTGTTCCTCTTTGGATGCTTGTTTCCTGCTTCCACACTGGCTCGAGTCTTTGCTCTGCATGCTTCACTGGGGACATTGTATGTAGAGCTGCAGGCTTTTCTAGATGCTCTTATTTCTGCATCTACTATCTCTCTCCAAGCTAAAAGCACTAATCAATTTTCAGTTCTTGTTTGAATTAAACTATTATGTAAAATGTATGTGTCCAAAAAGCTAGATAATACATTCTTTGGGTAATGTATATTGTATATAATAAAATTCCAATAATCCAACTACAACCAAGTGATCAGGTGATCATCTAATAACTTATCCTTTTATTAATTTCATTTATTCATTTTGAGAGATTTAGAGCCTAAAATAGGAATGCTGAGGGTGAGTACACCATGGATACACCATGGATAGAATGCCAGTCTATCATGGGTACAGTGTATGTGCACTTACACACCTGCTTGCATGTTTTGGGAGAGTGGGAGGAAACCAGATAACCTAGAGGAAACCCACATGGATGATGATGACACTTCGATGTGACACTATAAACAGAGAGCAAACTCAGCTCAGGATCAAAATGGGAACCCTGGAGCTATGATGTGGCATTTCTACCTTCTGTGTCACCATGCCAGCCCATCACCTAATTCCAAACAAAAATAATTTTAAACATTTCTAGATCTTTTATAATATAAAACAAGTTTATAAAAGGTAGATTAACTGTAAATCCTATAAAGTCATAAAAAAAAAAAAAACTATAAAAAGCTGTAATAATGATCTTTTTGTGAATTCTGATCATAGCATAAAAGAGTAGTTGGAGGGAAAAATTCATGAACAAGGTCTTCTAATACTGTTGATAGTAGAAATAATAGTGAAAAAGAGTACAAAATGTTTACTATACCTACTTTATTTTGTATTTGATTTAATATACTCCACCCAGAGCCTAAACCTGGCACATCTTTGATTATTTCTACAGGCCTGATCATTCAACATCCAAAAATATTGTGATGACCTCCTACAGGAGGTGTTTAAGCAACACAGTGTTGCATCAGTTTAATGCCATTCCAGGGTTCAGGTGTGCATATTGGACTGTTTTGGTTTGCAATTTTAAAAAAAAGACATCAGAGAGTCCACCCATGCTTCAAATCCACCCGATGCCCCCCTTTTCCTTTTTCTCCTATTCCTAGCTGTGGGAGCGCATGGCTAATTTACGAGCACGAGTGATGCCAACTTGTTCTCTGAGGAGGGCAGATTTTAACACCTCCAAATGCTTTAATGCATCCCAGCTGACCTTAATTATAAAAGTATGGCACCCGCGAACCCCTGCTCCCCTTGAGAAGAGAAGGGGTGTAAGTGTGGCTACCTGCCGCAAGCTCCTCTGGAACACAGCTCAATGTTAATAGTTGCATCCTGAGAAGAAATCAATAAACCTATAAAAAGGTGATATCACAGTGTCTAGAAGCCCTCTGCTCTTTCACTCTTTCTCTCACTGTTTCTCTTTCTCTTGCATTCCTTTTACTTTTTCCCTGGGGGGGGAGGTGTTTCATAAAATAACCTGTTTTTTTTTTTTTTATAGTAGATGCTTAGGTTGTTGAGAGGGTCAGTCTGATGATGGCTTCTGCTTTTGGTCTTTAATCCAATATTACAATATAGAGAGAGAATTTAGGTGAGGTCTTTGTTGAAGATGCTCAAGTTCATCCAGCAAAAGCAACAAAGAGCCTAGAAGGATTCACGTGACTCGATGTACCTGGATAGAACATCTAATATACTTTACCTACTGACAATATATGTAAAACTGACATCACTGCCCCAGTTGCAAATTGGCCCATAACATTGAATTATGAGTGAGCACGAGGCCCATGCATGGCAAGGAACATCGAGACATCGTTGTGCTGATAAACTGCCCAGACAATAGATAACTTTTTATGTACCTCCTCATGCAGAGCACAAATATTATGACTTCTAGTACATGAATTAACTCTGTAGCCTTGGGGCTTCCTCTCAGCTGAGGTTAAGAGCTTCTTTAATTAAAGATCAATACTGTTTTGCCATATATTTTGCCTGTGCTGAAGGAGACAGGCGTGCTCATCTTCGCAGGCAGGCAAGCAGGCAGGCATGAGTGATGGACTGGGACTGGCAGAGAGGAAGTGCTGTGATGGTCTGTTGCAGACTCGTACTTGGAAGACAATTTCTTGGACCGAAAGTGGGGAAGCTGTAATAAAGCAGCTGAACTTCATTTTGCTGACTGCAACGGTTTCAACAAGATGCTTAGCTGAAGAAAAATCCAACATCTGTCGGACTTTTGTTGCTTGATCTAAATGACGTTATTTTGCGTAATAAGAGAACTGACACCAGATTCAGCTAAGGACAGGAGTTTGTTGGGTAGTTCCTTATGTTAAGCTGTGCTTCACCAAGTACAGCTGTTCTGAAGTCTCTGCCTTATGGCATCCAAACTTCCTGAACAGACATATTGAGTATCTGTGCACTAGGGAGATCCAGGTGGAGCATCATGACTTGATCAAAGAACCCAGGCCACTTTGTGGAAACACACCTTGGGCCCTTGTTTTTAGCACAGGAGATAGCAGGCACCAAACACACCTTCAGACTCCAGGCTGCTAAATTCCTCTTAGATCTCGCTAATCCACTCAGATTGTGTTTGACAGGACAGGGATTCTCCTTCTCTTTCCATAGCCTCAATTATTCCAGTGCATGGCTAACAAAGGGTGCTTGTATCCTAGCATTGGTGCTATGTAGCTTTCCAAAATGGACAGCTTATTTAGCTTGGATAATGAAGTCTGTTAATTGTGCTTACTAAAGTTTGACCAATCACTCACCAGCTTGTCAAACAGTAAGACATTTTTGAGTAAGTGTTTATGGATTTTGTAGTGCTTAGGAAAAAAAAATAATACTGTGTGCTTCTTCTGTGCCAAAATGTAGCACTTCCAGTTCAATGATAAAATATAACACACAAGTCTCTAGGGTGAGGAACTGTTTATAGACACACACAAACTCTTAAAACACAGAGAGAGGTGTGAGGTGGGATTGCACCAGTGTTGATCTGAGGGCCCAGGTGGCCGGCTCTTATTGACACCGGGCCGGCTCTGGTTTAGCCTGGCTGGGTCTCCTAGGGCCCGTTGACCAGCCTCTTCTCCCCCCTGCCACACAAGAATAAGCCAGGTTAAACAGTTAAACACCAGCAAATCCTGCACTGCCCTGTGGGAAATTTGCCTCTAATCCCAAAGTTATAGGCACACAATCAAAGCCAAAAAGCCCGAGCAACAAATCTCATCTTTCCCCTCCGCACAATCTGTGGCCTCCTGGGAGAGCAGGAAGAGCGCGGCGGACAAGGCTGAGATGGATAAATACCTAAATGATGAGACAGTCTGGGGGACGTGGGAGCAGTGTCTGGCTATGGCCGTTCACCTCCAATTTGGCAGGCATGCGAAGAAAGGCAATTGGACGGCAGCCCCCACACAGCAGCCAGTCCTTATTATTATAAGTTGAAGTGCAGCTTCAGGAATGATTAATGACAGTGTCAGGGCAAAAACAAAGCGTGGCGCAAGTTATCTCGCATCCACCTGCTCCAGCCGGCCGATTGGATGGGAATGAAAATGGACCCGTGTGCAAGCCTTGATAATAGGACTGAGAGAGGTAGAAAGAAAAGGAAGGATGGGACAGTAGGGACTGATCAGGGAGGAAATAAATGCAAATGTGAATCTCAAACACCATGAATAGAAACTTATTTCTATGTTTGTATCACTTTTTTTTTTTTAATACATGCAGTTTACAGTTAGGAACAATAAAATGGAGCATTGTATATTTGTGGTCCAGTTTACAATGTAAAACAGATAATATTTCCATATGGTTGTGAATATTCTTCCACAAACTGCTGTGTTGGTGTGTGAATGTGTCTAAGTGCAGAAGACTGGACATAATTCTCATCCGAGGTGTGAAACTTTGCAAGGCCCTGTGTGTGATTGATTTGACACACAGAGTGGACTTTCATGGCGTCTGTGTTTGTTACATGCAGACGGACTGTCCCCTGCTGTATTGGTGTTGACATTTATAGGATGGCGTTGGAGGAGCCCTGAACGAGGCTCTAATTAGATAGAGAAGGATGGAAGAGAAGTGCAACCAGACAGTGCCATCCAGTGGAATGTTTAGAATGCTGCAAGAAAAATCACCCTATTTAAAAAGCTTGCAGTCTGCTATTAAAGTGAAAATTAAAAAAATGGTTGCCTTTAGCATTCTAAAAAATAGTTTTGATATTTTGAAATGTTGTAGATTTTTTCATTGATAAAAGCTAACAAATGTGAAATGTGAATATATCATGAGGACTTGGGATTTAAAAAAAATATAATAAAAATGTGCACACATATTCAAACAATAATTTTATACTTTCAGTGTGAATAAATCATATTACAACATCTACCTACAAGTTCCAGTAGGTATCTACAGTGGAGAGAAATGTTTAATTCATTTCTATTGTAGTTTTGTAGTAATTTTGTGCGTTTTTCTACCCGAGTCAATGATCTTTGAGGAATTAAAAAAATTAAGAGAAATTAAGATTTTTGTGCTGCAATGTTTTTAAGGTAAAAACAAAATCAGTTTTTACTACCGTAGTGTTTTTTGTGAAAAAATAAGTACCACGTTAAATACATTTTTGTGAATTTAATGCTATAGTCAGAGTTTAACTACCAAAAGTCACAATTCTTGTGAATTTTACTACCATAGCAAGTATTAGAACCATAGTCGTTCAAATTTTTTATTACAGTCAGTTGTGATTTTTTTTACTATTGTCAGTATTAATTGTGAAATTTATTACTATAGTCAATAGTCTTTGTGAATTTTACTCCCATAGTCAATGGCCTTTGTGAATATTAAAACTATAGTCATCAGGCTTTTGTGATAGGAATTTTACTACCATAGTCTTTGTCTGGTCTGTGTGTGTGTGTGTGTGTGTGTGTGTGTGTGTGTGTGTGTGTGTGTGTGTGTGTGTGTGTGTGTGTGTGTGTGTGTGTGTGTGTGGATGAGGCTTTTCACACAAGACTCTCTGAATCAGGTCAGCTGGTGGCAGAGCTGCAGGAGTACTGTGACTAGAGAAGGCACAGCTGACCTACATAATGACGTGTACAGGATTTTATTTATGCACACCGTCTTGTATGTGTGTGCGTCGCTGTTTGGATACAATTACACTGCTGCATCAGCAGTTATGCATTTATCCTTTTTAAAAGTTCATATATAATATATTACTTTAGGTTTTCCACTCACTGTGTATCTTTTCTGGAATCTGGCATCAAAACCTGTGAATTGGAAAGCGAACATGTATACACCTAGTGTGCCTGCTTTAGTGATCCACAACTTGTCCAAGCAAAGCCCCCACAAAACACTAGGAAATAAAAGTTCCCCTCTGTTACCCTTGCTAATAATCCTACACGGCTTCAGAAAGCTTTTCCCATCAGGAGACCTTCATCAAATGGCACAACACAGCCCTCACCTTTTTAAGTTCCTCTCAGAATTTACAATTTCCTTCTGAGATTTTAAGAGAAAACGAGGATAACAAGAGCACGGGAGTGCAACCCTGAGGCCATTGTAACAGCCTGTGCATTTGTGGGCCTATTGCAGCAAAGAAGCACTAATAGAAAGGTCAAAGGTTAGTATGGTGTGGTTTTAGCCCTCAGCAACGCATCCCACTGAGACAGGCTCAAGTGTGACCAAGTCGGAATCTGTATGCTTGTCATTTCAGCTTGCTTGTGGGCTCTTGAGACGATCAACAGAGGATTCCAAAACGGCACAGATTCACTCTTTAGCTTAGTGAAGAAGCCATCCATTTCCTCTCTGTAGATAGTCAGAGACAGTGCACACTACAAACTGTCAAACTGATGCATGATGTGATGCTGGTATTTAGTGCCAACATGTATGTGTGTGAGGTGAAAGTGTCTGTACACCGCTCTGTTTTGTAATATCCTCCTTTTATCAAAATGATAGTGGAAATGCCAATCACCCAAACTGCTTCTAACTTTCCCTGAATAGTATATTTAGTGTATTTTAAAATTGCTAAATCAAATGCAAAAAATCTATATAATTGTAATTGTTCCTCAATTAAATTTAACCCCTGCTGATAATAAAAGTAAGTCATTTTGTAGAATATTACTTCACTTCTTATTTAATCAAAGTGAGACTCACCTCCTGTTGTCCTCTGTAGGTAACGATATTCCTGAAAGCGATTTAGATTTAGGAAGATAAAATGTGAAGAGATTACCGGGGTGATAAGAATAAGAAAAAAGAGATTCTTGAAGAAGCGCTGTTCTTCCCATAGTTTCTCAGAAATGGGGTTTGTCTATCCGGAATTGCAGAAGACTTTGAAAGGCTTTGACTTTTTAGTGTGGGGGGAGGGAATAAAAAAAAAAATTAAAATACCCAAAGAATACACTTAAAAGGGAACAATATCTGGCACCATATGTATATGTTGCTTTATACATCTGTTCGGTTTTCATTCTCTACAATGTTTTGTATGCCTTCTGTGAAGCCACGCACTGCGTCTTGAGAGTCTTTGAATGAAAACAGCGAAGGTACAAGAAAGCTCTAAAAAATCTCTTATGCACTCAAACGTACAACCTAGGGACAAAACATGAATTAAGCATGGTGTCTTCCATTGTAGTCTCGTGCTCAGACAAGTGCGCATTTTAGCAGCGCAGTTCACACGTGGAGTCCAGTGGGATGTGCAGCTATGTGTTTATCATAAGAGCGACACTTTCGGTGCTTTTCTTCTGCTGCTGCTTTGGATGATCCTGAGAGTTCACAGAGCTGCAGAGTAGGAGGCACAGTGGAACTCAGCAGTTCCTTGACAGAGCATCTTTCAGTCCCTCAGCATGGTTTTTAATGAGGGCTCAGGGGGTCAATAGCGCCTGGCTCTCTGGTTGATCACCTTTCATCTTTTTTAGAGAGAAGCAGATTAAGCATGTGGAGTGACAGTGGCTTGTTCCCTTTTGGCTTTCCTGAGGAAATAAAAACAGCATTGAATATGCTGTAAACACTGATCATGTTCACTGAACAATAATTGTGTACAGTTAGTATTAAACTTTTAAACATATTTAAATTATGTATCTAAAGAAACCTATAGATGCATTGCTACAACATATTATTGATGCACAGGTTTCTATGTTCTGCCTATTCTATTGCTTGACTTGTTTTGCATACAAATCTCAGTTGTCTGATATACAATCTCCTTGTTTTCTAAATGCAGAAGTTAGTGCTCTGTGTGGTTCTAAAACAACAAGAAGAATGTTTTAGACCAGAAAAAGAGAATGTACTAAAATTAAATGGATTTTAATGCAACTGTTTTAGTGCAACTTCTGTATCAATACAATTATTTACACTTACAATTTAGAATACTTCTTATTGCAGTTTTTTATTAAAAAATATATATATATTTCTTATGGAACACTTCTTGAAGACATGTTACATGACAAAATAGCCTGAAAGAATATGTAAAACATTACCAAGCCCTGGCCTCAGAAGAAGTGTATTTAATTGTATTACACAGTTGAGAAAAGCAATTTGATAAACTGACTTCCAGTCTAGAGTGCTTGTAGGTATTTTAATGTGCAGAGAAATGTAGTAATACCGAAATAAACAGTGCCAGTAGTTTTCCAAGATGGATTAATTCATTACTAGTGAAGGGGACAAACCTAGATGCAAAATTAGCAATGTTTCTCTTGAACAGATATGTAAACACAGCCTATTTTGTTTTGAAACTGTTTTGAACTCTACATAAATGAAACAGATGTTATTTATTTCAAAATATATATATATAACGACAGCAACAGCATTCATGAAGATCGTCATAAATCATTTAGAGTAAAATTTGGACTTTTATTTTCTTTAAAGTGTTAGAACATCAGGCAATGATGATATGATGATATAATGACTTACAATGTGATATGATGACAGTACTTTCTGAAGCATTCCTTTCTGGTTAGCAAGCTAACCTTAGTTATGCCAGCAAAGGCTCTTTGAGTGGAGCTTTGTGCATTTGGCCTGTGGATTTAAAAAAAACTTTAAACTTATTACATTTATTTTTATTATTTATTATAACTTTACACTGACATAGATTGAAGGTTAACGAGTCTTTAGAGCATATACTACTTATATTTAACTGGAGTTATTTTAGACAGCAACTTATCTTTTAAAAATCACATCAATCAAGTTACAAAAACAGCCTTCTTTCACCTTAGAAATATTTCTAAGCTAAGAAATATGTTATCTATATCTGATGCAGAGAAGCTCGTCCATGCGTTTATGACCTCTAGAATAGACTACTGTAATGCATTACTAGGTGGATGTCCTGCATCATTAATAAACAAGCTTCAGTTAGTTCAGAATGATGCAGCAAGAGTTCTTACTAGGTCAAGAAAATACGATCATATAACCCCAATCTTATCGTCCCTACATTGGCTTCCTATTAAGTTTCGAATAGACTACAAACTACTGCTACTCACTTATAAAGCACTAAATGGTTTGGCTCCCATGTATCTATCCAGTCTTTTAACACGCTACAATCCGTCACGCTCCCTGAGATCTCAAAACTCTGGGCTTCTAATAGTTCCTAGAATAGCAAAGTCCACTAAAGGCGGTAGAGCATTTTCACATTTAGCTCCTAAACTCTGGAATAGTCTTCCTGACAGTGTTCGGGGTTCAGATACACTCTCCCAGTTTAAGTGTAGATTAAAAACATATCTTTTTAGCAAAGCCTACACATAACACACATCACACACATCACATCACAACCTTGTGCTCCAGAATATATGATTACATGCACATTATCAACTTGTGCTGTTAATATCATGAACAGCAGCTACGCTAATTCCTCTCCACTGCTTCTCTTTCTCTCCCCATCCCGAGGCATCCTGAGGTTTGGCCAGCTCCAGTCACGTCCCACCTCGTGAAGATTATGGACCTATGGATGATCATGGAGAAGTAGATGCCGAGTGTTTAAAGGCCCTGGCATGGAGAAGCTGATGCTGGATCTATGATGATCACAAATTGTTCTGTATTGTTGAAAGATTTATGACCAAACTCTTGATGTCACCCATATGAGGATGGGTTCCCCTTTGAGTCTGGTTCCTCTCAAGGTTTCTTCCTCATATCATCTAAGGGAGTTATTCCTTGCCACTGTCGCCACGGCTTGCTCATCAGGGACAAACGCACACCATTCACCTTCACTGTTGTTTTCTGTAAAGCTGCTTTGAGACAATGTCTGTTGTGAAAAGCGCTATACAAATAAACTTGACTTGACTTGACTTAACTATGCAGACATAAACAGTATATAGGGTAAGTAACATCCAAATCAACAATTAAATACTGAACATATATGCTGCACATGAAATCTTATACAACTATCTAAACACCTACAGTGTCCTTAAAAATATTGGAATGGCATAGTAAGTTAAATTGTATTGCTAAACACAGAAAATATTTGCTTTTGGTATAAAAAAAAAAAAGGTGAATATGAGAGGAGAGATCTCATATTCAGCTTTCATTTTTTACATCTAGATGTACAGGACAACTTAGAATATGGACATTTAATGATAGAATATACAGTGTAAATAACACTAAATATTTGCCAACCCAATGACAGGAAATCGATGCATTTCTTTGATGCTTTTCCAGGCTTGTAGAATCGCTTCTTTCATTCATTTGTAAAGGGGTTTACAGTTTGGTCTCCTTTTAAGAAGAAGCATACAGTACTTAGTTGATTTAAAGTCTGGTAATTCAATTGGCCAGTCTAAAACCTTTTTGAAGTAATTTGTTGTGCTGGCAGTGTATTCTCTGTCATTGTATCGTATTGTTGCATGATGAAGTTTCTCTTAATTAGATTGGATTATATTTACAAATCAGTAACCCAAGCCAGTGCACTCTTAGTGCCGGTCCCAAGCCTGGATAAATGGGGAGGGTTGCGTTAGAAAGGGCATCCAGCGTAAAACATGTGCTAAATCAAATATGCGGATCAAGAATCAGAAATTCATACTGGATCGGTCGAGGCCCGGGTTACCAACCACCGCCACACGTATTGTTAACCAACAGGGTACCGATGGAAATTGGGCTACTGTTGGCCAAAGGAGGAGCAGGAAATGGGGAAGGCGTCTACGGGGACAGTATGGAAAGGAGAAGTGGAGGAGAGTGGAGGTTAGAGTTGTTGGGTAGGGGTGATGATAAATTTCATCAGTGCCTATGCTCCACAAGTGGGCTGTGAGATGGAGGAGAAGGAAAAATTCTAAAGTGAGAGAGATGAAGTGGTGGAAAGTGTACCTAGAAAAGAAAGATTAGTGATTGGGGCAAACTTTACTGGGCATGTAGGTGAAGGGAACAGAGGTGATGAGGAGGTGATGGGTAGGTATGGCCTTAAGGAGAGGAATGTGGAAGGGCAGATGGTGGAAGATTTAGCTAAAAATGGAAATGGCAGTGGTGAATCCTTATTTTAAGAGGAAGGAGGATCATAGGGTGACGTATAAGAGCAGAGAAAGGTGGAATATATTTTATGTAGGAGATGCAACCTGAAGGAGATTGGAGACTGTAGGGTGTTGGCAGCGGACAGTGTAGCTAAACAGCATCGAATGGTGGTCTGTAGGATGGTTTTGGAGGTGAAGAAGAAGAGAAGGAGAGTGAGGACTGAAAGAAGAATAAGATGGTGGAAACTGAAGGAGAAAGACTGTAGTGTAAGGTTCAGGGAAGAGGTCAGACAGGGGCTCGGTGGTGGTGAAGAGGTGCTGGATGATTGGAACTGCAACTACTGCAGAAGTGATGAGGGAGACAGCTAGAAAGGTACTTGGTGTGACATCTGGAAATAGAAAGGAAGACAAAGAGCCATGGTGGTGGAATGAGGAAGTGCAGGAAAGCATAAGGAGAAAGAGGTTGGCAAAACAGAATTTGGATCGACAGAGTAATGAGAAAAGTAGGCAGGAGTACAAGGAGATGTGTAAAGAGATGGTAAAGAGGGATGTGGTGAAAGCCATGGAAAAGGCATATGAGGAGCTGTATGAGTTGGACACTAAGGAAGCAGAAAAGGATTTATTCTGATTGGACAGGCAGAGGGACCGAGCTGGAAAGGATGCGCTGCAAGTTAGAGCAATAAAGGATAGAGATAGAAATGTGTTGACTAGTGAGGAGAGTGTGTTGAGAAGATGGAGGGAGTATTTTGTGCAGCTGATGAATGAGGAAAATGAGAGAGAGAGAAGGTTGGATGGTGTGGAGATTGTAAAGCAACAAGTGGATAGGATTAGTAAGGAGGAAGTGAGAGAGGCGATTAAGAGGATGAAAAGTGGAAAGCCGGTTGGACCAGATGACATACCGGTAGAAGCATAGAGTTGTTTAGAAGAGATGGTAGTGGAGTTTTAAACAAGGTTGTTCAACAAGATTTTGGAAGGTGAGAGGATGCCTGAGGAACGGAGAAAGAGTGTGCTGATACCGATCTTTAAGAATAAGGGAGATGTGCAGTGCATGAGGAGTTGTGGTATTGTATGAGGAAGTCAGGTGTGTCAGAGAAGTATGTGAGGGTGTTGCAGGACATGTATGAAGACAGTGTGACAGCAGTAAAGTGTGCAACAGAAACGACAGACTTATGGTGAAGGTTGGATTGCATCAGGTATCGGCTCTGAGCCCTTTCCTGTTTGCAGAGGTGATGGACAGGTTGACGGACGAGGTCAGACAGGAGTCTCTGTGGACTATGATGTTTGCGGATTATATTGTTATTTGTGGTGAGGGTAGGGAGCAGGTTGAGAAGAGCCTGGAGAGGTGGAGGTATGTGCTGGAGGGAGGGGATATGAAGGTTAGTATGAGTAAGACATGTGCGTGAATGAGAGGGAGGGCAGTGGAGTGGTGTGGTTTCAGGGAGAAGAGGTGGTAAAGGTGGATGAGTTTAGGTACCTGAGGTCAACAGCACAAAGTAATGTAGAGTGTGTTACAGAAGTAAAAAAAGAGTGCAGGCAGGCTGGAGTGTGTGAAGAAGAGTGGCAGGGGTGATATGTGATAGAAGCATATCTGTGAGAGTGAAAGGGAAAGTTTATAGGACTGTGGTGAGACCTGCGATGTTGTATTGTTTAGAGACGGCATTGAGTAAAAGACAGTCAAGTCAAGTCAAGTTTATTTGTATAGCGCTTTCCACAACAGTCATTGTCTCAAAGCAGCTTTACAGAAATCAACAGTCAAGGTGAATGGTGTGCATTTATCCCAGATGAGCAAGCCATGGCAAATGTGGCAAGGAAAAACTCCCTTAGATGTTATGAGGAAGAAACCTTGAGAGGAACCAGACTCAAAAGGGAAACCCATCCTCATTTGGGTGACATCAAGAGTGTGATCATAAATCTTTCAACAGTACAGAACACTGGAGAGTGAGAACTAACATGAGCACTGGAGTATAAGATTATAAGTAAATGTTCTTTCTACAGTCTTTGGTATAAAACTAGGAGCTACTGAGCTCAACATTTGTGATCATCACAGATCCAGCATCAGCTTCTTCATGCCAGAGCCTTTAAACACTCCAGGAGGTCTAATGTCAAACTCCACACATGCAGTGGGATCCAATTGGCACTGGTATGTCTCTAGATGGTTCAGGATGTTTGCAAGTTTGGCATCTACTTTTTTAAAGTCCATAATCTTCATGAGGTGGGACGTGACTGGAGCTGGCCAAACCTCAGGAAGCCTCAGGATGGGGAGAGAAAGAGAAGCAGTGGAGAGGAATTAGCATAGCTGCTGTTCATGATATTAACAGCACAAGTTGATAATGTGCATGTGATCAGATGTTCTGGAGCACAAGGTTATGATGTGAGACGTATGTTATGTGTAGGCTTTGCTAAAAAGATACGTTTTTAATCTACACTTAAACTGGGAGAGTGTGTCTGAGCCCCGAACACTGTCAGGAAGACTATTCCAGAGTTTAGGAGCTAAATGTGAAAATGCTCTACCGCCTTTAGTGGACTTTGCTATTCTAGGAACTACTAGAAGCCCAGAGTTTTGAGATCTCAGGGAGCATGATGGATTATAGCGTGTTAAAAGACTAGGGAGATACATGGGAGCCAAACCATTTAGTGCTTTATAAGTGAGTAGCAGTAGTTTGTAGTCTATTAGAAACTTAACCGGAAGCCAATGTAGGGACGATAAGATTGGGGTTATGTGGTCATATTTTCTTGACCTAGTAAGAACTCTTGCTGCAGCATTCTGAACTAACTGAAGCTTGTTTATTAATGATGCAGGACATCCACCTAGTAACGCATTACAGTAGTCTATTCTGGAGGTCATAAACGCATGGACGAGCTTCTCTGCATCGGATATAGACAACATATTTCTTAGCATAGAAATATTTCTAAGGTGGACAGGAGATGGAGCTGGAGGTAGCAGAGCTGAAGATGTTGAGGGTTTTTATTGGGAGTGACGAGGATGGACAGAACTAGAAACAATTTTATTAGATGGACAGTGCATGTAGGACGTTTTGGAGACAAGGTGAGGGAGGAGCGATTGAGATGGTTTAGACATGTGCAGAGGAGGGACCTGCGGTATATCAGTAGGAGAATGCTGAGGATGGAGGGTTAAAGATGTGGTGATGGAAGACATGCAGGTAGTTGGTTTAAAAGAGGCAGATGTAGAGGACTGGGGGTATGGAGACGGATGATCCACTGTGGCGACCCCTAATGGGAGAAGCCGAAAGAAGAAGATATTTACAAGTCATGATAAATTTTTATTGTGCTTGATTTTTATATTTTGATAATTTTTTCATCAACAGATTATTTCTATCTCCACACTTAAGCCGTTCCACCTCTTTGGTAGAAAGTTCTCCCAATTAAAAAAATCTTCTAATTCTCAATGATATTGAGTTGTTTATACACACAACATTCAACAAACACATTGTCCTCATTTTGATGTTAAGTGAAATTCTTGAGCAGTGTCTCTGTATCTGTGGGCTATTGATCATTGTGCAACTGCCACATAATTGAACGATTAGTTCAATTAGGTCAAGTTTACTTTCTATAGCGCTTTTTACAACAGACATTGTCTCAAAGTACTGGTGCCTATGTTCATAATAAAGTGGATAGTGAGTGTATGGATGCCCACACTGCATACAATGGATATTAAAAGTCTACACACCCTTATGAAATTGCAAGTTTTTTTTTTTATATAAAGACAGAAATAACAAGATCATAAATAAGAGCAAAGTTTCTTACAAAAAAGAATATGCATGACCATCTAAATTATGCCAAAAGATGGGAAAATGTGTTATGGTCTGACGAAGGAGCACCATTCTGACAGTGAAGCATGGTGGTGGTAGCATTATGTTTTAAGGATGCTTCTCTTCAGATTGGCCAGGGGCACTTGTCAAGATAGACGGGAAAATAAATATCTCCAAATACCAAGATATTTTGGCACAAAACCTTTTCTGAAACGATTAAAATTAAGATGTATTTCACGTTTCCACATGACAATGACCCAAAGCACATATCAAATTCAACAAAGACAAGTCTAGATGTTTGAAGTTAATAGAGACTTATCCACAAAGACTTGGTGCCATAATATAAAAGGATAATATAATATAAAATTATTAGTTGGGGGGGGGGGGGGGGGGTGTTAAGTCTTATGCAATCAAGCTGTGTTGGCTGTTTGTTTTGTTTTTTTCTCTCTGGATTTCTGTTTTTTTTTTTAGTATTGCATTAAAGTCTGGCATTTATGTCGTAATTTCTATATATATATTTAAAATACCTGCAATTTTATGAGGGTGTGTAGACTTTCTATATCCACTGTATATAAATATGTTGCCCTGTAATGTTGGTGACATTGAAATTACACAAATGGGCCAGTAGAGGACGTTAAATCATATTAAGACGCACTGTATATTTTGCACACTAAAATCGAAGTAAAGCTCTATAAGATAGATGCTGTGATCATCTAAGAGCTAAATTGAGTTAAATTATACTTAATTTCTAATTTCATGCAATGTTAATATGAAACATATCAGAAACTTCCATATGTATATTTACAGTTATTCAGTTATTACATTCAATTTTAGGAACAAATAAACTTGCATAAGTACCATCATCTTCAGGTTTGACGAAAGCCTCTCGGATGGGTAACAAACATTTTCCACACTAAAACACAGGAGTAATTTGGTTTTCGATCAGTTCGTCTTTACCATTTCTTGGTGTTGTGTATCAGTTAATTTACTCATCCAGCAGGTGGCGCGATACACCACTATATCCAACCTTACCTCAGCCCTCGAGTTCTCAAAAATTAAATGTATGCAGAAAGGAGCGATAGTTCAACTACATATATTAGTATTCAAGGTCAGGTATACGTGGTATACTTTAAGTTTAATAGAACATAATAAAAAATATAATTTAAGGTTGTCAGGTTTTCGGGGTTGGAAGAGCTGTGCACAAAACAACTTCTAAACAAAACCACAGAACGGTGGGGGGCCACAAAAAAAAAAACCACTTCTACTAATAAATGTTATACTGAAAGCCATATACATTCATTCATTCATTTATTCATTTTCTCCCGCTTATCTGTAATCCGGGTCACGGGGCAGCAGTCTAAGTAGGCCCCCGCCTTCGACTGCTGCCCAATCCTCACAGCACCGTCCCTTACGGTCCCTCCTGCAGGTGGTGAGCCCACGGGAAGGCCATATACATAAATATGTAAATTATCTTTACAGATTTATCATTGAACTTGAAATGCCTTTGTTTACTTCTTAATGTTCCCCCTTACATGAGTGCCTGTAAGTGGTGAAAAGTGATCCAAGGCCTTAAGACTTGCTTTGCTTGCTCAGGCACATTTACCTGAGTTCTCAAAGAGCACAGGCAATATCTAATGAGGCAAGACTTAAATGTTTGTGCTTAAGAATGGAAGAGACAAAAATGGGTAGCATGTGGGGTTCATAGGATTGGCAGTAAAGCCCATGGGTCTGTTCTGGTGTGGTCCTTTATGCAGCCATCCGTTCAAGTGCCGGTTAGTTTCTCCCTCAACCCAAACAAACTGACAGGCAGTGTTTATTTGCTTGTTTGAGAAAATAAATTCGGAAATCCCGGTGCAGTTCTGGAGATCAAAACCCAATGCAAAAATCAATTAGTTCTACAAAGTCTCAAGATTGGCATTTAGCAAATTGCCCCTGAAATACAGTTGCATACAAAGCTTTATTTTTGTTTTATGTAGAAGAAAGGCTGAATTAAGGTTTAATAAATGACACATGTCCTGTGTTTTGTAATTTAGAACAAGGCCCACAACTTTTTTACAAACTCTGTTTTAGCACAATTTGGCTAAAGAGGGAACAGGATTCATGCAAACCTCTGGCCAAATCATTCACGGGTCTTATCTAAGACTTGATTACTGAGACAAGATCTTTATTTTTTTCCCTAAATTTGAGGAAGGAAATGTGAAAGTGCCCTAAGCAAAGCTTTAGTCATCATAAGCAAACTCTGAAACCATCAATAATTATGTTTAAATACGGAACATTGAAATACTGTCCAAAATAGTACACCAACATCTACTCCAGATAGAGTCTGTCAAGATCTCTAGGTGTTATTTTAACTAATAAAATGTTTAATATGATTGTTTATCCAAAGAGATCAAAAATCTGGCAAACAATTAACAAATTTAAAATAAGAAACTTCTGGGAATTTGAAAAATGAGACGATTAAATTGTCAAAACTATCTTAAAAAATTATAGCCCTATTTTTCTAGGCTGGAATGCTTAGCATTATGAAACAACTAAACAATTCATGAATCAATAAAAAAATATATATGTATACTGTATATCTGGCCTCTGGGCCAAGGGAAAAATTAATTGCTCTCAGGATGCACTTTAGAACTTCATGCACTTTTTATATTCATTGAGAAAGAAGCAGAAAACTGCATCTGGAGTGAAAGAAGAAAGACAAGTAAAGCCAGGCCACATTCCATCTTGCCTTCCTGGGCGGCCAACGACCTGCGGCATTCCTCTACCTGCCCATCAGAAAAGGTGAATACTGCACTCCGTGTGCACTCTTTCTTACACGCACACTCATGTGGAGATGAAGGGCAAGGAGGAAGCTGTGAGTGGAACATCCGGGTCTTTGGAATGGCTCATCACTAACAAAGCAAAGCAAGTCCAGAAAAACCTTCACATTGTGGCTTGGTACCTGCCTCAACTACAAACACACACACACACACACACACACACACACACACACACACACTAAAACATGCAAGCAGCACTTGGAGGGGTTAAGTGACTCTCAAGTAGGAGGAGGAGAGCTGGGGAGAGGTGAGAAAGGGGAGGAGGGTGGAGGAAACTCATTTCAACACTCCTCTCATGCGGAGGCAGTTGTATCTGCAGGGTTTGCCGAATGTAAAAAAGCCACAGCCGCTTCCAGAACAAAAGCACCATTCAGTGTGTGGAGCTGCTTCCCCTCCACACTACTCCAGTATCGTACTTGTGCACACTTAGGCCCAGCAACACACACACACACACACACACACACACACACACACACACACACACACACACACACTGTCTACTTGTACATGCTATTTGACAGGCATGGGACTATATGCTTGAAAGGCTTGATTCAGACCCATTATTTCCAGCGTGCAGGACTATTCCTTCCCTTCACGGTCCGGCTGCCTCCAAGTTCTCCCACAGTCCCCCAATCTCGCTCATGTGTGCAAGAAGAGCAGGCAACCCCCCCCTCCCCCCTCCTCCTCCCTCTTTTCCATATGGCCTTTTAGCACTTAACTTCCCTCCATTTCCCCCTTTAAAAGAAGATGTAGAAAGGAAGCACTGATCACCATTTTTAACACCCCTCTCACTGGCTCGCAAGTGGTATAATCCAAGATACTGTAGAAGGCTGTAGAAGTTGAGAGAGCACATTGTTGATATTCTAGCACTGGAGGGACATCTATATTAGTTGCATATCCTTTCCCTCCCCAGTGCCTTGCTCGATCTCCTTTTCTTTCCCATACAACATAGCCTTGATAATTTGAACCATCCTGTGCCATCCTATTTTGCGCAGGATGTTCCAACATCTGATCACAATCAAATAATCTGGACACAATGCTGCTCTTTATGAAGGACTGCTGGTTGCTCCAAGAAGAATCTTGGGAGATTAAGGGGGGTTTGCACAGCTGAGTGTGTGAAGAGGGAATAACATTGTATAACACCCGAGTTTTTTATTTTTTTGTGAAACGCAAGATCAAACAGGAAGTGTCAAAGTATTGAAAAAAATACCCACCATCTTTTAAAGAACATATATTTAAGGAATCACGTGTATTTTCATTTCAATGAGGTCAATTTCACTTCCTCCTACACTGTTAATATCCTCTTAGTTTTCGGTGTTTAAACTCCCTCACCGATTTCACTGTCTTTCCAGATTATTATGACAGTTTCCCACTTTTTAATCTTTAAGTCAAACAAATATTTTATTTTTCAATAGCCCTAAGGCCAAATGATAAATGTATCACGATGCATACTCATGATCTCTAATTCTTCTCACTTATTGAATCACAGATGATCCGCCCATCTTAAACATTTCTTCCATTGAAATGATAGATTACTATCAAATGCCCTTACCATTACAGACCTGAGATTCAAGCATCAGCAATATTTAATTATTTCTATAATTTGCAGATAATTCTTATCTGATGTGCTGTCTTGTGACTGCGAAAGGTCTAAACATGAGTGTTTGTAATATTATAGGCATTTGCTGCTTTTGCAAGTAAATAACAGTTTGTATAAATATAACATACCAGAGACCACACCCCCTACTTCCAGGTTACAACACATTTTTTCTTGCCAAACTGCAATTAGCATACCTGACAAACAGTGTTCCTCGTGAAACAGACTGACACTAATAACAGGTATGTTGTGATCAGATGACTGAGCTATTAAAACCTTACACTTCTAATGAATGAGACTTGCCTGTAGGCTGACTCTTTGTACTTAATAGGATCAGCTGATTGGCTTTGTTCCTGTTGTTAAAAGAGTCCTGTCACCTCTTAAGCCAGAACTTTAAAACACAGAAAAACAGATGATTTGTTTAAAAAACTCCCAAGTAAAATATTGTTTCAAGAGCAAAGAATGTTGAGTGTCACATCTCTGCTGAACAACTCTGAGCTAAACAGACCACTGCTTTTCTGTTTGTTACTTGGTGCTATGTGACCAACACAGGAAATGCATGAGCATCCATATTTGTGGGATGAGAAAGCAGACTGACTTTCTGAACTCTGAATACTCCTAAGGATAGAAGCATGTTGTTTAGATATGTCAAAGATGGCCATTGTAGTTCTTTTAAGGGAGGACAAGTGCTAATTCATTTCAGAGCATGATGAGAAATGAAATTCTGAAAATAAGTATAATGTTCTGTAGTTTAAAATATTGAGACTTATTCCATTTATTTACAACAATAAATATAATTTAAGGCTACTTGTAAAATGACAATAGTACATTTTACCATCCTAAATCTACAGTATACTGAAACACATTTTTGTACACCAAACTAAAATGATTGTCTATGATGTGGACATGACTGGTTTACTATTACTAAACACACACAGCATTTGTGGTTTAAACTGTTGTATATTTCACCAGATAAATAGTAACCAGATAATATCTACTGTATGACAACCAGATAAGAATTTTAGCTCGATTTCCCACAGTAATGCAAAAGCATATAAATCTACATAATCATATGATATTACTGTATATGATTGTATAGTCCAAAATGGTGAAATGTTAAACTCTTTTAATGCACTTAACAGCAAATAATTTATCAGGTAGTAAGCAATGATGAACAAATAAATGTTCTAAGTATGGTAAAAATGTTTTCCTTTTGTCAGTGTTCGAGCCAATTGCAGAGAATCAGTGTTGGTCCATTTAATGTTGGTGGCTTTAGAAATGTAATGAGAGGTTCATGATTTTACATGTGCATACAATACAACTATATAAAAGTAAACTTTTTGGTTTTTTTCTCCCAATTCTTTGTAGCATAACTAAACGAGCAAATTGCACATGAGGCCTCAGGGGTGTATGATTTTTAATTATTGATAGTTTTTGAAATAATGATTTGTTCCTTAGACCAATACACCCTTCATATTTTGCATTTTGTCTGTTTTTTGTTTGTTTGTTTTTTTTAACAACTGCAGTAATCCAGGCTATTTAACACTTGCTTCTTTTGCCATTCCTTTGCATTAGCAAGGCTGCTTCCGGTCCATAATTACAAGAGCAAGTTTTACTTTCTAATGAGTCATTTTTCTATGTCCGACTTTTACACCCTGCCATTGATTAAAAAAAAATGTTTACATAATAGTTTAAAATGCAACAATGGGCTGTAAATGAGAATTAAATGTAGAAGTAGATGTGGAGTCGCCATAGCCGCCTGCATGATGGAAGCTAGAGATCCTCAAGCAGTTTCCTCCTCGCGCCTGCCTGCCTGCACGCCTCAACTTCTTTTGGGAACTAAGGGAACTATTTGAGCACATTTTACAAAAAAAAAAAAAAAAAAAACATTCCTGCGCTGAAACAAACACGATAGAAATCACTTTGACAAAATGTTTGCTTATGGTGTAAACGACAAATACACTATGATAAAAAAAAAAAACAGTTGGATGTTTGGCTAATTATGTCTTATTCATACTTTGAGGCGGAAGGATTTCAGAGGCGTGGTGCGGCCGAAGCTTCCGCCCAGTTTTCCGAGCGCGTCGGCCGAGTTGAAAATGGAGTTGGTGCAGAGAAAGGAGATCCTGTGAACTTCCACACCGCTCTTCTTTCACTTGTTTTTGGGTGTATTTTTTCTATTAGTCCGTTCCAAATCTTTGTGTTTTCCCCCTGTGTTATTCGGATCTTTATTCGTGTGGGTCCATGCTGTAGAGAGGTGCAATGGTGCTAGGCGCTGGTGCTTTCTGTGTCCCCAGTGTTGGCTGAAAGAAGTTGTTGGCGGAGAGAGAGAGGGATAGGGAGAGAGAGGGAGAGAGAGAGAGAGAGAGAGAGAGAGGGAGTAGCTCGGTCGCTAGCTGCCCGTTCACAATATTCCAAAACCAGAGCAGTTTTATTATTAGATTTTCTGCTGCACTTGTTAGGTTTTAGACCCCGTGGAATAGGTGACCGATCACAGAAGAGAGGACGCTGAAGGATGATCACTCGGTCGCAGATGGATTTTATTCATTGGGAAGGTCCGACTCAGCGGCCGCGGCTCCACTCCTCCTTGTGAATTGGCTCGTGGGAGCTGCGGAGCTCCAGCAATGCGCCGCCGTCCCGTCGGACCGGCGCTGGCTTTGTGAATAACCGCGTTTCGACGCGACCCTCCGAAAAATGGTGATTTCTGCGACTTGTTTCTTCGCCTTGACCTCGTCGCCGATGCTGTTTGCAGGATCTGGATCCCCGTGAGGACAAAAAATGAGCGAAGAACCGGCAAATCCAAACAACGAGTGAGTAAACATACATTCAACTCTATTGGATCCAAGGCTGAGAATCTGGTCTATATCTAATCATCATGTACCATGTTTTTTATTTTTCGTGTATACTCACACACACACACACACACGTGTATGTGTATGTGTGTGTAGATGACAGGAAATATGTTTAATTTATTTGTAAGGTGATCGATCCGACTATAAGAGGGAGGTTAAAGGCTTCCCAGGCCATTTATCAAAATATATTTGTACTTTTAGGTGATGCTAATTGTTTGCAATGAAGTCCTTTATCGTTTATTTGAAGGCCCATGTAATGTCCTCAGGGCTCTGTGTTTAAATAGGTAATACCCAGTCTATAGGACTTGTTATAAAACCTAAAGCATGTGGGAAATAAGATCATATTTAGGATCATGTTGGTTGAACTGGTATTTGTGCCAGTGTAATGGCTGGGTGATCAATATTAGTATTAGATGGCAGTTTGGAAAAATGTAAACATGTTCTCTATTAAAGAAGTCCTCCTCCTCCTCCTCTTCCTCCTCCTCGTCCTGAGCGATGGAACATGGAGCCCAATGTGTCGTGCTTTTCGTCCAGCTTGTACAGCGATTTTTAAAAATATATATGAAATGGTTACGACTTGGTGTTTGCCGGATCGAAAATGTGTCCTTATATCATCGATGAGGTGTAATAACAAGTCATTTAGGCGACGCTGTTGTTTATTTGAGTGTACAGGATTATTAGCGCAGTGTCAGGGCTCAGACAGGCTGCGGACGCCATATTTTTCTCAATCACGCTCATTTGCATATCGCGCTCCTCATTCATAAAAAAAACGACAAAATGACACTTTCTGACCCTCAAACCGATCTCTAGTGACACTATCCGCAATTGAATTTGTAACGTAATGTAAAACGAGCTGTCGTTCTATAAGTATTGGAGCTTTTTCTCCACGTATATGCCGTGTTTTTTTTTTTTTTTTTTAATGGGCTGATCGCTTGTTGACAGTCAGTGAGGAAAAGCTGGTCGGGAGGCGCTGCGGTCACGTGACCGCTTCCATTCATAAACTACCTGGCTGCTCATTCACACTCCGCTCTACTGTAAAGACCGGAGGCTCACACAAAGATCACAGCGAGCATGCTGCTGAGCTGATTATTTCCTTGGCACATCTCGTACATTTCTAATGGGTTTTGCTGTTCAGCTCAAGGTCTGATGGCCGCACTCTACATGCACAATGGAGATTTTTTTTTTTTTTTTTTTTGCGCTTCTCTGCTTCATGGCAATGGTGCGCCCATGTTCCCTCGCCATTTATTCCCCCATGTGTCAGATGCATGTTTCAGACTCTGTGTCCTTGAAACTATTCATGTCCTACCACATATATCATTAAAATGATATTGTTGTTTCAATTCAAATTGATCATGTATAGATGATGTTATGATATGGCTATATTTAAAATGTATATAATAGTCATTGCTATATATATATATATATATATATATATATATATATATATATATATATATATATATATATATATATATATATCATAAAATATTTTTATTTTTTTTATTTTTATTTCCGCCCCTGGTCGAGGCAGTCATTTTGCGCAATGCTGAGGATCAGCAGATGCTGCTGGTGTGGTCAGGAAAAAGACAGCACAGTAAACCAAACAATGCCCTCGTTTAGCAAAAAAAATAAAAAATCTTTTTTTTTTTTTTCTCGAACAACGTGATTCCTTTCAAACGTCTATACAGTTGATAATACTTGGTAAACGAAAACGGATACATATTTGTGTTTTGCATGTCTAAGGACACATCTCGTTTGTGACGCAGTGTTGATTTCCGCTTCAAACCTAATGTACGTGTGCAGTGTAGTTTGCAAAACCTTAACATCTTGCATTTCTGTCTTTATTACGGTGTAGTTTTGTCTATGCATAAGCTTTTGGGCTGCTGTACTGAAGTCAACGGTGTTATAAGCTGTTAGGTAACAGTAATAATAATTCGCACAGATTGTGATTTGTATTATTGCATGTTATTTTAATATTTAGATATTGGTGAATGGATCAGAGACAAATATAGGCTGCCCATATTTGCACTGCGTTTGTGTGTAAGATGCTTGGTGACCCATGATGGCTCTACTGACACTAGAGGCTAATTTATACTGTGGTGCCAAAGACAACAAAATAACAGTAAAATTAATGGGGATGGTGACATTTTTATTACTCATATCACTGTATTGAAAGTGTTAGTTTATTGAAGTTATGATTTGTTCCTAATCCACTTTTATTTCCTCGTTTGTTTGGTTTTGAAATTTCTGATTTCAGATTAATTAACGATTTCTATCGTACAATTCAGGTTATGTAATCTAAAATTGTGAATTCATTCAATGTGTTGTTTGTTTGCTATACAAAGTGTTTGTACAATAATTAAAGTCATTACACCCACATGGAGAACCAGGATAAACATGGTGTTTATTCACTTTTCTGCTGTCTCCAGTCACTGTGTACTGTGTTGTTAATACATTTGTCCCAAATTGTGCCCATCTCATGTTCTATTGACACTGCTGTACGTTTGTTTTCCTGATCAAACCCAAACGTCCTTTTTTTAAATGTTTTTTTTTTAATTATTATAAATTTTTTTTTTTTTTTACATTTTAATAACTACCATGGTGTGGAATAAATGGGAAGTCGGTTGCATTACACAGCCATGTAGCTTCTTTTGTAGTTCCTTCGAAAGAGTGTTAAAGTCTTTGTATTCCAACAGAAACTAAACTCAACTAGAAAATTAACCCAATATTTCAAAATATTTCTTTTGTCAAAATAAAAATGACACCTAATGCTCCTGATCCTAAAATTTGGCTCAGGTGTAGTAGGCCTCAAATGCAGATCAGCCAAATTACATACACACATGGATGGCTAGGTTTTGTTTATAGACATAAATATTATTATTACCTCCGCAGTATTTTAGAGGGTGCCTTTTATGGTGTTTTACTGTTTCTAAGTTGAGGGTTGCATACATATTAATTTTAGCCGGGACAATCCGATTATTCTGTTGGTTGCACAAGATTTACAAATAAAATTTTTTAAATCACACTTATTCCAGATCTATCCTCTCATCTACTGCACAATTATTTGTTTTTAATGTAGTGTGTAAATTCATAGTGCTGTACAACAGCACTATACACCAGGGCAAGTCAATTGTGGTGGTGTCCTACAGTAAACTGGTGTGAGACCAATTTATTGTAGGACACTTCTACTTCCTTGTTTCGATATTTTTGTATGTTTTAGAAGCAAAATTAAGTTTGATGCAAACACTAAAGGCCCTTTTTCTTAGAGATCCTTTAAGTAGATACCTTGAAAGTTTTAAAAATACAAATATGTTTATGACCTAAATAAACAGTTGGAGTCTGTAAGCTGGGTAGTGACTGATGACATGTCATTTGTGTTGTCAGTTTGTGGTCAAGCTAAAAACAGCCTTTCATTCATATAGCCGATGAGTGACGGAAACATTTGCTGTTTTAACACGCTCATAGTATTAGTAGAGTTTTTGGTTGGTTGGTTTTGGTGAGGCTGAAAAATGAGTGTGCAAAAATAAAATTGATGATTTAGTGTGACAGAAACCTGCTAAGCAAAAACAAGGATCCATTCCTACCTTACAAAAAACACACAGATCAGATAGCCAAATGACTATGCTTGAGCTTTCTAGATTTTTATATAACTTTAGGATCAAAAAGAAATTTGATTAGTATTCAAAAAAACTGTTTCCATTTAGTACTTCCTCTTTCCTCCCCCCCAGGACTTAGTCACCTAAATATGAGAGTCACACCTTATGATGACTTAACCAAAGTACATAAAGGTGATTATTTAGTGTCAGGTTTTTATCAATTCAATGTCTCACTGTCTCGCTTCTGTGTCAACATGAAAATTCTGAAATGGTGCCAGAAATGTACTAAAGAACTAATAGTGAAAGTACATAATGTCACACACTTTTGTCACTTTGCTCTTAATTCTCTCATTTCAGCCAGGTGTTTTCATTTAGAATTCCAGTGACCTTTTCATGATGATTCAGATGAGACACCGAGGCATGTCTTTCCCGAAGGCATATTTCACAGCTCAGATTTCTCGATGCCGTGGTTTAAATCGCTAACTTGTGTACTTCCCGTGAAGGTGCTTTTTGACAGTTGTGTTCTGATCAAAATTAAAAGGATTTGGTTTTGCTGGCGTTTTCTTCTATTTGACATGTTTAATAAAGTAAGTGAATTGGTGAAATTGGTAAAAAAAAAAAAAAAAAAAAAAAAAAAGTGCGGTTTATATCAAATCCCATGGGGTTTTTGGACTGACGTATGTGCATGATGTGTGTGGGAAGTGAATGATTAGCAGCGTTTTCCTTGAAGCTTGATAATGCTATGTGTCTGGTGGCTTCTTATATTAAAGCAACATAAGTTGAAAGTTTATAAGGAATTAAATCAGTTGGTTGTTAGTTTTGTTTTTGAAAGATATTTTTGTGAGAGTCAAATGGTTTTTTGTTTTCGGTTTAATACGGCATTTTGAGTGAATTTGTGTCAGTTTGTAGACGTGTTACTGCTTCCATGGTAAAACTTGAATACTGAGTTAGGACTGAACCAGTTCCCTCAAGCTGCTCTCATTTCCTTTTTTTCTGTATTTAAGGAACAGAGCAAGCAAAGAGCATGAATGTCACATGCCTGTAATATCATTTTGTGAAATGACCTGGCTTGGTTCTAATTTGATTTAACCATATCCTGTTTTATTTATTTATTTATTTTTATAAAATAAATAACTATCTGATTACTTGAGTATTGATTGCACCTTTATTTACTTACATATATGAAGTCCTGTTTTATCATCTTTTGTAGTGGCTTTCAGCATTCTAAGCTGTGTAAATTTTTTGTGTGTGTGTGTTGAGCTTGATTAAGCTGCAGCTGTGCTAAGCCTGTGTTCTTGTGTAGGAGGCCACAGGCATAACAGACTACAGATGTAAATCTAAAGCCTTGTGCTGTACATCAGCTCACCAAACTCTTTGAAAACGTGTGAGCTTGTACACATGCACATACTTGCTGTATTCCATCAAACAGCTAAAACAAGTTTTTTTTTTCTCTCCGTGCACTCCTAGTATATGTATATTTTATATACAACACATTTGATTATGATGTTTTCAGTGGATGTTCAAAGGAGCACAATGGATAATGCGTAGATACAGCTGTCCTGTAATTAATCATCCTACGTATCATTAGCATCATTGTTCATCTTAGACCCATAAAAACTGAAGCTTTTATATCGTGAGATCAGCTCCAGGGAGATAGCTTGCTGCCAGTCCGGCTCGCAGATGTATATTACAGTGTGTTGCATATAACAGTGTTCATCTTGTGTTTTGTTGGAAGATTGTGAATTGTGCATCACTGCCAAGTTGTTTCATGAGCATTTAATTCCCCCAAGTCTTTCAGAAGCCTAGCATATAATTAATCAACCAATGCTATGCTCTTTACCCGAGGCACTCCTGGTATGTACTAGCCTGCCATGTGAATATAGTACTTATTAGGGATGTAACCGAAAATGAACCCATTATTCTGATTGAAGAGTTAATGTTTTCGTAACGGGTATGAAAAGGAGGTTCGCAATTATTTATTTCATAAATTTTTTTTTCTTTCCGGAGAAGTTCACAGGACATCTGTTTGAGACTAGAGATGTGCGTCAAGAGTGGGATCCTGTGGGATGCAGCAAAAAAAAAAAAAAAGGTCATGTGAGTGGGAACGGTCAAATATGAAGCTTGCAGGACAAACAAAGAGCATGTACATGTGGTCCTGCACTGTGGAGTGACATTGTTCCTTCATTCATGCTAAGCAAGTGCCTGGTCAGGGTAGCGATGGTTTAAACTACTGGTTTGGTCTATTAGTTTTATAATATTTTAGAAAATTTGCTAGAAAGTATTGCTAAACAAAATAAAAAGTGTGGATTTAAAAATTAAATGTTTGGTAGGTTCTGATTTTGGGTAATATAGCTAAGGTAAAGAGAAACGTCCAGAGTCCAGAATTCTCAGATCACACTAATGGTGCTGGCTTTTCTACCACTGTGGTTTTCACCATAAGTGTTTGCATATTGGATATGGTGGTATGGTTCCTTCTGGTTTAGGCCAGGTCAACTTTGAGTATACAACTAAATACAGCTACAGATATCGGAGTACCAAACCAATGCAGACAGTAGAATTGTGTTACAATTCTATTGCATCTATTATATAAATATATCAAGCCTGGTTTGTGGTTTTGGATGGCCCAACTGGCTCATTCACAGTAGAGCTAAAATAAGCATGATGTGATGATACAGTAGAGTATGAGTTATTGACATTAGTAACAGAATGAACGCAATAGGAAAAGTTTGGACTTTGTTGAGTCATGCTAATTACATCACCAGACTTAGTAAAAGGGGGTTATGAGGCATTTTTTTCTTTCTCGTGTGAGATGGTAGAAGAACCCGGTCCTTTATTGCTCGTGCCGCATTTTGTGCGTTTACTCTGTCGATTAGAGCTGCATCCCTGGAGAGCACTTTAACATCAAAGCTCGTAGCCACGCTGCTGCAGTCCAAACTTGTGGTTCTGGTTTTTCTGTAAACGTAGTGCAAGGTTTTAATTTTCCAAATGTTTGCGGTTTAAATTAAGATCATCTCAATATGTGGCTTGATTGATGTTGAGAAGAAGTTTCTGCTCTCGATACACAAAACCCTGGGCCTTGATTTATTGCGATACCACAGCGTTTGGGCTCTAAAGCATTGTTGTCAGGATTGTGGTCCCAAAATATGGGATAGTATCAGAGCGAGGCAGAAAATCGATGGCGCCAAATCTGGCGGACCCCCTGGGCGCGTTATCCTTTTGGCAGTTGTTTTGCTGATCGTTATTGCTTCATATGGAACGCCTTGATGTAATTCATGCCGCCATCTTAAACTTGTACTCATTCTTTAAGATTTGCAATGCATTTAGCTGCATCATTTGCCTAGATTATAGCTAGTTAGCCAACATTGTTGTAAGATGCAGTTGTAAGAAGAATGTGTTTTTTAGCAGACATTTAATACTAATTTAATGCAGTTGTGAATATAGGGCCTTAATATTTTCTATAGTTTTACCCCCAGATTTAGAACCTACTTTATAAGATTAAAAAATAAAAGTCTTCATGCCAGGAGCATTACTGCTTTTACTAATAGAAGTAATTTTTTTTGATGAATTATGGTGTTAGTAAAGTCAGGTACTGATATAGGTTCAGGTCTGGGGTGCAGTCAGAGTTCCTATTATTCCCAAAGGTTGAGGTCAGAGCTCTACTGCAGGCCACTTAAGATCTTCCACTCCAAACCATGTAAACCATATTTTTACAATGTTTGCTTTGGGCACAGGGCCACTGTCATGGAACAGGTTTGGGTCTCTTAGTTTAAGTAAAAGGAAAATGTTATGCCACCACAGCCATTACAATTTACTAAGTTTGTGGTAGCAGTCTGGGAAAGAATCACATATGGTGGAAAAATCAGGTGTCCCAATATTTTTTTATGATAGTTTTTTTCTGAATATATTTAAGGTTACAATTAAAGAGTTTATAGGTTATTTCATTTTTTAGAAAATCTAGAAAATTTAGACTCTTATTGTTTGTGTAGACGGCCAAGTTTTAGACAGCAAGACTGGAACTTTTTTTTTTTTTTTTTTTTTTACATTTTTTGTCTTATTTGATTACCGAGTTACACTTGGCTTACTAGAAGTAAATTGTAAATTCCCGAAGTTCACAAATAAACCACCGTTATATGAGCTTATGTTGTTTCATTCAAAGTTAATTGCACGTTTAAGTACAATTAAATGATCAACTACATTTAAAATCATATTTTAATATGCAATATTGCAAGTTTATCGAATTTATTTGATTTGGAATTCAGATGTTAAATCAGTTTGGGTTAACACCAATGTTAGGGTAAAAGATAGAGTCCACAGTGGCAATATGATCATGGATAAAAAATGTGGATCTGCACCTCATTTGAACGTTTGCATGTGAGGGGGCCATGCCAGGTGGTTGTATTCTAATACACTCATAACGTGAATATGTCCGCATATGTAGGAATGAATGGAGAAGTATGGAATGTGTTAATGGTGAAAATTACTACTTGTGTGTTAGATGTATGTAATTTGTATATTAAATAGAGGTGTAATGGTACACTTATTCATTCCGAAATTTTTCGGTACAGGGCTTTCGTTTCTGTACCAAATGTGTACCAAATGCAATCCTTTTTACATGTTAACATAGTAAAAATCTGAGTTCCCCCAGGAATGTTTAAAGTTTAGTTTCCGCCTCGCAGTTTAAACGTATTTTTTTATTATTAAACTTAAACTATTCCACGGGTATAAAAAAGAAATGAGAGTTAGCACAGTGCCACTGTGGCTACTCACTTCATACCAGGCATGAAAACTCTAAAAATCCATAGCACTAGCATTAGCCGCTAACCAGGAAGTGACTAGCAGCTAACGTTAGCGCTATGGATTCTTTAGCGTTTTATGTCCAGTTTCAAGAATTTGTCTTTAAAAAGAGAAAATCCTGACAATTCCACATATCGAGGGAGCGAATGAATGAAGGATGGAAAGAATGAAGACATTTGTTAAAGTATGCTGAAATCAGTAGAACAGTAACGTAGATCATAACTTTAGAAAATTAAATATTAAATGTAAAACAAACACATGCGCGCACACACACTTACATAATGGGTCTGTATTACCCAAATGGGGTCTAAGAAAATATAAACTATTTAATAAAATTTTATTTTATTAAATAAATTTGTGCCTATTTAATAAATTATTCAATTAATAAATATAATACAAAATTGTATTGCATTAATTTGTTAATTAAATATATTTTGTTTAAAATATTTTATAATGTTTTATAAAATATTATAAAATACTATTTTATGTATTATTTAACCAAGCAGGCATTTTATTTAAAATAGTTTTTAAAATGTAAACTGTTTAAATGTTGATCACAAATGTTAATAATAAAATAATAATGAACTGCATTTATAAAAAAACGACAAACATTTTCGTGTTTTGCATTTCTTCCCCCTAACTGTACTGACATTGAACCAAACTTAAATAAAAACCGAGGTACCGTTACACCCCTAATATTTAGCAGAAGTATATAAAACTATAAAACTGCTGCCCCCGCGACCCGAATACGGATAAGCGGGAGAAAATGAATGAATGAATGAATGAATATAAAACTTATAAAACTATACTGCATATGATTTTGTTTTTTACTAACAAATTTGGCAAGCACGTTCTCTACTGCGTGACATTATCTAGCTAACCTGAAGTGGAACTTGTTCATTTTTATATAATAATAATTAATAATTGTATTAGTTATATAACTTAATATTTATTTATAATGCAGACATGTCCCTTCTCAAGAGTCTCTTATCTTGCTGAACATATACATTTTTATGATGCTTTGCAATTCTGAATCATAGCAATTACAGTTTGGCAGGTTGGCATTGAAGAATTATGTACATTTATATTACATTTTAATCTAACACACTGTTACACACTTGGCATCTGAGCCAATCAGTTCATGTGAAGACTTGATGCTCAACAGACTGTTTTGGATTACTCTATTAGTGCACCTCTGTTCATCATGCTGGCACAGAAACCACATCTCTTACTGTGTCACAACACAAACATGCAAATACACTTCTCCACAAGAATAACCCAGCATCCACAGGCAGACCGGATGTGTGCCATGACTCAGCTATGCATCACAGTCCAGTCTGATTCCTCACAATTCAAAAAAGATTTTTTTGTGGTTGTGGGTCACATGACCTTTTCAAATGTAATGGAAATGCTGTAGCTTAGCTGTATGTTTGACTATACTATTCTATTTTATACCACAATGTACAATGTGTTCAATTTACATTCTGGAACGTCCCTAAAACACGTGTAATTAAGTTTTACAAATAAAGTAGAACAAGGCCTTAAAAAAAAGTACCAGAGATTAGAGAATTGTGGGAACTTGGGGGAAGTGCCACTAAAAAGAAAAAAAAAAAGCATTTTTTTTAAATTGTGTTTTAAAACCGGTCAGTCAGAACATGTGTCTATGTACAGGTTTCATCTTAACCAGATTTAACGCACACGTTTCTTTAACAGTAAGAAGTTGAAGGGCAAAACCATACCACAACCTGCCCACGCAGCTGTGTTTGGTACTAGGGGCTTTTCTAATGTTTAATGGTTCTAGCATTCTGAAAGGGTTCTGCTTGGAGCCTTCTGTAAAAGGAAAAAGTTTTCACTTTCTCTTTTTTTTTTTTTTTTTTTTTAATCTGTTTAAAGCATAGTCTATGTTTAAATACACGCTTTTTCTGGTTTAGACCTCCACTGAGAAACTTCCCAGTCCTCACTTTCCATAATGTCTTTTTGGTGATGGTTTATAAACTGCCAATTCAGCCAATTCAAAATTGAAATGTTTGATTTACCATGTCAACATGCACAATCTTAAGAAGCAGCGAACGTTTACTGAGTTGAATGGTTTTGCTCTTCGAAAAATCAAGTGCACAAGTGTTGGTGATGAGTTTGAAAATACCTTTTATTTACTCTCATGGTGATTTATTCAATGTGTTTTCTTTTTCTACTCTTTTTTCCATAAAGGAAATAGGCCAGCGGAGCTGAACAGGCCTTCTTTGGTTTGGTGCAGGAAAGAAGGGTGACATTTTTTTCCCCTTTTCTGATGCTAATGAAAAGAGGAGCTTTTCCAGCTTTAGCTTGCAGAGCATGTCTCTCCTGCAGCATGCTCCACTGCCTAGACATTGTGCGAGCACAAAAATCCAGGCCTGGTATCCAATAACGTGAAATTTCAGCAGAGAAGCAGCCATTGTGCGATGTGGAGTGGGAGGGGGAGAGGCTCGGGTTGACTTGGCAGGAGCCCAGGGCTCAGGCCACATCCTACTGCTCTCCTTCTCCTCCTCCTCCTCCTCCTCGTTAAATCAGGCCAGGAAACGGCTGGCCCTGGATCCCCCTGAATCCCGGGTCAGGCCTCACACACATGCACTCAAAGCAGTGCTTCACATGCTGGGAGTTTTTGCACATGAATGTAAATCCTGAGACCGAGTTCTCTTTGCTTCTAGGTAACCCCAAAATCGCTGTAGAGCAACTTTTAATTATTTAATTTGCTTTACAAGAAACGAAGAAGTCGTTTCTCACTCATTTTACCGGGGAACACGTACGCACGGGTGCGTCACACCAGCCGCCTTCGCAGTGGTGGTGTGATTTTTGCCCTGTAAGTTGTACGTGTTAAAGATGAACAGCCAAATCTGTGTGTTCACGCTGTGACAAAATGGCAGTGATTTGAACACATGAAACCGATAACATTTCCTTTTTGGTTGTTTTGTAGAAGGGTTGTGCCGCTTCTTGCTGAGTCTGTAGTCTTTTTTTTTTATTTTTTTTTATTAAATGCATTACACGTGCTCTTTTAGGGAAGTCGAAACTATCTGAATGTAAAAAAAAAAATCCTCTCAGGGTTTGACTGAGGACAAACCAGGGAAATATGTGACCTGAAAAGTTCCTCTGTACACAAAAGTCCCTTTTCAGAGAATACAAAAATCTTATTTTTTAATGTTATGAGATATATTTGTTGTTGTGCTTGTAGTTTTTTTCTTCATACTACTTCACCTCATACTTCTTCTTCACCATGTGCTCGTGTTTTTTTTTTCTTCTAACAAAAATCTAATGTCATTGCTGTTTTTATTACACACAATTTAAACCTATTTTAATGATCTGTGGACATATTAATTAGATGCTCTTGGAGTGTGAGTGTAAAATATTTTCAGGCTCCTGAAAAGCCCATATTCCAGCTTATAATAGACGCTTCCTTTTTTCTCGGAAATGTAGTCATTCTTCCAGCAGACTAGCTTTGGACTCTTTGGGAATTTTGGTCTTGGCTGAGCCTCTTCCGTCTGAACTCTGCCCTCTCAACATTGAGGGGGAAAAAACCCAACCTTTGTTTCTGTGTTCATCAGTGTGTGTGTGTGTGTGTGTGTGTGTGTGTGTGTGTGTGTGTGTGTGTGTGTGTGTGTGTGTGTGTGTGTGTGTGTGGTGCAATGCAAAGAGATTGCTCTCATGAAAGGGTGGGGTGAGGATGGGCGGATTTGAAAGGAAGTGTGTCCCATTAGGTTAAGTCAGGGTTTTTTTTTTTTTTTTTTTTTTTTTGCCTTCTGCTCTTTTTGACTAATCAAGCTTGACTTCTTTACTTGAGTGCTTCAAAAGCAGTGTAGTAGGATTCTTAAATAGAATTATGCATCTGAAACATTGTAGGTCACAGACGCCTCAGTATGTGTGCAAGTAAAGTGTTGTTTGAATGGAAATGCTTTAAGATGAAAACCTTGCCTAATGCTGAAACTACCCTTTCTTCCTCTTATAGAGATTTTTTTAGTTTTTTTTTTTTAGTTTTTTTTGTCACAGCTGTTATTCGTTTACCGACTCGCTCTTTAGAGACAGAATTTCTAAAAAAAATTTCCAGTGTAACAGTGTTTATATAGCTATTACCCTCTTTTTTTTTTTTTTTTTTCTGGAACTGATCCTGGATGTTAAGCTTTTTTTTTACTATTACATGTTAAACCGTGAATCACTGCTAGTGTGTGGAGGACTAGCTTGATAAGCAAATATAAACGCAGGATAGAAACCGATCAGGATCGGGAAGTATGTGTGTTTCATACTGATGATGTGTGTGACCTTCCCTGGTTTCTCAAAATGCTGATCGGAGGTTTCCTTCAGTGGGGAAAACATAGATCCTGTTCCAGTAAAGAGGAAATGGCAAATTTAGTGTCCTAATTGGCAGAAGAGAGTCATTTTAAAACATGTCCCACCAGAGAGCTGACTTTAATTGGAAAAAGTATAAATGTTACAGATCTATTAAAAAAAAAAAAAAAAAAAAGTGGCTGATGCCTTTTAATACATTACTAGGATCCATAAAAAGCTGCGTTTGTCAAATGGTGACCTTTGTCATTTCCGGACTCACGTTGTTATTATCTAATCGAAGTAGCAATAAGCAAGAAAGAGAACAACTGCTTCCCACATGTAGTAGGTGAAAGTTAAAGAAAGAAAAAAACAGTTGATCTGTGGATAATTTACCAGGTTTTCATGGAACACATGTAAACATTTAACAATCTCCCTGTTTTTAATCATGAATTGTATTTGAAACCAGAATTAGCGACCATCATGATTACACACTTAGCCTATGTATTGAACAGCTATTTCCTTCTCGAACTTGATTCTAAAACGATGGTGTGTGTTTGCCTTTGCAGTGACAGTTATGCGCGTGTGAGAGCAGTGGTCATGACTCGCGATGACTCCAGCGGCGGGTGGCTGCCTCTGGGAGGCGGAGGCCTCAGCTGCGTGTCGGTACACAAAGTTACCCGGACCGACTCAGACAGCCCCAACAGTGTGGATTATCTCATCCATGGGGAGCGACTCAAAGACAAGTTGGTAAGCATCCGCTTTTTGGAGCTCAGCCTGGTCCGTTTTGGACTTGCGCGTCTGAGTGACGCACATCCTCCTGAAAAGGGGCCGTGAGATGAAATCATCATGCTCAGCGCTCACAGGAAGTGGCTGCTTAGCACTCATCCACAGGGCAGGTAGCTCAAAATAGGAGTGCGCCGCATGACGCCGGTTGATGTCATCAGTAATGGAGACAAGCTGTTTAGAGAAAGAAAATGTAGGAGTAGCCAATAGGAGAAATCTTTTTCCTTTGTCTGCACATTGTAGGCTTATGGAGTTTTAAATCAGTAAGAGCAATTACACATAATCCTAATTAATACACGTATTTACAAATATGAGTGCCATCAACACGGAATTACTGCTTAGATAAACAAATGATGATTAAATAGAGGGCTATCTGCTTGGGTAAAGTAATACCGATTATTAAACACTTATCAGTTTTAATTGACGTGTTTTGTTACTAGCATGTCTCAGCATGTTCAGGTCCATGCTGAGACGCTTCATGTGTTTTAGCTGAAGGAGAATCGTGTTTAGGGGAGGAGGGGAGGGGGTAGAATTGATCTGCATTTTGTCTGAAATCCACTGAGAAAGAGCGAGAGATGGCAGTAACTGTGATGTTCGAGAGAATCTGCCTCCAAGTGTAGCGATGCGGCACAGAGTGTCCTGATGAGTCAGCACAGGCCGAATATAGCCCACCAATGGGCTTCTGTGCGCTCTCTCTCTCTCTCTATTCAGACAAGCTTTAATCTGTCACTGAATTACATCCATCCTTCGGAAAGTAGAGAGGAAACGGGTCGGGATTCATGTAGGGTGCAGTACTAGTTTCGGGTTTGGTTTGATTTCTAAACAAGATGAGTGTATCAGTATGGTGGCTGCTTTATATCTCTTTTCCCTAAGGTTGTGTGTGTGTGTGTGTGTGTGTGTGTGTGTGTGTGTGTGTGTGTGTGTGTGTGTGTGTGTGTGTGTGTGTGTGTGTGTGTGTGTGTGTGTGTGTGTGTGTGTGTGTGTGTGTGTGTGTGTGTGTGTGTGTGCGTGCGTGCGTGCGTGCGTGCGTGCGTGCTTGTGTCATCATCTGCCTGTTCTCTCCCCGTGTCAATCAAGCAGAGACTGATATCAGAGTCTAGTGTCAGAGTCAGTGGCTCTAAAACGAGTCGTCCGCACACCAACTGGAATTCCATTTATATCTCTGTTTTAACCGCTCTTCCTTTCATCTCTTTCTGCCTTTCATCCTTTTCTGTCTGCTGTGCTTCCGCTGACCCTCCCCCCACAGTTTGTTTATCTGCATTTGCTCTCCGTGCTTTTTTGCCTGTTGGAATGCACGGTTTGAATGGCGTCTTCTCCTGTAACAGCGATACTTCCTTCTCTGCTTGCTTTGCATGCATTTTACTTGCAGCAGTTACACGGTCTCACCATGACACTTCACCCGCTACGGCAATTACCTATCTGAACAAAAAAAACTATATCATGACATGCACTTTTTTTGTTTTAGGGTTTGACCTTTTATTTCTTAGGGTTATGAAATGAGAACTAAGAATTGAATTGCAGATGTTACTGCTTGTTTTTTCCTATTCTGCTTCTCTAATGTAGAGTCTCTCTCTGACTCCCACACTGGCACTCAAACCCTAGAGACTAATAGGCGTTTCTCATTTCATTTAATCTGGGGAAGGGCTGGATCTTGATCAAAAGCTCTTATTATTAATAATCCTTTGTGCACTCACACTTTGTGACTGCATGTGTTCTGTCTCTGGTTTTTTCAAGTTACACTGTCAATAAACTTGGAGCTATTAGAAACTTTGTTACTAATGATGAGTGTTTATATAATATTAATCCAATATATTTCTTTACTGTGTATACCAAGTATTTTTCTGCCTCGAAATCTGACAGTGTCTCTTATTAGGTTGTGCTGGAGTGCATCATAAAGAGGGACCTGGTCTACAACAAAGTCAACCCTATCTTTCACCATTGGAGAATCGACAACAAGAAGTTTGGCCTGACTTTCCAGAGTCCAGCCGATGCCAGAGCGTTTGACCGGGGGATACGGCGAGCCCTGGAGGACATAAAGCAAGGTTTGTCCTCGCTCCTTTTATAATCTCTTAGTAACAGTGAAACGTGTGTAGACTTGTATGCAGCGTTGAGTCCTTCTACCCTTCTACTACCTGTTTCATCGTCTCATGCACTTGGAGTTGTTGTATAAGATTGCAGAATCAGTGAGATGAAATAAGAGCTGGTATAATGAACCAGTGTTTCGTTTATCAACATGTCAAAAGTCCAGCTTTGGAAATCGTCCCTTCTCCTTTGACTCAACATTTTTATTCTTTTGGCCAGACTCATCCCTGCAGCTGGTTTGCTTCAACCTATAGAATTAGATGTAAAATAAAACAGCGTTGTGTGCACTCCTTCTACATGAAAGTGCAGTCCAGCAGCAGGGTAGGAGACCTCATCAGCCAAACCCCAGACCAGATCGGAAACCCAGATAGCCAAATTTGTCTAATTAACTTTAAAATGCCTGCAGAGCATGGCGCAACTTTCGGGAACCTGATTAGTGCAGTGTTATCTTGAATCAGATATATGCAAGCCAAGAGTAGGTAACCGTGAAGGGAAGGGTAGCTGGCAGGTAAAGGAGGTGTGGTCACCTGGGGGAGGAAACAGAATCTGTAGTGTGGAGAAGGGAACACCAGTTTAACCAGGGGAGTGGTTGATTTTTGGTCTAGCAGCTTTTGGTACAGAGTGTATTCTTTACCAAATGTCTACGATAGCAAGTTGTATGCTTTTTAGTCAAAGAAAGACTCTTGCTATGAGCACAAACAGTCTCAGCACAAGAAGCCTGTGTTGAAGAATAATCTGAAGAGCTAGCCTGGGTGTTAGTCCAGTCCGTACTCTTGTTCTCATGATGTCTATGAGCTGTGCTTTGGTTCTGCTGGAATATTCTGGAGGCTGCGGTTCGGAGCACACTCAGCAGATGGGGTGGGCTGCTTTCATGTATTTCAGGCCCGGTTGTGTTGTGTAATGCCTCGCTCAGGTTCCTCTGTATTCCTGTTGCATCGCTCCACTGCCCGCACCGCAGCGTGGCAGCTTTGCAGGGTGCTGTTGCTATAGCAACCAGGCACATGGCTCATCCAGCACAGTGGCCTGGCACCGGCAGAGTCGTGCTGCAGGAAACTCAAAGCCGTTCCCATCCAAGCTGCGCTCCATCTCGCTGTCGTTCTGTCACTTGCCCTCGTCGTTTTCTCCTCTATATCTGCTGGCGCAGACAAAGGCAGGTCATGACTGCTGTAATTGATCTGGTAATCACATTAAAGGTTTGGGGTGATTCTATATCGTTAAACGGCGAGATATTAGTTTTTACTCAATGAAGCTGCAAAAGTCATTTACCTCGAAACTCTTCTTCCTGTTTGCTTTGTCTTTTAAGGGCACAATCCTTTAAAGGTCTTAGTTGGTTAATCCAAACATCTTCTTATTAAAATTTTCCACTCGGGGACGAATGAATGTGCATGAATTGATAAATTCTTAAATTGCATTTTCCATATACATTTAGAGAATGTGTTATCTGTATCCCTTTTGTCCATGAGCACATTACTCATTGATTCACTTTTCTGCTTACAGGCTGTCCGGTGTACAGTGACTCAGAGGTTCATGAAGATGGATTGCAGGTGGGTTAAATACAAGGTTAATGCGGAGTGGCCATGGCTTAGCAGACTGAGAGGTAGTAACAACGCCTGCCTAATGCCCCTTAGTCATTTGGCACCCGTTTTGAGTGGTCGGTTTCTGGGAGGGAAAAAAAAATGAGCAAAGAACGTTCCATCCTCTGTTAGCAAATGTTGTGTGAAATGAAATCAGCACCTGGTATGGCAGAAGCGTGTAGCAGTCAACAGATACGTGACTCAGTTTCGCAAATGGGTGGTGATGAAATTTTCCCCCGTGGACAGGCCTAATCTTCCGTCTCCAGTGCATTCCTCCTTATGGACTCGATAGATATGGGTCAGTACAAACTGTTGAAGAAAACTTGTTTTTCCACAAATCGCTTTCAAAACATCACTGCATGTAACTGCTTTTCGACTGTATATATATTTGCTTATCGGACGAGTTCAGAAGCTTGACATTAGAAGTGTTCATTTCAGAAGAATTTATTTTATTTTATTTTTTTTATCAAAACATGGGGCTTCTTTTAGGAGAACTTTTTTATATGAAACTTATCTATAGTATTTGCGCTCTATCTCTCTCTCTCTCTCTCTCTCTCTCTCTTTCTATATATATATATATATATATATATATATATATATATATATATATATATTCTATCTATCTATCTATCTATCTATCTATCTATCTATCTATCTATCTATCTATCTATCTATCTATCTATCTATCTACATATATAATATAAAAAAATACAATTTCTTTTATTTCCCCACTTCCAGAAAGCTGTGGCTTTGTGAATCTTTCATGTCAATGTGTACTGTTTAAAGAGAGATTTTCCATCAACGAGAGAATAAATGTTTATAATGTACAGTGATATTTTCCGGTTTGGGGCAAAAAAACATTTTTCACTGTGCTTTCACTATTTATCACAAAGCTGTAAATCCTGTAACATGTTCAGCGGGTGTGATATAGTGAGACAGATTATGGCCATTTTTTTGCGTCCCAGTCTTCAACCGTGGTGGAATTTGACTTCATTCATAGAGAAAAAGGCTGTGGAGATTACCTAGGATCAGTGATGCGTCGGCTCCAATGGCGCTGCTGTTGCTAGGCGGCGAGAGAATGGAGGAGGGATGCGGGGAGCCACTGAGGATGTAGCCATGGTGATTCACCAGCACAGTGCTGGGGTTACAGAGCCAGGACGCAGCACAACACTTAGTCATTCACACGCCTCAGCCTCCAGAACGGCATGGACAAAACAATTACACATTCGCCAAAGCACAAACCTGCACCGAGCCACTGCGACTAGCAAACAGGTTTCTGACCAAAGAGAGGTAATGTGGTCTTCCAAAGCAACACAAAAAAAGCTTTTTAAGTCGCGTTTTTATTTTTATTAGCTGACATTTCTCGCCTGAAATTACCCTTCCCTTCTTGGGAATCGTGATCGTCATTTCCTGCCGACTTCTCCAAAATCTTGTGGGTGCTGCAAAGAAATAGGATAAACAATAATGCAAGTTTCAGAATCAAGAGTGCACAAATAAGATGAATGGCTCCCTTGTCTTGAATAGATTGAAAATGCCTGAAGATTTGGCCACTGGGAGCCAAGTGTGTGTTTTCCTGGTGTGATTGCAGCCATCTTAGTTTGAGCCAAGAATTTGTTTGCTGTCTCCTCTCCCTCCCTAAGTAAGGAAGTTGTGTACAGGAAAATCATCTTGTGGGGAGGCTGTAAACTCGGAAAAGTAGAGCATGCCTTGCCAAATCTATCATTAAGCAGACTTTTCCCATCCATAAAAGTTGTCTTTTATGTTAATTGCCAATGTTGTTAAGGATATTTTTGTAGAGCGGCACATTTAAGATTTTTTTCGGGTATGTGCGATCGCTCTGCATCGGGTTTTAATCTTTTGCTTAAAGTGGTTTGATCCTAAAGACAAAAGACTGTGTTCTGTGAAGGGAAAAAAAAACCCTTCAAACTGTTGCAAGTCCTTGAGAGCACATGAAAAAGAGCTATTACGTGTGACTTTGTATTTGATAAGCAGACCTGTGCACACATGCCATGAATAGAGAGAGCAAGTCTGCAAAGTGGAGGACAAAAGAAAGGGAAGAGAGCGAGCGAATGTGCATTCTACTCCTGCTGGTGCACTGCCAGGCCTCAGTTCTTATCTCCCACAGTGCTCTGTGGGTAGATCACAACCAGATTTGCCCCTGCATATGCTCTGGCTCAGGCTACTCTGCAGCAAGGGCTTTAAAAGGAACTCCAAGTCTGGTTCTCATTTCAACTGGCTAACTCTCCTCCCTTCCTCCCACCACACACACACACACACACACACACACACACACGCGAGCACACAGCTGTCATCTGGCTTTTTAAGTTCTGGACTGCGTTTCTCCAGCTGGAGCTGGTTTATGACATTCCCCCGGCAGACCCATTGGCCGCTCTCTCTCTCTCTCTCTCTCTCTCTCTCTCTCTCTCTCTCTCTCTCTCTCTCTCTCTCTCTCTCTCTCTCTCCCAATTTTTTTGCTCTCTATCTCTCGAACATACACATGCATGCACCATTTTCTCCACTCCATTTTTCACTTCACTCCCTTTTTTTGCCCTTCTTCACACTCGTGTGTGCGTGTGTGTGTGTGTGTGTGTGCATACTTGTGTTAAAAGAAAAGGGGGGGATGTCAAAGGAAGCATCTCTTAGCAACCACAGGACAGTAATTACTGTAGCAGCAGCTGGGAGCAAACCAGATTTCCGCTGTGTGTTAAAACACTGGCGTGGGCTACTTTACACACGGCACTGACTAACCAGTGCCAGCAGCCTCCCCCACATGCAGAGAGCAGAAAAACCTGGATGTAGGTGGGTGTGTGCACGTGTGGGCGTGTGTGTGTATATGTGTGTGTGCTGGGGGGGGCAGAGATGCCTGCCCTAAAAGCGGCAAGCTCATGCGGCTTCACCGACGCGCACGCTGTAATTTAGATATCAGTTTTTTAGCCTCATGATAGCTTCCCACTTCCACGAGCTTTTCGGGAACTTCCTCCTCCTGCGTTGCGGCAAAGGTGGTCAGCTTTAACTCGCACCAGACTCACAAAGCTGCTCGGCACTTTGTTGCTTGTGCCATGTTTAAACGCTGCATCTCGGCAACATTCTACGAGTATGCAGAGGATGAATAACCTCCTGTTAGACAGCATACATTTCTGAACTGTATACAAACCATTTCCTGTTTGAGGTACACCTACTTACTAGCTACACCCATTTTATCTGCTACACCTAACAAATGGTTTCCTTTTGTATGTGTATAATTAGTCACTGTAGCACATCTGTTGCTATGCACAATTTGTCAGCTCCCCTGACCCCATCCATCAGTTGAAAGAGACCACCCCAGAACCTCTGCTGATGAGATGTTAGTACAGGAGGGATATGGCAGTAGCATTGGTTGGTGTTACAGGTGCAGCAGCATTGCTGGAATTTTAAATACCTTTCTTATGGATTAAAAACAGTCCATCAAGCAAAAATGACTAGCGAACAGCAGTAGTAACGAATTTAGCAGTTAGAAACGAATACTGATAAAAGATTGGAAATTAATCATTAAAAAAACATCTGTAGTCTCCAACTATACAGCTACAGTGGTAATTAACAGGATGTATATATTAAAACAAGGTCAACATTACATTATTTGCTCTTTTATCATGAACAAACAGAATATTTTTAGGACGGAGCAATTTGGTTCGAATTTTGGAGATGAAGACTCCATTCCTATTCTCTGAACTCCTTTATCTGGCATATTCAAGGTGTCTGTGTTTGATAAGGGCATACTTGCAGAATCTTCACGTATTAAAATGTGTCTGGGAACGCTTGCAAGGACAACACAGTCCAAGTACTCTGGAAAATGTTCCCATGCTAGTGGTGTTGTTGGATGTCAGGCTCCCCCTGGTGGAAGAAAAGAGACGTCATAGCTGTTTTTTGTTTTTTTTGGCTATAGCATTGAGTTGATTTGTTGTGAGGGAAGATGCATGTAATCACAGATTGTAATTATCGATTTTTCATTTGCAGGTTAATCAGGAGCCTCCCTCTATCTGCACACCCATTAGAGAGCCATTCTCTCCGCACGGCCGAGTGGTGTCCACCGAGCCTTTCCGCAGCTGTTATGTGCGCACCCAGCCATTCGAGGAGTTCTCGAGCCCCAGTCACCGCTATCTGCCCCCGCAGGTCAGTTGAAACCTGTGCATTTCTTGAAATTTTATGTTTGGTGCTTGTCTTCCATTCCTGTTAATGTATTGTGCTTCGTATCATTGTAGGTCTCTTTCTCCTCGACACGCCATGTGAGCTTTCACATGGACGAAGAAGAGGTTGTTCGGATCAACCCGCGTAAGGACGTCCTCATTCGTGGGTATGAGGACTACAGGCACCCTGTGATGTGGAAGCAGGACAACGAGCGAGACGACTCTGATTTCTCCACAATGTTCACCAAACTGGACAGCAAGAAAAGTGAGTACTCATTTCTGGAAGGCTCTGACCATCGTATGGGCACCAAGGACTCGATCAAAACTCAGCAGCCTTCGCCTCTACTGAAGTCTAAGAAGTCTCGGAGGCGGCGGGAGGACGGCGAGCGCTCGCGCTGCATATATTGCCGCGAAATGTTTAACCACGAGGAGAACCGGCGCGGGGAGTGCCAGGATGCACCCGACCCCATCAAGCAGTGTATCTACAAGGTGAGCTGCATGCTGTGTGCAGAGAGCATGCTCTACCACTGCATGTCCGACTCGGAGGGTGACTTCTCGGACCCATGTTCGTGCGATTCCAGTGAAGAGCAGTTCTGTGTGCGCTGGCTGGCACTTCTCGGCCTCTCCATAATCGCTCCCTGCATGTGCTGCTACCCACCACTGCGGGCCTGTCACCACTGCGGAGAGGCCTGCCACTGCTGCGGCGGCAAACACAAGGCCGCCGGCTGAGCCGAGCCGATAGGGGAGCAACACACTTTTCTTTTTACATTCACCCCTTGAGGTGGGTGAGGTGCTCCACCCGCCACATCGGAGGCTTTGGAGATTTGATTTGGCCGAGAGCAGCAGAAGCCAATGACCGGATCTTCTTGGGCTCTCAAGCTCACATCACGGAGCTCGTTACGGAAGGGAAGGCGTTTTACGGAATGAACTCGAATCACGAAATGAGCAAAAGTAAATAATTAAATAAGAGACCAAAAAAAGTCACTTGACAAAGAAATGTCAGACTTTAATTACAAATAGTGTGCAACCTTTGTGAAGGAATGTTGTCTTTTGTACAGAGATCAAAACTATAACAAAGAAAACAAAACTGGTTGTGCATACAGAGGATCGGCTGTATGGGTATGCTAAAAGGGATATTTTCTTGCTTTTTGTGAATTTGCAGTAGGGTTAAAGTGGCCTTCTCTTTCGACTGGATCATTCGCTGACTGTGTAATTATTAGACAAAAGAAAACAAACACTAGTTAAGTTTTTTCCCATGAATGGTAACCCTCATGAATAATGGCACCCACACTAAAACACTTTGGCCAAGTTTTAGCAGTACAGAGTTTCATTTCTGTGATGGGTGTTTTTCTTTTTTCTTTTCCCTGCATTTTCTTTTCGTTGTTTTGTAACAGATGGTCATTTTGAAAGGGTAGTTTGACATATAGCCTTTGTTATTAATCGTGCTAATGTTTTAAAACTTATCCTTCTTTGATTTGCAAAATTATTTGGACCACACAGGTGCATTCCAGCATTAAGCGATTGAAGACATAATACAGCTGTCCATATCTATTCCTGGTTCATTTCCATTTGAAGGTCAGCAATAGATTAAGAGACCAATTAGTCAGGAGGAAGTCCAGGAACCGGTTCACTTTTAAATCCATTTCCCGTTGATCTGAAAAAAAAATAAATAAATAAAAAAAAAAAAAAAATATATATATATATATATATATATATATATATATATATATATATATATACATATACATATATATATATATATACATATACATATATACATATAAATTTAACTTGTTTTTCAAGCTGAAATGGTGCTCAACCAGCAAGTTTTTATTAGATGACATGACACATTTTGGTATTTTAACGATCACAGTTAAAAGGGTGTCCAATTTCTTTTCTCAAACAAGGCACTTGTATTCATTTTAAACTGGACATCCCTGTTTTTGACTTTCTTTATTCAAATGCCCCTTATAAAAAAGCACTCAATTCCAAGCTTTGGTTACAGCTTCATGTCCTTGTTTTCTGTTCCATCCCGTATGTAGTCTTTGTCATAGTTTCGAGTTTGTGCATTACTTTTCTTCATTCCTCAATGCACAAAACAAAAAACACAAACTGACCTGATTTCAGACATGTTTCAAAAAATTTTCTCAACACTATAAATCACATGGTTCAAAGAAGGTCTGCACTTTCACAAATCCAACATCAAGTCGTTATTAGGAATTATTATACATGGCATTTTCTACGGAAAAAAAAAAATACCCAAATGAAGTCCCGATTCCAAAAAAAAGGGCCAGTACGAGGCGGTTCATACTCCAGTTCTCTGATCTCCCTGTGCATATTAACATCAACACACTTTACTTTCTATGCAAATATATTTCCATGAGAAAAAAAAAAACACTTAGATCTATTCATAAAAGTAGGTGATATGACACTTTAATATTGTAGATGTTAATCTTGGTACCAAACTCAAAAATCTTATGTAAATATGTAACACTATATTTAAGCAACAATAATAATCCCATTCAAAATTTTTAAAAGAGAGAGTTGTATTTATCACTGCTGTCTTATATACTATAAGCTTGAGTTGACAGCATTATGTACATAGGTCACCTTTTAGTATTATTTCACATTGAAAGTAGGGGGCGTACATGATGAAAAAGATTGAGCTTTTTTAAATAAATAAATAAATAAATAAAAATAAACTAGAGTTTCTCTCTAGTTTTGTAATGCAGAAAGAAGGCTAGAGAAGGTATAGTAGTCTCAGTCCATTTCTCCAAGATTTTATCATATCAAGCTGCTAGAAACAATCACTAATTTTGTGCTAAGAGGAATAAAATTCAGCTATGGTTGACTGTTAAAACTATTTGAGAAAAAAAAAAAAGTTCACTGTTCATCTTTTTGTTAAGCACACCCGTTTTTATGTGTCCTTTCTCTTATTTCTTTTTTTCTTTTTTTAACCTTCCCATATTGTATCGGATCGCTTTTTAATGTCGCAAGCTGAACCAAGGTTTGATGAACCTTAACAAAACTTGCTGGCTGAGAGGACATGTAGAATATGCCACATCCATACAATTATATTGTAAACAGAAACTGTAATGCCTAGTTTCATTCTGCATTAAGCAGCACGGAGAAGCCACATGTAATGTGCTGTATTTAATATGCAACCTGTCCGCTTTCTTTTGCTTCCTTTCCACTTTGCCGTTAACTTTGCATTTATCCGTCTTCTCTTTTTTTTTTCTTTTTTTTTTTTTCTTTTTTAACCACTTGCTGCTAGTCCTTTATTTTTGAACTCTTGGACTTTGTGTATAACATTTGGGAATGCATAAAAGATGAACATTCTTTACTGTTTAGAGAAATGCTTATGTAAATCTGTCATTTCAGTGTAATGTATAAAAAAAAAAAAATAAAAAAAAAAAGAGAGAGAGAGAGGAAAAACAACAGCAACTATGTTCACAGCAGTTTAGTGGTTTCTTTGGAATTCTTCGATGCTTTGGTGCACTGACATGTAGCTAGGCTTTTATTCCCACCACCCCCCTTTTTCCATAGCGCTTGATGATGTAAAGTTCACGTGATTAGTTTGCAGTTGTGAAGACATTTGTGTTATGGTAATTGCCGTATAAATGGTACTCTGATGATTCCACTATGAACACTGCCTGGTTCTTTATCTGCATCTGTTGAGTTTTAGTGCCATCTGCTTCACCCACTGACAACCTCGAAAAAAAAAAAAGTGCCTCACGTCCATCAGAATTTCCATCCGAATCGTTAACCTGCTCTTGCTATGGTTGTATTGATTTATACACAGCTAGGTATTTGTATCATGGTTTGAAAAAAATACCAAGTATATGATGTAATATTTATAGTTCAGTAACTCATGTCATAGTTGTATTTTCTTTATACAGATGTAGCTTGTTAAGTTTCATAAATATATAATGTAAATATGCATACAAATGTTTGTAACTGTTTTTATGTTACATCATACACTTGTAATTTGACATATAAAATAACATTACCATAATAAAAGGTGAGTTTTAATGTATTTTTGGCTCCGAGTGTGTGTGGCTGTTAAAGAACCGATATTCACAAATGGGAAACGAGTAAGCAATAGGACAACAATATCAATATTGAGTAGACTGTTTATTAAACAAAAATGCCAGTGTTTAAGTATTGTTCTACAATGCAAGTGCAAGATTAAACCACTGATGATAAGCAGATATTTATGATAACGAGATGTACATCCAAACAACAAATATATCTTACCGACCACTTTAGTAGGATTGTGCTCATTCTTGTAATTATCCAGTCTATTCGGCCTATTATGTAGTAGCATTGCGGTACACTCATGCAGATACAAATCAGGAACATCAAATAATGGTCACGTATTTTTGCACATTCTGATGCTGGACGAGAATTCCATAATTAATATGATTGGTGTTGGATGGGCTGGCTCGAGCATTTCAGAAATATACTGACAGAATGGTATTAAAAACATCCACTGAGCATCATTTCTGCAGGTGGAAACCTTACTAATAAGAAAGGTCAGAGGAGATAGGCCAGACCAAAACAGAAATCTTAGGTTATGTGTCCTCATGTTTCTGTACATTCATCTGTTTTCTGTACATCCTGCACCTAATTGACTGATTAGATCATTTGCATAAATGAGCAAGTATCAAGGGTATTCCTAATAAAGTGTGGTTTCTAGCAGAACCAAGTTATTAATGTAGTTAAATTTTAGGTTTGCTGAATTAGCTTTATAAATAAGCCTAACTATCTACAGTATCTATCTATCTATCTATCTATCTATCTATCTATCTATCTCATATATATATATATATATATATATATATATATATATATATATATATATATATATATATATATATATATATATATACAGTACAGACCAAAAGTTTGTACTACAAAAATTGTAGAGTCACACTGAAGGCATCAAAACTATGAATTAACACATGTGGAATTATATACATAACAAAAAAGTGAACTGAAAATATGTCATATTGTAGGTTCTTCAAAGTAGGCATCAAGAGAATGCCAAGATTGTGCAAAGCAGTAATCTAAGCAAAAGGTGGCTACTTTGAAGAACCTACAATATGACATATTTTCTGTTGTTTCACACTTTTTTGTTATGTATATAAATCCACGTGTTAATTCATAGTTTTGATGCCTTGAGTGTGAATCTACAATTTTCATAGTCATGAAAATAAAGAAAACTCTTTGAGAAGGTGTGTCCAAACTTTTGGTCTGTACTGTGTATATATATATATATATATATATATATATATATATATATATATATATATATGGGTAGACAGATTTAAAATTAAAATATAAAAAAAAATTAAATACAAATTTTTTTAAAAAATAATTACAAATGAATACATTATAAATCACTTATTATTTTTATAAATTCCATAAAGTTAATTGAATAAGTTTTTTCAAACTTATTAGAAAAGTTGCGAAGGCACTCGTTGTATGTAACTATAAGTGGGGGAAATAAATATATATATATATATATATTCACATACCCAGTGGTGGGAATTATTATTTGATTAGTTTACTGCCTTCCAAAGAAATGAACAGTCCAGAATTTTAATGGTAGGTTTATTTGAACAGAAAGATAAAATAATATTAAAAAGTCCATTAAAAAAAACTATTTAAAAAAAGGTTATAAATTAATTTGTATTTGATCTAGTGAAATAATTATTTGAGCCCCTACCAACCATCGACAATTCTGACTCCCACAGACCCAAATTAGTCCTGTGCCTTTAGGAAATAATTCATTTTTTGTATAAAAAAACACCCTTAACAGAATCAATCTCTTCATTCAAAGCTCTCCACCACCATAGGCAGGACCAAAGAGTTGTCAAAGGACATCAGGCACAAGATTGTAGATTTGCACAAGGCTGGAATGGGCTAAAAGACCATCAAATTGTTGCCTTCGCCATATGTTTGGGTCATTGTCCTGCTGGAAGACCCATCTACAACCCATCTTCAGTTTTTACGCTGAGGCCAGAAGGTTCTTTTCCATTTCTCTGCCTCCAAGTCGATTTGATGCCAAAGAGTTTAATTTTGCTCTCATCTGACCACATCACATTCTCACAAGCCTTCTCTGAATCATTCAGGTGTTCACTGGCAAACTTCAGACCAGCCTGTTCATGTGCATTCTTTAGCAGATGAATCTTTAGCAGAGATCTTGTGATTTCTTTGTAAGGAGGTAAATTTACAAAATCAGCAGGGGATCAAATAATTATTTCCCCCACTGTATGTATATATGCCCCCTTTTGCTGGCAAAACAGTCCTGACCCATCGAGCATTAACATCATTAACTTCTTTAGCAATTTGAGCTACAGAAGCTCGTCTGTTGGATCAGACCACACGGTTCAGCTTTCGCTCCCCACGTGCATCAATCACGTGAACCTTGTCCGCTCATGACCCTGTCGCCTGTTCACCACTGTTTTTTCCTTGGACCACTTTTAATAGATACTGACCACTACAGACCAGGAATCCTCACAAGAACTGCAGTTTTGGAGATGCTCTGACCCAGTTGTCTAGCCAACACAATTATGAGAAAGAGATAATCAGTTTTTCACGTCACTAGTTATAAGGTTATAATGTCAATGTATTGGCTGATTGGTGTATATTTATTTTAGTGAATGACTGGAAAAATGTTCTGTGGACAGTGGAGTATAAATTTGTCTATGACAGAAGAACCTATTTAAGAATAGGAGAGATGTTAGCAGACTGCCTCTCACCAACAGTCTAAAAGGGAGGTAGAAGTTTAATGGGTTGGAGGTGTTTTGGAGCAGGAAAGTATTTATTCCTGGTGAAAGTACTAACATGGCTACCTTCCAAAAAAACCAAATTCACCATACAACAAGATAATGACAAGAAGATAATAAACCAAAGCTTCCGCTCCTGGACAAGGCCCTTAAGCTTTCTCTCTCTCTCTCTCTTCACTTCGTTATCTTGTGTGACATTCAGATTTGTAAAGTATCTTTATTCAGTTTGATAGAAGTGAAAGCGAATAAAAAAATATATAAACAAGTTAAAAAAAAAAAATATTGTTACAAAAAGAATGCACATTCCGGATATTAACGGAACTGTGGAACGGTGTTCGTGTTGCATTACGGACGTATTACCGATGCACACGCGTGGTGCGCGCTTGAATCGAAAACAGCACCCTTTACCACCTGCCTTAATAGTTGTTTAGATTCGTTACTTGTCATTAGTTGTAAAATAATGGAAAGCGACATACTTGATGGACTGGATCAAGTTGGGTACGTAATAGAATACATTTTGATACCTTTGTTGTTGAGTATTTGGCACGTTAGCAGCTTAGCAACGTTAGCTAGGTGCGTTAGTCTGTGCTGTGCAAAGGGAACTGATAATAACAATAGTTGCTGTTTTAGAAACGAAAAGAACTGTTTACAACTTAAAAGTATGAAGTCGAGTTATGATTCGTTAAAAAACACCCCGTGTGATCAGCTAATTAGGCTAAGTACACCTTAAATTAATATGAAAAAAACTGAAAATCTGTTTTCTGGGCACTGAAGCAGCACTGTCTTTTTTAAATATTGCTGCTGCTGACTTGTAGACCATACTGTATGTATATATATTCCACAGGTACAGTGGTTCCCTTGATGAAAAGACGCTTTCAGCGGCATGTGAGCAAGGGTTTTACTCTCAGGAGTTTGCACATGTGTGTACATGGATATCATCAAAACTTCACCAGCACTGTGATGGCAAGGATCAGAAATCGGAAATTATAGGTAATTTTTACATCAAGTATTTATGCTTTCAAAAGGCTCTTAGAATAGTAAGATATAAACCACGACCCTCGTCTTTTGCTTTTTATACTAACCTCATAAGCTTACACACTTTTAATCCAAAATGTATATTTACAGAAGATCCTGAAAAGGCAAATCTCGAATTAAGCAAATTGTTGAAAGAGCTGTCCTGTCCATATAAAGGGCTGGAGGCCGAACTGATGACCAAAAAGGAGCATCTGAAAATCCTTTGTAAGTTTTATTACCCAAATGTCACCACAACACTGTCATTCAGAGTTACTATTTTTATTAAACAGTGTTGTGTTTGCAGTGTTTTTAGTATCAGAACTTCAGGCTGCACAGATTTTAACAAGCAGAACGTCTCTAGACAAAAAATGTGAGGAGAAGACCTCGCCTCTTCAAGACCTCCAAGCAATTTGCAAAGTGCTAAAACTCCCAGAGACAGAACAACAGCAAACAACAGACTTATTTGCAGATATAGAAAATGAGGTAAGTTTTTAAATTAAGTTTGTTTATTCTATATGAGCTATCACAGTGTTAATCTATATACTCCAAAATCTATCTTTGGCTTGTGACAACAGTATAAAGCATTTTGCAGGGTTTTTTTGTTTTGCTGTGTCAATGTTGAGCACTTGTTTGCTTTAGGTAAAGGTTTTGCTGAAGAAAGTTCCAGAGAATCACATTGGAAAACCAGTATTAAAGCAGACCCTTAACAGTGAGCAATGGGTAAGTATTTCACAACAGGCTTTAGTATTACAGAATAGCAGCATAATAGTGAATATTTGTTTTAGAAACTTGTTTCTATAACTTAGAGGTGTGCATTTGTGGAACCCCTAAAAAAAATATATATTTTTGACCATCTGCAATAACAGATAGTTAGTTATGAAGATTAAAGGATTAAGAAAGACCATATTCATTAACAGCATAGCTGTTTAAATTACCAACAAAATTTGTATCAGTATAAATAAATGTTAGTGGGTTTCAGTCATATGAACACCGCCAGTGTAAGTGGCGACATTTTATGGATTGTAAGTCCTAATAATTGACTTGTTTTTTACCCTCAGAGGCAGCTGGAGAAAATGAATAGTGTTCTTTTGGCAGACTATGAGTGTCGCCGGCGCATGCTGATCAAACGCTTGGATGTTACTGTGCAGTCTTTCAGCTGGTCAGACAGAGCCAAGGCATGTTAAACTGCAGCTTTCTGTTATTTTTCTGTCATTGTTTGTGTTTTGGCACCACTTAGTGAAGTATTGTAAAAAGTTTTGAGTTTAGGGTCAGTAGAAATTCATATGCAGTATTCATTTACCAGGCCATTTTATTAGGAACACCGTAGTAACATTGGTTAGTATGACCCTTTGCTGTCAGATCGGTTTCATTTCTTTTGTAAAATGGATTTCATTTAATATCAGAAACAGTCATTTGCATCACATAATTGCTGCAGATTTGTCAGATGCACTTTAATGCTGTGTGTCTCCTGCTTTACCACACCCCAAAGATGCTCAGTGGACCATTGTAGTACACTGAGCTCATTGTTGTGGAACCAGTTTGAGAGAATTTCTGCCTCTGTGACTTGATTAGAGTGAGAGTAGCTATTAGCAGATGGCATGCGTGTGGTCAGCAGCACCACTCATATACTGTGGCATTCGAATAATGCTGCATAAAATTGGTTTTATGGGTGCAGTCTGTGCCAACAAAACACTCCCCACACCATTATACCACTAATACCAATCTGAACTGTTAACACAAGTCTTTTTAGGTTGATGATCTCTGGCTGTTGATGCCAAATTCTAACCCAGCCATCTGCATGACACAGCAGAAATTCAAATTCGTCAGACAAGCTGACGTTTCGGTGCGCTTGTGTCCACTGCAACTTCATAGTCTTGTTTTTGGCAGATATGGGTGGACCGAGATATGGTGTTTAGCTATTGTAGTCTGTGTAATGCAATGCTTTTTTCCTTACCACAGTTTTGGTTATTTGACTTATTATAACTTTCATGCCAGCTCAAACCATAATCATATTTTTTTTTTTTTGATGTTTGATTAAATCATCAACTTCTACTTGTGTGATTTATGCATGATGCTGCTGCCACATGATTGCTTGATTGGAGAAGTGCATACATGCCCAGGCTTACAGGCGTTTTTTAATTAAGTGGGCAGTGAATATCAGCCGAGTAAATTCCATTCATTCCTTTTTATCAGGCAAAAACTGACACAATGGCCAGAGCCTATCAGCCAAAGAGACACTCACTAACATTAAAATCATCAATAAGCCTTGCTCACCTCCTGGCTGCACGGGACGATATCTGCAACTTGGTGAAAAGTACCAGCAAGTCGTGCAGAGAGAGGACTGCCTGTGCTGTAAACAAGGTGAGTGCAAATCAGATTGTGGCAGTTCAAGCTTCTCTGTATTTTTTGTGGTGATGTATATATTTGTGATACTTGGGTGGGTACAGGGGGGAAACAGGAGACAGGTTTGCAAGTTTTTTTGAATATGCAAAAATAAATAATTTCACTGTTCAGTAAAGTAGAGTAACAAGTAAAATACAGTACATGTGACAATTAAAAAGCATCTTTCTTTCTTTCCTTATTTCTTTCTTTCTTTTTTTTTTCTTTCTTTCTTTGTGTTAAATCTCTTTCTCACCAGATAGATATAAATATAAATATATATACACTTTAGTTTTTGCAGTCTCAATGAACCCCCATATCATGTTGATATATAATCATTGAGTGTCTTTATTTTAAATCTGAACAGTAATAGGCATAAAGGAATTGTAGTTGGTGTCTCCCAGTGGTGGACAGTAAGGAAGTAAATGTAATTTGTTACTTAAGTAGCTTTTTTGTGTATGTGTACTTTACTGAAGTATTTCCACTTTAACTTCACTATATTTTAAAGTTAAATATTTTACTTTTTACTTAACTACATTTTACAAAATCAGTCGTTCCTTTCTATTTATCAGTGAAAAGAATTTAACTGGTCAAACATGCAGCAAGCCACCAATCAGAGTAGAGCGCGCCCTGTTTTAAACTAGTTTCGATAGCCGCTTTGTGGTATCTACTGATCACCAACATACAGTTCAGCATCAGTTCAACAGCAAGCAGAACATTTTGAGAGGAATAAATGATGGAAGAAACTACAGACTCTAACTTGCCACAACACAACCTAAAACTTTTTTTTAAGTGGTTGAAAAGACGGGTTTGGGCGCATGATTATTTTAATGGATATCAAACAGTTTTGATTAATATCATTCTATTAATAGATTGGTGTGCTAAGAATAACAGTCTTTTCACATAAACTGAGTTGATTTTGGAAGAGTCTTGTTACAAAAATTATATTAGGAACATTACAGCCATAATAAATCAATAAATACAATTTGTATATTTAAGTTCATTTAAAGGCAAATACTTTTGTATTTGAGAGCGTTTTTACTACAGTAATAATTTACAGAGAGTCTCTACATGGTTTGTGTACTTTATCTACCATTGGTGTCTGCAATTTGTAAGCTCTGTCAACCATTATTTAAAATAAATTCCCATGTTGCATTAAATAGTATAAATTCAGCCATTCCTCAGCTCAGGATTTTTCTGTTTGCCAATTAATCCCCAGGTGCTGATGGGAAGGGTTCCTGATCGAGGTGGAAGACCCTCAGAGATTGAAGCTCCTCACCCCGAGATGCCGCCCTGGCAGAAGCGACAAGATGGAGGAGGAAGAGGACGAGGGGGTGGTGGATATGGAGGCGGAGGACACAGAGGTGGATATGGAGGAAGCAGACATGGGGGTAGAGGATATGGAGGAGGTGGACATGGGAGTGGATGGGGCCAAGGTGGAGGTCGAAACCAAGGGAGAAGGGGCGGTGAAGGGGGTTATTATCGTTAATAGTTTTTTATTTATTTATTTTTTTTTACTGACGATAAGTACAGTATTTAAATGAACATGCATATGATTAGGTGTGTTGCATTGTTTTTTTGTGTCTATCACAAATATGTTCAGAGACTGAATGTGTCCTGAAACAGAAAACATAAACGTATTTAAATTACTCCAGTGCAATGCATTGGTTCAGATAAAAAAAAAAAAAAAAAAAAGCAAGAAGGTTATAGAAGTAGAGTTAATAACCTACAATACATATTTTTACATGATTTTGAAAATAGGAAAGGTGAGAAACATGTCTGTTATCTTATACGGATGTAGTTAGCTTTGTTTTTATGTTAGTTTTCGAGGGCACATTCACTTTTTAAATTCATCTTTTGTGGTACTTGCATGCACTTTTCATTTTCAACTAGACATGTGTAATGGATCTTGGGGATCAGCATTCTGTTCGATTAGTTTAGAATAATGAAGACATGACGTTGCTATAACAGGGCAGCACTTTGTCCAAATAAAGCTGCTACAATCCAGCACCTCTGCAGGTGACATTTATTTTATGATGCTTTTATTTGTTTTGTGCATTACTCAAGTTTATTCAGTTGAATAAATGTGTTTCTGATAAATCCATAACACACTACTGGAAAAGAAAACCGATTATTATTTAAGAAAATCCATGTATGTCAGATACTGCAATGTCAAGAAATCTTTTTGCCGGTAGATCAGTCAATAAACTTTAATGTTAATTAAAGTCTGTGAGCGTTTCGAATTGAAATGTAGCACAAAGTCTGCCAGTTTTTGGTAGAACGTTTGTGTGGGCAAACAAAACAATTTGTTAGATCTTTTATTTCATCCATACAAAAGCTCCAAAAAAAAAACACTAGTAGGTGGAAGTCTGAAAGAAGCTTTTTTTTTTATTATAGTAATTCAAATAGCTTGTTCATATGATGTCATGCTTGAAGAGGCAGCAAAACTAGATCTGAATTTGTTCTATGCAAGTGTCGAGAAAAGCTCCTTAGGTATATTATTTGGGGATTTAAAAACCGACCCGAGCTGAAAACACGAACATGCTGGTTTATTGCTGAATCTGAGGTAAGAGCACTTGAAACTGACTTGCAGCTGAAGCCTAAATGCTCCTCATTACTTATAAATAATACAAAATAGGCTTGAAGTGACCACCCATGTAGTGCAGGGTACATTTAATAATAGAGTATTTATCAAAGGTTTGTTCAGCCAAAAGGTAAAGCCTTTTTAACGTAACCATATACATTTTTTACAATATTTTTCAATCAATATTCTTTACTAACTTTTTTTATTTAGATAAAGTTCACTGGTGAGCCAGAGCCTATCCCAGTAACACTGGGCATGAGGCATTAATACACCCTAAAACCAAATTCATGTATACATACTCCTACTTGTTTAAACCTAAGGGCAATGTAATGTACCCAGTACACCTACTGGAATGTTAATGGGAGGTGGCAGGAAATCAAAGAAGCCAAATAAAACCCATATGGACATAAGGTGAACATGAAAACTGCAGATTAGTAACCTGAGTTTAGGATCAAATGGGGAACGCCGGAGCTGTAAAATTGCAACATTAATTGCTACACCACTGTGCCCTTAAACATAATCTAGTGTCATAACTAACATATATGCATATATCATAATACCATTTCCTTCTCTGATGCTTCAACCATGTTTGTAGAATGCTTGACTATAATACTTTGATACTCTGATACTGCTTTCCCCAGAAATAGTAGGAGCTTTGAATGTTTTAAATGTGCAATATAAAACAATTAAGTCATTAATGTTGATATCTACAACGCTGATTACCCATCACGCATGGTGCCTAAAGCATGGACAAAATAAATATAAAAAAAAAAAAAAAAGGTCACATATCAACTAAAAAGTAAGTCGGTTAAAATAAACATAATTAATCAGAAAATTAATGTTCACAATTGTACAGAATAAAATGCAATAATAATTCTTCGTGTTTGGAAGAAAGTGTGAAACCATAGCCTACAATTTGAGATATAAATAGGATGAATAAATATTAATCTACATTACATTTTACATCTGTTATAATCATGCATATTGTGCTCAGATCTTGTTTTTATTTATGGCATAACGATACAGTCAATGATATAATTAGGATCACAAAATTTTTTTGTTAATTTAATGGAAGATTCACACAAAACTTGCCTATAAACTGGTAAAATTTGAACTTGCTTAACATTTCTTTCAGTAAACCTAAATGTTTGTTGTATTTAAGTAGAATATTTTGACAGTGCGTTCATAATATACACTCAAATTATAAACTGGACATTCTGAGTGATTCCAGATTTGTTAATAATCGTTCACTGTGACAATCCAAACGTTCTCTGTGACAGTAATGGCCACATCTCCAGTAGTATTACTGAGTCATTTCCATGTGGACAGCAATAGCTCAATGGTTAATGTTCCTTATTGTGAGTTTGAATACCTGCTATGCATAATGTGTGGATTCTACATCTCTTATATGTCACTACCAAATAAGTTGCAGGCCGCTTCTGTGGAGGAAGTCCTAAAATAATGCATGTTTAGATTCATAGTATATAACGGTTTTATCTGTATTAAGAACAAGTTTATTGCATTTCTCATAAATCATGACAATATTAACAACTGGTGTGAAACATCAAAGCAAACCAAGTAAATTTTTCCAGGTAAAGAAATAATAAAAACTCACAAGTGGAAAATTGTTTGTTATTACACCATCTAACCCACCCCAGACATTTTGTTGTTACCGAATACTAACAAATAGGCTAAATACACAAAACAAGCTGATATTTGTATGCAATATAACAAAAAAATCATGCAAACTACTTGATTCAACGTTGAAACTAGAAATTATTTTAACAAAATTAACTTTTGTGAAACTATGGATCCATAGGTGTTAACGTAATCACCAAGTCATGGTATTTACACACACATTTACTGTGTATTTATCTGCATTTGTTAATTTGCACAATTGCTACTATTTGCACTGTGCAATGACAAAGTTGTATTTCTATATAGATATAAGTTCTTACAGTTCCAACACTAAATAATGCTGATGTGGTTATGAAATAAAATGCATCAACTACAACATCATGGCCTTATTTCAGGTATCTGTCTTCAGGGTTTCTTTCTGTTTTGGAACACACTGGCAATCAGAATAACCCATAAAGCCATAACCTTTGTATCATAGCAGTGTAGTGTTTGAATTGAAGGATAAACTTAAGCTGCAGTGGATTAAAAATTTTAAGCATTCAAAACAATTGTAGGAGAAATACAGCAGTGGTTCTGAAGGGGAACACTTTCTTTTATTTTAGTACAATGGGGGAAAAAACACTATAAACAAATAAAACAATTATTTAAAAGATTTCAAAATTGCCCTTTTGCATTTTGGAAACAAAAAAGTACAAATTAATATAGTGATATCTTCTTATTTGCTCCATGTTCTTCAAAGTCTATCCCAGCCTTTAAAAAGTTCCAACCATTCCAGTCCTGTAGCTGAGTGTTGTGTTAGGAATAAATGGACCAGTAAATGATATTGAAGAGGGTGTATGCACCAGGAAAAATGACCCGTGAGTACTTGTCTATGGCATGAGTGTCTATCCAGATGTTGACGTAGCTCCTCAAGCTCCTCACCTGACTGGTGGTCTGATTGTCTGCTAACGTGAACTGAGCAAAGATCCTCTCCTGTCTCACTGCGTTCTCTGGCATCCCATAGTTTCCTGTTGTGCTTTGGTCCACGTCACTATAGGCGGTAGTCACCATCATGTTCTCATCTGGGTGCTCTATACCACATGTGCAGGGTAACTAAAAAGTCAGAACATTAACAGAATGAATAGTAGTTGGGTGGGTGAGTCGATTCTTATCTTTTTTTTTTAATTAAGAGCATCTATGTGAAACATTTCTGGAAAGCAGCATTGTATACAATCAACCCCCGATCATTCGCGGTTCGGAACTCGCAGCTCGGAAAATACACGGGTTCTCATTTGGAACCTAACTAACAGCAAGTTGTGGAATATCTTAAAATACCGAATGTTTAGGAACTTTAGGAATAATATTTTAAACTATGTATTTGGTCAAATATTGTACACTATTACGTTCCGGGGACCCCGCAAGTTCCGGGGGACCACTGTAATGGGATCAATAAGATAAACCATTTTTTTTAATCAAGTGAAATCATTTGCTCAATCAAAACTCTAAACTGAGGATCTATAATTTCTATCATTCCTGTAAGTTCGAATGAACTTTAGCCAAGAGGCAGATATTGTGCCTGGCATTAAAAAAAAGGTAACATGAAATTTGAACTAATACTGCTTTTTGTGCAAAAAAAACAAGTGTATTAATGTTGCACCTGTCTAAAACTTCGTGTCCACTCACTTGCTCTCGAAGCTTCCTCTCTGTGCGCTCCTGCACGGTGGTCAGGTAGTTGACAGCCGCATACTCAATAACAGAGAGAAACACGAACACAAAGCTGACCCACAGGTAGATGTCCACTGCTTTGATGTAGGACACACGTGGCATAGAGGCATTGACGCCGGTGATGATGGTTGACATTGTAAGAACCGTAGTAATACCTGAGTGACAGTAAACAGCTGTATAATGGCAGTATGATCTTTTAAGATGCTCATTTTTTATCTTACAGTATGTACAATTTTTTTACAGCAGAAAAAAGTAAATAGAACCAACGAAAGGGTGAAATAATGCAGCAGTAATAATTAGTCCAAATCATAACTATTTTGGACTGGAATAACAGTAAGTTGTGTTACTGCACTCTGTCAGGTTTAGGTTGAAGTATGTTCCTTTCAACTAACCTAAAGGTACTCTAGCAGGAACAGCCCTGCGATCAATCCAGAATGACACCCAGGACAACATGACCATAAGCGTGGCAGGGAAATACGTCTGCAGCAGAAAGAAAAAGATGTGACGCCGGAGGGTGAAGTGGATGTACAGCCTATTATACCAGCCTGTAAAAAAAAAAAAAAAGTTTAGTAACATAGTGGGTGCCAGTTTTCAGAGTAACAGTAACACAATATGAGGGATTACCCGTGCTGCTGTAGAAAGCCAGCTTTGTAGTTGTGTGAAACTTTTGGATGAGAAACTGGGACAGTGAGATCTTGTCATCTGTGTTCAAAGACTCGTTCCCTTTCTTCCAGTACAGCATGAGGTCATCATCAGTGTATGCATCTACAGTGGTAATTCAACAGATTTCTTGGTCACTACTTATTTTGCCTTTTTATTTTTTTTGCATGGCTTGTCCAGTTAATTAAGTATTGTATACCCATCCACTAACACGTTCCTGCTTTGGCTTTCAAAATAACACATTTCTGGATGTTCTTTGGGAATAAAAAATAAAGCAGGAATAATATGTGCTTTATCAGCTTACCTATTTATTTGATAATACTGAGCTTCAGGGACTATTCAGGCCATTGAAGCATTGGCAACTTTTTGAGTTGTTCCTGTAAACTTTTATAGTACATTACTAGTATTTTGGATGTTTCAATACACTATGCCATATATCTGTTTTTCATTGGAATCACTGTGTAGTAGTAAAATGCCACACTTTAATTCCTGCCTCCATTGCTGTATGTTAGCATATCTTTGTACCTTAGCAGATCTGTGCAGCCAAAACACAGGTCTAGCTGATTACTATCTTTGACAAGTGTGAAGATATTTTCCATCTTTTTTATTATAAGAATAAAAAATTTATAAAAATTTATTGTGTTATTGCAATATACCATTACCAACTTAATTCTTAGAAACTTTTATTTTTCCTCACCTGGCAAAAATATTCTACCAGCTTGACCAGTTTGACGGCTGACTGGTCACACTAAGATGGATTTTTTTTGCTCCTAATGCCACATTCACTGGTTCAGATCATAAATTAGATCTGTAAATCAGCATGTATTAGTTCACATGTATAGTTGATGACAGGAGCTGTGACCAATGAACTGGCAACCAACAGTGATCACTGTAACTGCTGTACTCTAATTTATTGTCAGTGAAATCTATTAAATATTTCACAATAATAAATAAATAAATAAATAAATAAATAAATATATATATATATATATATATATATATATATATATATATATATATATATATATATATATATATATATATATATATATATTTTTTTTTTTTTTTTTTTTTTACATACAGCTTTCTATCTCGAGTGAGCAGGTTTGTGTGTCCAGGGGGAAACGACTGAGGTCCATGTTGCACATGGCAGTGACTGTTACTCTGTGGAACACAATGACATCATAATTTAATTCCATATCCTTGAAAATATCATTGGCACAATCTTGTAAAATATTCTTGATGTACCTAGGTAATATTCGTTATTTTCCACAAAGTATTTGTATGACTAGGTAACAATTTACCATGCTTTAAGAGAATGCAGTTATATTGCAAAAATGCTAAAGCTTTAAATAGTGTTAAATTGTGTTTACATTTTACAACTAATTAGATTGGGGTTTATTGACTTCATTAGTGTATTAGAATGGGGTTTATTCACTTAATAATCTATGTGAGAGGCATAAATAGTTAGTGTCTCTTGATTGCCACACTTTGCAGGCCATGTTCCCTCTTTAAGCCTCACTTCTAGGAATGAACTGAGCTACAGTTGACACCTACATGTAGTGTAGCTGCTAGGTGTGTGATCATGAGGAAAGGAAAAAAAAAAGAGAGAAGAGAAGAGAAGAGAAGAGAAGAGAAGAGAAGAGAAGAGAAGAGAAGAGAAGAGAAGAGAAGAGAAGAGAAGGCGATTGCTCAATGATGCTGTCCCTTGCGGCACGATCTGAGGTCCATGAGTTCAATATTGAGTGGAATGTTCTAAATTTAACTAAAAGTGGTGTATTGTGGACAGCAGTAGCCTGCAGGCAGGAACATTTGGACATAGTTGTTTGCTCTCCAGCTGATCCCTTCCTCCTGCTGCTCTGCCCTGAGCAAGATGAAAAACCTTAAAACTGCCACAGGATCTCTCTTTGCATGAAATAAATAAATCTAAACAAACTAAAAATGTCATTCGGTATGATGATAATAATAATAATAATAATAATAATAATAATAATAATAATAATAATAATAATAATAATAATAATAATAATCCCACATGGTTGGAGCAATTGTACCGTAAACTGTAGAGCACATTTCCATCTGGATAAACCCGCAGCATCACGTTGTCTGTTGTAGTGTCATGGATGAAAGATCTTTTCGAGTGAACAAAGAACATGTCTGGGACCCAAATCTTCTTTACCAGCCTGCTGTCGAAGGTCATGCTCTGGTTGTTAGTGCTTGGAAAGGAAAGGCGCTCATCTTTCCAATAATGTCTCAGATAAAGAGTCATAGTGAAGTCCTAGGGACATAAAATTACAGCATTATGCACCACAATTGGCTGATGTTGATTATCAAAACTACATGTATGTAGTTTTCACATTCTTCACTACATTCTTCACATAAAATTATGCCACTCTGGTTGATGATTCAACTAGTATTTTTCAGTACATTGTTAGGATTCATTTAAAATACCCCTAAAACCCTGAGAAATATAATTTTTATTACATTTATAATTTAATGCATGTAGATTGGTATTCAGGGCAATTTTTTAACAAAACAAGTCAAAAGTTTCTATTTAAAATGAATACCATCTACATACCTTAAATATTAGAGAATTAAAGGCTGTTTAGAGTAATGATGTTACAATACCATGCCCAACCTTTTTAGCCACAGAACATGCATTAGCTGAGATAGCTGACTAGATACCATGTGACATTATTACAGGTTTAGCAGAGAACATCTAAGAATTGAGATTCAATGATGTAATTCAACACTTAAATTTTATGTTCATAGGTCCTGCTATTTATCTGTCAAAGTGCAAAACAATTCATACCCAGATTACCACAGCTATTACCGAGCAGGTCTATAAGCTTACAATGTGTTTTCCTTGTTATTTAAATTCTCGAATACATTATTTCTCATTTATTTTATAAATTAGTTCTCACCATATCAACCTCAGAGATGGTGTCAAGACTCTCAACCTGAACATCTACCCCTACTGGTATAGGAGGTCCTGTAAGTGCAAAAGTATAGTAAATAATACGATTATTACAAATGAAACTTTGAGTAATTATATTCTTTACAACTCTGTAGGGAAAAACGTTTCCGCAAATGATCAGGATTTGATATTACTCATGGTACACAGGAATTTGTTCATTTTAGTTTTTGTCTCTCATAATAATAAAAAAAACTACAGTGGATCAAAGTTCCCAAAAATGGCTTGTGATCATGTCTCTGTTTTGCCTTAACTAGGCCATTTTATAAAGCAGTCATCAGCTGATGTAAAATTGCTGGTATAATATCTTTTTTTGTAAGAATATACTGATATATTATGGTTTCTGCTTTCATTGCAAAATGCTAAAAAATGTCCACACATGCAAATGTTTTATCCAGGTCACCATGTACAGTAATCATACTAAATCCCTGTGAACTGACCATTCAACCACAAACAAATTGTTCAATCATGCTCAGCCCGGCAGTATTCAAATATTACTACAGAATCTCGGCCTTTTATCAGTGTATTCATTCTGTTCATTCTTGTCAAGCAGATTAGCATGTAAATTTAGCTTCACATTCTCAGACACCAGTCTGAGTGCTCCATATATATATATATATATATATATATATATATATATATATATATATATATATATATATATATATATATATATATATATATACAATTATTATTATTATTATTATTATTATTATTATTATTATTATTATATATTATATATTTTTGTATAAATTTAGCTTCACATTCTCAGACACCAGTTATGGCTATGAGTGCTCCAGATATATATATATATATATATATATATATATATATATATATATATATATATATATATATATATATATATATATATATATATATATATGAAACACACAAACAAACAAGCAAGCAAAACAAACAAAAATTCAATTATATATATATATATGTTTCATTCTTTATATAGTATGTACCTGAAATTTAAGCCTGAGTTTGCACAGAATGTCTCAGCTCCCTGTTTTATTTACTCTTATTACTGACTGATACTAAGCATTTGATTTTAAATATATATATAAAAAAAAATAAAAAATAAAAAACAGACTTACCTCCAAATGCTGGCCTCATTGTAAAGTCATGGTCTTCTATTCTTAGTAATTGTTCTGATTTTGTCACAGGAGATTTTGTTAGATCTGGACTTCTTCTGAAAATTGGACTGTTTTAGTGATTAAAAGTAATGAATATATTTTTTTATTATTAGCAAACAAATCTTTGTTTTTCTTTTTACAATTATTTCACTAGATGAAATTATATCTAGCACATTTATTTAATATACTCTGTATACCATTTATCTAAAATCTTACATTATATTATATATTTAAAATATACAATTTTATATGTATAAAATATATAAAGTAATTCACTGACATGGGTTCATCAAAGCTTAAAAGTTAAAACATAACATTTTAACTTTGTGAGCTCTGTGGGAATGTAATAAAAATCAATGTGCCATATCTAAAACTCTAGATATATGTATATAAATTAACAAATACATCCATAATTCAAACAGCTCTTTTTCCAGCTAGATTTATTTTCTGGAAGTTCAAATAAATTTAAATTCAAGTTCAAACTTCAAGTAAAATGAAGCAAAATCTCCGACCTGCCAGACTTGTGAGCTCCTCTATTTACCATTTCTAGTTCTCTCCGAGACCTACACATGAAGGAAACCAGGTCACATTATTACAATTACACTTTAATAACACTTTGAAAATTACAATTGTGTGTGCTCTTATAAGAAAATAATGCATTTGTATTATTTTTTTTTATTTATTTTACTAAACTTTTACTATTTTCATATTAGCAGTTTATGTTTCAGTAATAGCCTATCCTGAAATGTTTTGTTCCTTGTATACCACCGCAATTTCTTTTTACTAGTTAAAGTCCATCCATCATCCATTTTGAATTACATCTAATATTGTGAAATGTCCACAAAACAAGTTCCTGTTATCGCTTATTCTCGCAGCAGCCTTTCTTTTATTCTCTCACGTGGAATTAATATGACAAATAAGTAGCTGGTCAAGTTTCAGAGAAACCGCAAAGACCTTCATGATTAAACCTTTGCCATGTTACAAGATTATTAGGAAGTGCCGAAATTCTAAATACCTTATTCAAAATACCTAAATACCTTAGCAATTCGCTGATTACATGTTTCATAAAAAACTGTTTATATGAAACATTCACTACAAATACTTTTGTAACTATAGCTATAGCTAATGTATTAATGATCATGTATTAGTATGAGCACAATTTAATATAAACCTGGGATTTGCCTAAACTACTGTTAAAGCTGTTAAAGGAAATTTATCACTCCCTTCTGACCAATCATAGGCAAGAATTCAATACAGTTATGGTATACTGCTCAGAAATTAAAATTATTTATACATAACCTATGGATTTGTTGGTAATGAACAAAAAAAGCCTTGCATGCATAAGATTTAAAAGATCACAGTACATTAAAATGAAAGAGTAAAATAGATTACTGGAGGAACAAGACTATATCAGGCAGTGGAATGCCAAGCGTTAAGTGATATTTGATATAATCTGAAATGATAAAGGCAGGGTGTTGCTGTTTGGGAAGAAATAGAGAGTGTTGTGGTAACAACTGCTTTTCCGTTCTGTCCAACTCAGCAGCTGGTTACTAATCCCTTTTGGCTTTAAGGTCTGTTTAATCCACTCCTATATCAGTGAACAAATCTGCAGGTCCACTCACTTCAGGATGTGCACTGACCTCCACATATATTTTAAATATGTCATCACTTGAAATACTAATTTTTGTGTAAAAAGCTGTGTGTAAATATAGAAAAAGATCATTTTCAACAAGCTTATTTGCAAACTGCCATTTAAACACATTAAGAGGCTATGAGTCTTACTAGTATTACTATATTACTATGTACTACATATACAAATCCTCAGGTTATATAACAAGCAAGGTGAAGCAGATTTGATTAAACATATTGTTGCTGTCAGGTATTACCATAAGTAATGTGTTCCCAATTAATGGATATTTGTGCAGAACACAAATGGTGTTCCTGGCCATTGCAACTTGTGTATTGTAATTTTCAATCCTTTGAGAATTTTGTGGTCTTGGTCATACACCAGGAGTTTACCATGCAATTATTTTTGTTTATACACTAAAAGAAAAGTTAAATATTTGGATATAGGTCAATTTAGGTAAGATTTTTCATTAGGATATTAAGTGAAATCAAATGTAAAATTATTATGCTTACTTCTATAACCTTGCAACTCACAATGAAAGATTCGATTTTTTTTGTGGTAATTTATTTTTTTCTGTAAATGTACAAGATAAGTACACAATCCAGCTTTCTGTTTATTGCCCTGAGTGTAGTGGTTTATGAATGCTATCCATAGAAACAAATTTCCATTCCAATCATTAATTTGTTTGTTTTAAATAATTTTATATTAACACAATACAAAATACTTATTTGTGACAGTTTACACTTAAGTTTTCAGTAACAACTTAAACTATGCCACAGTGGTGTTAGAGCATCCCATCATAGGGAACCTAGGGGCATTTTTAGCATCTCCATCATCTCCATCTCTATGCATGTATCAGGAAGTACGAAGAAAAAAAGAACACATAGAAAGTCCCCACAAAACATGGGTAGAACATACAACGAAAGAAAGTAAGCTAAGCCTAGGCTCAGACTCAAATCAGGGACCAAGAACCTGAGGTGTCAACACTACCCAATATGTTGTTCTATCAAACATATTTCTATCAAACGTGCCTTGTAAAAAATAAACAGAAAGGTGTATTAGAAAAATTGCTTTCCATATGTTCCTCTTTAACTGCTAATGATAAATATGACCTAAGTCTGAAGTTTGTGTTTGAGATATCACTTTAACACTTAACATGTAGATGATCAAGTTCAATAAGTAACATATTCTTAACAATTAAAACTATACTATTTAGTAAAGTTATTGCAAACAAAAAATATACTTTTATATACACAAACACACAGAATTTTAGTGAGCAAACAGCCACTTTACCTGCTTTGTTTATAGGCCTCAGGTTTATAACCTCTCTGGTGGAGTGACTTCCCAGCAGCACCCATTAAACAAATATAGATCAGGAAAATTACAGCATCTATTTGCATAGTGCACATGGTCCTGCAATCACATCCAGTCAGACTCTACACACAGATCCTGAATACACAGCCTTGGACATTCTCTTTTAGCACAGGAGCCAAGGAAGACCACACAACTCAGCCCTCACTATAAACACCACTCAGTTCTTAATCTCCCCACTGGGAAAAGCAATTTTCACTAACCCATAAATCCCTGAGCGTCAGCTGGCACAGTTTTGATCCCTCCGGTGGTGGATGTGTTGCGTTCACCGCCCGAACCAATTCTCCTAATGATCCAGTGTACTGAATTTAACTGTGAGGTCAGTCACAAGGATAGAAGAGATCCTGCACAGATGTACAGCTGCACCGACCAGAAGATAATAACACCACCCCCTCCCTTTTTTTAAGTTTACTCAGCTCATCTAATCTTCTGTTAATCAAGAAGACTGGAAAACATCTAAACAATAATGATATGACAACGTGGTGATGTACTGCCTTGTTCTTTTGTGTGTACTATAATAGGATTTTGACTCTTTGCTATGAAGCCATACAGTTAAAATAGTAATAGATGCAAGACTTTTCCTGAAAAAGACTAAATGGAAGCATATGCTGCTCTAATTCTTTATATACCTTTCAGCATTAATGGTACCTTTCTAGATGCCCATTCCGTAGACACTAATAGACCCACAAACCATCATAGATGCAGGCTTTTGAAGTGAGCGCTGACAACAAGCTGGATGGTTCTTCTCTTTAGTCTGGAGGATGCTGTGTGCATGGTTTCCAAAAAGAATTTCAAATTGTTTGACAACACTTTGCCTCAGTCCATTTTAAATTAGCTTTGACCCAGATAAGAAACTGCGTTTCTGCATCATCTTCACATATGACTTCTTCTTTGCATGATAGAGCTTTAACCTAAATTGGTGGATGACGGCGAATTTCCATTTCCATTTCCATTACACCTGTTTTAAACAACGTGCTGCATGAGGGCCCAAAAATCACAGGCATCCATTTTTGATTTTCACATATTAATCCAATTGAATTGCAAAATGTTCTTCCAGCTGTTTCTTTTTAGAAAACATTTTCTTTTCTAAAGTTCCTTTGTTGCCCCAGTCCCTAATCTTTTGTGATGTGTTATTCAAAATTTCCTTATTTATTTCTTAAAACGGTACATTTATGCAGTGTAAACATTTAACAATATGAAACATGTTTTTTGTGTTCTATTGTAAATAAAATATGGGTTTATGTGATTTGCAAATCATTGCATTCCTTTGTAGTTTTTCTTATTTTTACATTTTACACAGTGTCCCAAATTTTTGGAACCTTAGTTGTATCCGTGGTAGGTCATGCATTCACACCTGGGTCTTCCGTGGTGTCCTACCTCAATCTATCCACAGCTTAATACCATTATTATGACATCATGACTTTAGAAACCATCAATATGATACAGAAACGCAGTATAACAGAGCGCTGCATCACATTTGGCTGACCTTTTCTCACAATGCCTAACTTTTCTTGAAATGTTCATCATGAGAATGTCCTTGTAAGTGTATCTGCAACCAAATCAATTCCTTCTCCTCTGTTAGCCATTGTGGTATGAATAAACAGATATTAAATCCACACAAATATATTTAAGCTTGTGTACTTTGCCACAGATGCTGTTTGCGAGCTCCGAATAGCGCACTCTCTGACCATCCAATCAAAGGACATGAATAGGACCATGTTGTAGTAAACTTGTTAGATGGCCTTAGAGGCTCAGACTCAAAATTTGTTTGGTTAAAGCAACAGCTTCATTGTTATGGATTTGAAGCTACATAAGGTCTCACTGCAGATTCCTTTGACCCCGGTAACACGTGATGTGATGGCTGAAATTTGATCGGATTGAAGCAGCACAACCAAGAGAAAAGCTTTGAAATGAACAGAATAGACTGTTGAGAATAATTTAATACATATTCATTAACAAACATGTTTTAAAACGTAAATCAAATAGCAATTTATTTCACAATAAGCAATCATAAAAACCTAACAATAGCAGGAGGTTATAAAGTGTCACCATGTAAATACTTTATTATTCTTAACACATTTAAATTATCATATACTACAGCAACAGTAGCAATCTAACGCTAATATTGAGTGTATTTGAGAGCAGCGGCTGCCTGCTCGTGATTGGCTGAGAGCACCGGGGGTCAAAGGTCGGCGGTCGCTATGATTCTCCACAGATCAGTCAAACATGGAGTCTATCTTCCACGAAAAAGTGAGTTGTGTTGTTTGTTTTCTTTGTGGAAGAGAACCAGTGCTCTTCTATTTCAAATTGTATTTGTAAAGAGCGGATTGTTATTAAAATAATAATAATAATAATAAAAAAAGAAAACTTTGTCTCGGAGGTTTGTGCTTTTATCCCAGGCAGGTTTCTAAATTGTTAGTTAGCTTAGCGTGCTAACTGGCTACAAACAAACAGCCCAGGCAGAGTCTCGTGTGTATGACGTGGCTCTTGTTTATAGTTTTTGTTTACATGTGCGTGTTAATTTTTGTGTGGTTTTTTTTTTCTAACCCCGCTCGTTTTATTAGACGATTTCCAATATATCTTGCATGCTACGGAAGTAGATTTTACGGGCTGGCTAGCATTAGCTCGATGCTTACCCACATCAGGAGTAAAATGCTGTAGTTTTTCGCTCACTGTTTGTGCTGAAGGTTTCAGTTTTCTCTTGTCTGAAGATTGAGATAACTAATTGCTATGTTCTGTTTTCCCTCTGTCCTCTGGTTTAAATATCATCCGCGTGTTTTCGCTCTGTCCAGTGTCAGTTAAATGTGTGAAACTCTCCTTCTTTTACAGCAAGAAGGCTCTCTGTGTGCGCAGCACTGCCTGAACAACCTGCTGCAGGGAGAATACTTCACCCCTGTCGATCTGTCATCTATCGCACACCAGCTGGATGAAGAGGAGAGGATGAGGATGGCTGAAGGTGGTTTACTGAGTGAGGAGTACAGGACTTTTTTAGAGGTATGGGAAGAAGTTGATTTGTCTGGAGCTGTTCTTTAATAATGTCAGATTGTAAAAACTAACCTGATAATGTCTTGTGTATTCCTTTTAGCAACCTTCTGGAAACATGGATGACAGCGGGTTCTTTTCCATTCAAGTAAGATTTTTTTTTTACACTTCTGTACACTTTTCGGTTCTGTAATAGTGTCTTTCTCTCTCTCTCTCTCTCTCTCTATATATATATATATATATATATATATATATATATATATATATATATATATATATATATATATAATAAATCCTATATTATCCTTTAACGTGTTACCTATGCTCCTGGTCATGCATGGAGTTATACAAGCAAAAGATATTATGGCAGTCCATAAAGTAATGCGCAATCCACACAGTTTTTATTATTTGGACAATTTATTTGCACTAAAACAAATCTGTACTATTCAGTGCTGCAGTGTCACTGTGTCTACTTGTGTATTAGTGTCCTATGCTGTTCTTTGCACTAAATTTCACATATGTGCAGTTTATGTCGTGTCCCAGTTTGTTTTGTGTAGTTATGTGTCTTATGTAGCACTCTGGTAATGGGGGAGTTTTGTTTTACTGTGTATAGTTGTATATAGTTGGAATGACAATAAAGCCAACTTGACTTAGCCAAGAAAAAGACATTGGACTGTTGATATAGTGGAAAAAGACATTGGTGATGTTTTCCAATTATCAGCTGTGTTAGGTTAGACAAAGCAGAACCAACAGTTGCTTCAGTGCATGATCAGATGCATAGTGATCTGCTGTCAGAGCACATCTGCATTCAGTTTTGTCATGTGTGACATTCTGAGATTCTTTTCTGCTCACCATGGATGTAAAGAGTGATTAATTTATGATGATGTGTGCTGATACTATAGCATGATTGGCTGATTGGATCATTTGGGGGCGTCAGTTCCAAAGTCGAAACTCTGAGGCTTCTCTCTAAATTAGTTCCTGTGTAGGTAGATGTGACCCATTACCTTCAACAATTTGCTCAGGGGATCAATAAAGTATTCTGATTCTGATGATTGATTAGCACTGTGCAACATTTGTATTGTATTGTCTTGGGGTTTTCTAGTTGCATACACAATGCTAATGTCTGAAAAAATTTCATTGACACAATGTTAAATATATGAGATGTTTTTATTATTATTATTATTATTATTATTATTGAATATCCCAAAGAAAATTGAAGTGATGTTTTGTGCATGATAGCGAGCCTTAACACTGCCCTCACCTGGATTCAGGTGGCATCACAATATCACAACTAAAGCTGATGATAATGACAAGGCATACACTTTGATTTTACAAATGATGATGATAGAGCTGTTTCTGATTTGATCTGTTTACTACTGGAATGGACCACTGGAACCTGACTGCTTTGCTGTTTTCTTGCAATGGCAGGTGATCAGTAACGCTTTAAGTGTTTGGGGTTTGGAGCTGATCCCCTTCAACGGCCGTGAGTACCAGGAACTAATGATAGACCCAATGTAAGTTTTTTTTGGGCCTTTCTATTAATCCTTCTACTAATATTTTTTATGTGATTGATATAATTCATATTAACTAGACTGTCGTCTGTGGTTTCAGAAATGAAAAAGCCTTTATATGTAACTACAAAGAGCATTGGTTTACAGTACGAAAACTGGGACATCAGGTATGATGTCTGAACAATAATACATTTTATCAAGACAAATCACAGACAAATTTTCCAAACAAACTAATTAAAAAAAAATCTAAGGAGAAACATTGGTTTAAAGTGCAGTATTCGAAGGTATCACTGATGTGACTTCCAAAACTTGGGTGAATATAAAACCATATCATACTATTTTCTTGTAATGCAAAGCGAAGATATTTTATATTGTCTTGTCTGTTTTTGGGCTTTTTGCAGTGGTTTAATTTGAACTCCTTGTTAACGGGACCAGAGCTGATATCAGACACTTACCTTGCACTTTTCCTAGCACAATTACAGCAAGAAGGTAAACATGATTTATCTTTCATCTACTGTTCGATGTTCATTGACTGTTGTTAAAGAAGAGCCTCAGTGTGTGTGTGTGTGTGTGTGTGTATGTATGTGTGTTATATATATATATATATATATATATATATATCTATCTATATATATATATATATATATCTATCTATCTATATATATATATATATATATATATATATATATATATATATATATATATATATATATATATATATATATATATTATTCTCTCTTGGCTTTAGGCTATTCAATTTTTGTGATTCGGGGGAATTTGCCTGAATGTGAAGCAGACCAACTTTTGCAGATAATGAGGGTGGAACAACAGCAACGACCAAAACTCATAGGAGAGGACGAGGCCCAAACAAGCGGGCAGAGGTAAGGCGTTACAGCCTGGCATTGTCCACACTAGATCTATCTAGATTCTATGTTTCCAGACCGATTGCAATTTAATATGGCTTAAGTACTTTATTCAAATCTCTTTTTTTTTTTTTCTTTTTTTCTTTTACTTTTACCTGTATTTGTACTGAATGCAAAATGGTCCATGTGTAGTATCATATGGCCGAGGGTTGATCTTAAATTCGATACAGTGTGATGTGGTTAGCTAAGTTATGGTTTTGTGCTGCACATGCTTTGAGCACAATGGAAACCCCAGACTGTTGATGTTAAACAAGTCATTTCTCATTTTTCAGGACCACTGTACCACAGGGAGTGGAGACACAACATGCTATGGAACAGGGTGTAGTCGATGAGGATGATGAGGAGCTGAGAAAGGCATTGGCTCTTAGTAGACAAGACATAGAAGTGGAGGATGAGGAGGCTGATCTGCGCAGAGCCATACAGCTCAGTATGCAGGGTAAGAAAGCACTTCAAACTATTAGAAATGTTACTTTAGATCTATTTGTATTGACATGCATAGTCAATTTTGTACACTCTCAGTACACACAGGAACCTTTACCGTTTTAATCAATGATCTTTTCTCCATTATTTTTGAAATGAAAATAAGTTCAACAGATATTTGTTCATTATTCCTTAACTTCTTTTATTAACATTCGGCATAGGCACAAATGTCATTATTTCCAGGATGTGATGAGTCACAGCTGTTAGTTTTGGCTTGTAAAAGAATCAAAATGTGGACCTTTGTCCCTGATCATTAAACCCCACTAGCAGTGCAGTGAAAATGGCCTCTCTGAGGCAGACACACAAGTCCTGAACAATGTATAAACCCTACCAGATTTTTGACATGTGCATTGGGCAGTCTTATACCCCAATGTAATCAGCAAGGTTTGGGATATAACTGTCTTAAGGAGAGCCATGTACAGCTGTACTGGTTTACAAGCTAATTTAAAATAGTGTGTTTAGAAGATCTTTTTGCACAAAATAATATAATCTTCTGCATATGGTTTATTCATGTGTTCCTTTTTTTCCCCCCTTCTCCTGCAGGAGCTTCAGGGAGCAGCAACCCTATAGATCCCAAAGATAGTAGTAGTGCTGCAGTCGCTCCAGTTTCCAAAGAAAACACTACAGGAGGCAAGACGGAAAACCTAACAGCAGAGGAGCTCCGCAAGAGAAGACAAGCCTACTTTGACAGGCAAGAACATTCTGGGAATTCTTTCTCATTATACTACCTAATGAATATGCACATTATGTATTAGAATTTAGTGGTTTCATGTTTATATTTATTATTATATTATATTATAATATTATTATATTATTTTTTGCTCAATAATGCAGACAGTCGCAGCAACAAGCTCAGTCCATCTCTTCACATCAGCAGGACAAAAAACCTTCTGGTAAGGACTATTTTTGATAATATTCCATAATGAGTATTTCACATTTGAAATAAACTTTACAATGTGTATTAGCTGCTACATAAGACAAATGTGTAAATATTTAGGCATGGGTTTGGCAGAACAATATAATGTTTGGTACTGGAACAGTTGGTCATCCTCCAGTAACAGAGGTTCCAGCTGCTTATTTTTTAGTAGATTTTTTTTTTGTTCCCCCTCTAACTGATTATTATTGGTACCAACAGGAACAAATGGTACTTAAATTAGTATTAGCTGAGGTGATTATTCAAACATGTGGTACCAAATACATAGACAACCGCTGAATTGAAAACATGGGTTTTTGCTTACATTGTCTTTTTAAAAAAAAAAATTTCTACACATTATTTTCTCACATTTTTATTCAGACAAAAGATGTTTATTCCACAAAAGAGAGGTCTATATGAGAACATATGTTAGAACATATTGGTGATTGGGGCAGACTTGGGCATGTAGGTGAAGGGAACAGAGGTGATGAGGAGGTGATGGGTAGGTATGGCCTTAAGTAGAGGAATGTGGAAGGGCAGATGGTGGTAGATTTTGCTAAAAGGATGGAAATGGCAGTGGTGAATACTTATTTTAAGAAGAAGGAGGATCATAGGGTGACGTATAAGAGTGGAGTAAGGTGCACACAGGTGGACTATGTTCTATATAGGAAATGCAACCGGAAGGAGATTAAGGACTGTAAGGTGTTGGCAGGGGACAGTGTAGCTAGACAGCATCGGATGGTGGTCTGTTGGATTGCTTTGGAGGCGAAGAAGAGAGTGAGGACTGAAAGAAGAATAAGATGGAGGAAGACTGTAGTGTGAGATTCAGGGAAGAGGTCAGACAGGGGCTCGGTGGTGGTGAAGAGGTGCTGGATGACCGGTGAGACCTGCGATGTTGTATGGTTTAGAGACAGTGGCATTGAGTAAAAGACAGGAGGTGGAGCTGGAGGTAGCAGAGCTGAAGATGTTGAGGTTTTCGTTAGGAGTGACGATGATGGACAGGATTAGAAATAAGTTTATTAGAGGAACAGCGCATGTAGGACATTTTGGAGACAAGGTGAGGGAGGCGAGATTGAGATGGTTTTGTGCAGAGGAGGGACATGGGGTATATCGGTAGGAGATTGCTGAGGATGGAGCCACCAGGAAGGAGGAAAAGAAGAAGGCCAAGGAGGAGGTTTATGGATGTGGTGAGTGAAGACATGCAGGTAGTTGGTGTGAAAGACTGTAGTTGGTGTGAAAGACTGTAGTTGGTGTGAAGGTCACTGTGGCGACCCCTAATGGGAGAAGCCGAAAGAAGAAGTTAGAACATGTCCCTTTTATTTTTATTTTATATTTTTGTGCTGCTGTTTCCTGCGCTAAGGATCCTGTAGTACTCTAGCGATTCCTCATACAGGTGGAATCATAAGTCACATCAGCAAACCAGTTCTTGTTTATGCATGTACAGATGCAAATATAGTAATATTTTTTTGTCCTTTTGTATTTATATCCTCAGGTGGAGAACAGGACACTGGTAGTCAAGGCAGCCAGTGAACACAGAGGCTATGCGGATTTATTTCCAAACCTCTTTCGCAATTAGCTGCCTGTCCATCTTTTTTAAAAAGTGCAGCCTCTCGCCTCTAAAAATGGCTTTAGGTTGGGAATGACATGAAGGAGCAGATGGCCATTCACCATTAACACACCGCTCTGTGGGTCCACTCATTAAAAGAATCATATGGACACAACTAACATTCACATGGAAATCAAGCCTGTTTATTCTTTACTGTTGTTATTTTTACGGTTATGAAGGGAGGGCTCAACAACTCAGTATAGTTCTTTCATTCTAGGGTTATGTTCGCACCTGAAGTTGAAATTGAAGCCTTCCAAAATAATGTCACATGTATATGGGAGGCTACAGGAAGAGACAGTGTTCGTACAGTATGGACATGCAATCCTCCATAATATAACAGATACTGCTGTTCATTTTTCAGCAGCTTTTTTTTGTTTGTCGTGTGTTTGCTTATATATTTGCACCGAGCTCCCACTGAGAGCACACCTGTTTCAGGATAATCTGCATTAATCACTGGAATATAAGTAGACTACATATTAGGTCATCCAGTAGGTTCTGGTAATTTTTTTTAAATGGACATCTATTTTTTCACAAAAGGGAATTATTATTCTTTAATTATGACCTTTCTTGTATTTTTAGATTAGTTTTTTTTCTGTTCATGAGGAAATTGGTCAGTTTAGCATTAAAGAAATAAACATACCATTTATTAAAGAAGGAAACCCTCTTACATTGATTCTCAGAAGTGACGATTAGTTGATCATCCAGAGACACAACATTAAAGTTGTAACCAAACAATGACTTTTTATTTTGCATTTTTCTTTTGGATTTTTAAATACTTTTCAGTTTTCTTGGGGGGGGGGACAGCTACACTTAGTGTAATATAAATCAAAGACTACCCATCCCAGGACTTACTGGAAGACCAACTATTACCAGGGCCGTTAGGACGTTAATTATTATTTACTGCACTTCCAATGCGGTAAAGTAATAAATCTTTACAGAGATTGTTTACAGGTACCCCACACTGGACTGCCCAGTGGTGCAAATATTTAGGGAGGAGGCTGAGGGTTAAGTGAGCACATTAAGAGTCATATAAAATGTGTAATTATAATGGATGTATTATGGTAGTGTATATAAATAGGCTACTAAGAAATTTTAACTTTTTCCCCCCAACCATTTTACTTTTATTATTATTATTTTTTTAATTTAATGAACAGTACTTGCAAACTTTTTTTTTTTGCTTTATTTTTTTCTTTAAAAAGGTAGTAGAATTACAGTCCATTGTCTTGGAACATACTCTTGCTATAGGTCAGTTCTTTATACTTATGTACCAGTGCTGTCAGTTTCATTTATCACAATTCATTTTTTAAAAATTTTCTTAAAATTAAATTTTTTTTTCCCACGAATGGTCTCTTATTTCTAATCTGTCTTCTTTTAAAGAATTGTATTACAGTTGTTTTAGCACTATGACAGAGCTGTTGTTAATACAGTGTCATGTTGCTAGTAGTTATTTTCTTTAAATATCACATTGTATTGTATGATCTATAACAAAGTGTAACATAAAAAGTTGACAGTACCATCACACTCAGAGACAACAGGATGATTTGTTTTTAAATTAATAGCGGCTCCTTCCACTTCTGATTTGTTATGGATTACATTTATTTTCTGGATTCCACAAGTTTGACCCAATTGTTAATAGATAATCCTCAGTGTACACTTGTACTTTGCTTTCCCAAACACAAGGAACAGACCAGCAGAGACTGACGTCTGTCGGTAAGTTAATAAATTGAGAATTCTCTTTCTAATAGTTTTTATATTTTTTATAACTGGACGTATGAATCTATTTTAATATTTATTTGAGTGCTTATTTCCTTTCTGTTGAAATAAAAACGTTTAGCTATATTTATAATTTTAAAGAATTCTAGTAATAAAAAAAAAAAAACAGTGCATTTTAGTGTATTTAATCTGAATAGAAATTTTTATCAGATGAGCAACCGTATAATCCACGTCTAATATGAGTCATTACTAAATGCTGATATATAGAGCTTTGCAATTTTGTTTTAAAGGTCAAACCAAGACGACATCATGGAGCTTGCTGTGTTTTTCCTACTGATCTGTGCTTCCCCATGTATGAGTTCCCTTCAATCTCCAGAACCCCATACTCCTAACATCACTGATCTCACATTTAAAAACATTGACTTTGCCATGAACCTTTATCGGAAGATTGCAAGCCATCATGATAGCAACATTTTCTTTTCACCACTGAGTGTGTCTACAGCATTCACTGCACTTTCTTTAGCAGCCAGGAACTCCACTCGCAGTGAAATTCTTCATGGACTGAATCTGGACATGTTGGAACAGGCTGGGCAGCTGGAGCTCATCCCACAGCTCTTCCAGCACCTGCAGGGAAACATCAGCCAAGCTGGCGCACTAAAGCTAGAACAGGGAACAGCACTCTTTGTCGACCTTCATTTTCAAATAGAGAAGGCTTTTGGTGATCAGCTTGAGTTATTTTTCAATGCTGAGGTTGAAAATGTGGACTTTAGAAAATCTCAAATGACTAAGGAGATCATTAATAAGCATGTGAGTGAGAAAACCGGTGGTAAAGTGAAGGAGATGGTGACTAACATTGATCCCTTGACTCGAATGATGCTAATAAATACAATTTTCTTTAAAGGTAGGTGGCATCTAGTAAATATCATTTACTCTGTTGTGTATTCTGAATGCATTGGTCTAAGAAAGACAACTCTCTCTCTCTCTCTATTTTATATATATATATATATATATATATATATATATATATATATATATATATATATATAGGTATCTGGAAGCATCCTTTTGAGCCAAACAACACTGAAAATGGTCGCTTTTATGTAGACAAGTACAACATCGTCCATGTTCCCATGATGTTCAATGTGGATAAGTTCTCTTTTGCAATTGATAATGAGCTCAAGGCAAAGGTGTTGCATCTCCCATATTTGGGGGGTGCATCTATGCTTATTGTTCTGCCTGACCTCCATACTGATTACACAACTATAGATGACGAGATCAATGCAGACAAATTCCTTAGCTGGATCAAGAATATGAAGCAGAGGTAGGTTTCATTACAAAATGTAAAACGTTTGTGTTGTCATTTTGTGTTTCAGTAATATGTCTGCTCTTGAGTGTTTCAATTGCATGTACTGAGATCGAAGAGATGTTTATGTCAGAACACTTGATGCTGTTTAATATCCCACTGTCTCATTCCCAGGAAACTGGAGGTTTCGCTTCCGAAATTTACAATGGAACAGTCTTATGCTCTACACACCATTCTACCAGCCATGGGCATTCAAGAAGTCTTCAAGGATACTGCTAACTTTAAAGGCATGAGCCAGGAGCCTGGTTTGAAAGTCTCCCAGGTCAATGAGCATTTTATTTTTTAATGTATCATCTTTCTGTTAATTGTTTCAACATTTTGAATGTTATTCCAGGAAAATGTGGCATGGCTTGCAGTTGCAGAGGGGGAAAAAAAAACATTTTCTGTTGAATAACTGTCAATTTTTCAGTGACACTCAGTATCATACTAATGGGAAATTAAACATGAAAATAGTTTAACTCCAGAATGCAATTCAACTCTATAGATTTGTTGAGTTATGGCAGAGTCATTGTGACTGTCTTGCAATATTTAGTATCATGAGCATAATGGTGGCATGAAAGTTGATGTTTTGGAACCTAAGCTGTTTGAGCAAGGTGAAGAACCTGGACAGACTTAATGCCAACAGCACTGTTGTAATGATGTCCTGGTTTGATGCCTATAACTCCAACACTACAGCAAATACCCCTCCAGTTTGAAATTCCTTCTTTGAAAGTCAGGAAGGTCTCCTCAATATTGCTGCTCACACCATCACTAACAAATAAAATATTACTACACTTGTTTAGATGAGTTTATAGTTTCATTGAGCATACAGACACACAAATTAGTTCTAAAACACGGCCATCTTGTTTACTGTTTTTAAAATAAACTCATCATTACTAATATTAGCTATCTAGTTTGTTGCTCAGAAAATGCATGGTTTGATGACACCTTTTTCCCTATTTTGTAGCTCCAAATGCACTCATGCAAAAATCATAATGATGTCAGAGGTCAGACTTCCCAAGTGAAGTAAACTGAAATGTTCATTCAAATGCAGCAATAATCCCACTGGAGTTAAAATAGCATGTTATTCAGGGAAGATTTGTCATTTAATCAGGCATGACACCCATGCTTTTCTCTTGATTTCAGGTTCTGCACAAAGCTGTGATTGAGGTGAATGAGCAAGGCACCACAGCAGCAGCAGCCACAAGCGTGGGCATCACACCATACTCTATGCCAGAAACCTTCACTGTGAACAGACCTTTCTTCTTTTTTATTTACCATGAAGCAACCAACAGTCTGTTGTTTATGGGCAGGGTGATTGACCCCACTAAGAAATAAAACATTTATACTATCAAATGAATTAAGTCCTTTATTTCAGTTTTGCTCATAAAATCTTCTGTCCTGTAACCAGATGGTTCAAATGTATTGTGGCAGAATATTATTTTCTGTTCATCACTTTCATTCATAAAACAAGCAGTGGTTGGTTCATTCATTCATTGTGTGAAACTGATGTTCTGATGAAGATCCTAATTATTTGGTGATTTTATATAAAGGAAATGTTACCTGACAAATGGTTTGTATATTCAGAACCTGTTTTTATCGTGATACACATTGTGTAAACAAAGTTATACTAGCTGAAGTATGTGGGCAGTGGAACAGTGTGTAGCAATGCAACTGCAAAGTTACAAGGTTCACAGTTTGATACTGATTCTAGGTTAATGTCCCTGTGCCTGTTTCATATGTTTTCTGGGTTTCCTCTGTGGTTTTCCTCCCCTCAGCTCCAGATTCACTGTAACCCTGAACAGGATAAGTGGTTACTGAAAATGAATGAGAGTATGGTAAGATTGCTGATACTGACCACGTTTCTCATAGTCTGTATGATGTGAGATATGGTGATTATTTATAAGGAACCTTTCATAAGTAGTTTATATTATACATCTTTAGCAGTTATAGTCTATTATATTGGTGCAAAAACTTTTACGCTGAATTTATTTATTTTTTTTTTAAGCAGCATGGCCTTCCACATTGAGACATGTATACAATATGTATACAAAACCTGGCCTTCACACCAATATGTGCTTGTTGAACATCCCATTACATAATGTTATTTATAATTATAATCGAACTTAATTAAGTTAGATTAACTAAGAATAATGTCTATAGAGATATTAATTATACACCATAACTGCATAGCTTTGCTCATTCAATTTTGATTTTATCATGTACGAATGAGGGATTTTTGTGTTTCCTTGTCCCTCCCCAAAATGGACTAGAAGTTCATGTTTTATGATGGGAGGTGTTGTGTGACAGAAATATATGACTGGCAAAAAAAATGTAGTTTTGCTGCACACAGCATCTATTCACACCTTTAGTTTTTAGTAAAACTTATGCATACATATGAAGTATGTTTGGACAAGACCTTCTCCTTTAGTGGTTTTTGGCCATGTTGCATCAGATGAACTGGCCTCCATAAGCACATTATATAATCCAGTTGAGATGGTTTGGGGTGAGCTGGATCAGAGAGTGAAGGAAACGCAGCCAACAAGCTCTCAACACCTCTGGGAATTCATCAAGATTGTTGTAAAACCATTCCAGGTCACTACTAAGAGGTGGCTACTTTGAAAAATCGAACAAAAAAGACAAAAAAAACAACCATTGTTTTATTTAGCACGTTTTGGTTTCCTACATAATTCCAATTTATTCATAGTTTGGATGTCTTCACTGTTGCTGTGCAATTTAATGAATATATACTAAAAAAATAAAGAAAGGAAAAACACTGAAGGGGATGGTGTGTTCAAACTTTTGACTTGACATTTTTGGGAGAACATCAGAAGAGTTTTTCGGAAAGACCTGGCAACCTCGACCCCTGTCGCCATTGCTACAGCAAGCGCCCTCGTGTAGCGTATGTGCACGAGGAATAGCTTTCTGTGTTATAGCTTATTAGAAAAGTGAGCATTTTGGTGAGTATTATATGTGTTTTTTTAAGCCATAAATCATTTTGGAATTCTGCTTTGTGTAAAGCATCAAGGTTCTAAGAACGCACGTGATTAAATGCTGCGTTAGTATTAGCCTATGAACGCCATCTGAAATCTAGACATCTGCGTCTAATGTATTGAGAAACCTATATGACAATCACATGGGTACAGTTTTGTAGCTTATCGGCTTTTGTTTCACTGTATTTGTCCCTTGACTCATCAAAGGGTCATAGTGAACAACTGTTTAGGTAAGTAGCAAGCTAAGACTGGTTTGAAAGTCCTCAAAAGCAAAACTAGTTTAGTTATAAACAACAACAGTACTTAGTTTAGTGAGGTTTTTTCTGTTCCTCTCTCTTTTCTTCAGATAAAGAACGATGAAGACCAAAGGCGTGAAGGCGACAAAGCGCTTTGGACCTTCCAAAAGAGGGATCCTTGTAAAGGGTAAATGGAAGGCTGTGGAGCTCGATCCTAGCATTTTTGCTGATGAGACCTTGGGAGAAGTGGTGTGTTTTGAAGAACTCTCAAATTATTCCCTGGTTGACTCTAAAAAGGCCGGAGTCATCCCTGGGTTCTTGGAGGACAAAAAGAAGAAAAAGAAGAAGAGGAAAGCCACTGAGGTGGAAGAACATGCTTTAGAGGAAGATCAGGACGAAATGAAACATCTGTCATCCAAAGAGTGTCCGGCGAAGAAGAGGAAAAAGAAAACGAAGCAGTATAAGAGTGATGATGAGCTCACTGATGAGTGTGAACACATGGAGAGTTTGGCTGATGAAGGGGAGGGTGAAACACTACAAGACTCCGATGAGTACACTGAGCTTCCTGCAGAGACAACGCAAAAGACCAAGAAGAAAAAAAAGAAGAGAAGGAAAAAGAAAGCTGCAGAAAAATCATTGACTGATAATAAAGTAGACCCTGCTAATGTTGTCCTGGTTCCATCTAAAAGTAAATCCAAGAACTGGGCGGATTTGTCAAAACCAGCAGGTCAGGACGCCGATGTATCGGCATGGAAAGATCTCTATGTACCGGAGCCTGTGCTAAAGGCACTGAGCGAACTTGGATTTTCTGCACCTACACCAATTCAAGCTCTTGCTCTTCCTCCGGCAATTCGAGATCACCTGGACATTCTTGGTGCAGCAGAAACAGGTAACATTACAAGTGCATGGGAGGAAATTAGGAGCTTTCATTTGCTTTTTAGTGTTGATAAAGAGAAAGTAAAGTGTGTTTGCATCTACATTTGATGAAGCCCTTTTTATAAACGTGTATATTTTTACATAAACTATAATTACAGTCGGAACAGCTGAAGGTTATTAGGCTCAGGAACTTGGAATCCTATATGACCAAGACGGCATTAAATAATGTCACCTGTAGTACTGATGTCTATATTGAACTTAAACTCTGAACTTTTGTCGTTGCTCTGCAGGAAGTGGAAAGACTTTGGCTTTTGGAATTCCAATCATCCATAGTATATTAGCGTGGAAGGAAACCCTTGACAGTAAAAACGCCAGTGAGGAACAGTCTGATTCTGTTGCAGAGGTGCATAGCATTTACTTGCCTTCAGTCACAGTTTTAAATGATGAACGAGATGAAACGAATCCTACAGAGGACGAAGGTATCGTGAGTGGTGAAAAGGAGGCTGACGATTGCGGTTTCGCTGATGACCGTCATTGTCAAGACGAAGATGACGTACCAGGCGATGAGGAAGATGCACTCCAAAGCAAGAGCTTTACAATGAAGAGAGAAGAAAAAGACGACAAGAAACAGCCTTTGCTTGGACTTGTTCTTACCCCGACCAGAGAACTAGCAGTGCAAGTCAAGCATCATATTGATGCTGTAGCACAGTTTACAGGTCTGTGGTGGTGCAAGTTGTTACAATGGTTTGCTTCATGTGTAGGAGACTGTACTGATTGTGATCTCTTTACACAGATATTAGGACTGCTCTTTTGGTTGGCGGGATGGCACCGCAGAAACAAGACAGGATGTTAAAACGCAGGCCAGAGATTGTTATCGCAACACCGGGGCGTCTGTGGGAGATGATTCAGGATAAACATCCTCATCTGTGCAACCTAAAGCAGCTCAGGTAATGCCAGTGTTTCAATTTCACTACTCCTGTCGCATTCATTTGCCTTAAATTATTATTGTGTATCTTTTGCTACCCTAATAAAAGATAATACAGCTCCGTAACTGCTCATTGAAATGGTCAGTGACAGTGACTCTTATTAAACTATAACTATTCAAGCATAGAACAGAAGTATAACATGCGCTTAATGATCTCCTCAGGTGTTTGGTCATTGACGAAGCTGATCGCATGGTTGAAAAAGGTCATTTTGCTGAGCTTGAAAACCTACTGGAGATGCTCAACACATCCCAGTTCAACCCGAAGAGACAGACCTTTGTGTTCTCCGCCACACTGACCATGATCCACAGCCTCCCTTCTCGAGTGCTACACAAGAAAGGAAAGAAGCTGGAGCAGCGCGGCAAACTGGAGCTGCTAATGGAAAAAGTAGGGATCAAAGGCAAGCCTAAAGTGATCGACCTCAGCAGGAAAGAAGCCACAGTGGAGACGCTGACTGAAACCAGGATCCAGTGTGTCGCGGAGGAGAAAGATTATTACCTCTACTACTTCCTGCTGCAGTACCCTGGGCGCACTATGGTGTTTGCCAACAGCATCGACTGCATCAAGAGGCTTAATTCTCTGCTAACTATTTTGGACTGCACCCCACTGCCACTACATGCTAACATGCATCAGAAACAGCGACTGAAAAACTTGGAGAGATTTGCAGAGAGGGAGAGGTGAGAGACAATCACTTCTTTTTATAAGTATGAATTAGTTCCAATACTTTTAGCTGATTCATAGTGTTTGGTACAATGTGGTATTTTGTTTTATTTTTTTATTATTATTTCTTTTAATACAATTTTAAATGTTTTTCACTTTATACACTAGGATCTTTTTTCAGACTCATTAAGACCTTTTTTTCAAATTGTGGACTTAAAATTGTTTATTCAAATATAGCTGTGTCCTCCTCACAACGGATGTTGCTGCTCGAGGGCTGGACATTCCAGATGTCCAGCATGTCATCCACTATCAGGTAACCATCACTTGCAATTGATTCTTTATCTCTTTTGAAATTTGTGGCCTACTTGAATATTTGTGTGATTCTGGAATTAAGGTCCCCCGCACTTCTGAGACGTATGTCCATCGGAGTGGGCGTACTGCTCGTGCTGCAAAAGAGGGTCTCAGTTTGCTTCTGATTGGTCCAGATGATATGATGAATTATAAGAAAATCTATAGGACGCTGGGCAAGGATGAGGATCTTCCGATGTTTCCAGTTCAGAACAAATGCATGACTGCCATTAAGGTATAAATATTGCCTTCTATCTGTAAAGGGAAAATGGTTTAATGAAATCTCCGTGTCCTTGTGGATCTGTAAAGCGAGTAATTACATATATTGAGAAACAACTAGAAATTGTAAAACTGACCTAATTTGTAGGTAACCACCATTCACTTCTACAGGAACGTGTCGATGTGGCAAGAAAAATAGAAAAGATTGAATTCTACAACAGCCGACAAAAGCAGCACAATTCCTGGTTCAGACAAGCGGCAGAGGAAATGGACATAGACCTTGATGATGACATGCTTTTGGGTGTGTATTATCGAGCTGTAGAAGTATTCTACATTGTTGTGTTGATTATAAGTCTCTGTTACCAGGTGATAATGTGATGTGATTTATACCTTGCAGGAGGAGGCAGGGATGAAGAGGATGAAACAGAGCAACAGAAACATGTGAAAGGCTTAAAGAAACACCTGAAGCACCTGCTGTCCCAGCCAGTCTTCAAAATCTACATGAAGACTAAATACCCTACTCAGATGGGGAAACTTCATCTGCCAGACCTCATGTTGACACAAGAAACAGCTCTCATCAGTGTGACGAAAGAAAAAGACAAAAGCAAACAGAAGAAACGAAAATGAAAACAGCAAATCTAGTCATATTTTTATCTAAAGGTTGATGTAATTCTTTTATACAAAATGGCAAGAAACAGCTCTCATCAGTGTGACGAAAGAAAAAGACAAAAGCAAACAGAAGAAACGAAAATGAAAACAGCAAATCTAGTCATATTTTTATCTAAAGGTTGATGTAATTCTTTTATACAAAATGGCAAGATCATTTGTTTCATTAGCGATACATGAACTGTCTATGCATTTTCCTATTAGAACATTTGTCAACCTTAACAGAAAAGTGTAAAGATTATTTTTGGCCATTTACATGATTTAAAAAAAACAAAAACATTGGCTTGTGCAAAATGTTGGTCATCCATAAATTGTTCCAGCCTGTTGGGTCCAAGCGTTATTTCCAGTGTTCTCTGTGCTTGTAAAGAATGTCATAATGAGACGTCTTGTAAAGAAGATACAAGAACGGTTGAGATCCCTCAGGAATGGTGTGGTATGTAAGATGGCCATCACTCCCCTCCATGGATATAATACACAAACTAACATCCAACTCCTCAGATAACGCCAGGATCTCCACATGATCACATTCCATTGACATGGCTTCCACTTCCTAAGAAAACACAAGTCCATCATTGTGTGGAAAATCTCATCTGATAACTGTAGAATGTGTGATCATGATAGAGCTCACCTGAACACAGTAAACTTTAAAATTTGGGGCCTCCACAAAGTTTTGGAAAAAATCTGCTCGGCATTGTAGGTGTGCCGAAGTGAGCAGCCTCAGATACTGCACCATGCAGTCGGAGGTATCCTGGTCATTAAAAAGGTCCAACAGCGTTTCTTCACAGGAATCTGTTTCAAGTCGATCCAGTACTCTGTTAAACTTACAAAAATAATAGCAATAGATTCTTTGTTTTATTTATCTTTCTTTGTTTTGGTTTGTACCAGGGATCCTGTAGTGTAGTGTTCAGACTCTACACTGTCATTCTACAGGATCCCTGATACAAAACAAAAAACAAAGAAAATAAAACAAAGAATCTATTGATACACTGTAGATAATAAGGTGTTTTGATCATATGCACTTACTGCGTTGAGTAAACCTTCAAATGCACCTTCATCAAAGCCAGCTGTGAGCAGCACTTCCTGACTTCTCATTAGCTTCTCCCTGAATCTGAGAAATAAAGACAATATGGACGTTATTGGTTAATATAGTTCCAAAGAAATGTAGAGTATGAGTGGCATGTACCTTTCTATAGGGTGCGTGTGTTCGCTGTACAGTAAACTTTCTACAAGTGTAAAGCAGAGAGCCCTGTAAAAACAATTCCCATCTCCTTTTACTCTGCGGATGAACCCAAACTGCTGGCAGATGTCCTAGAAGACACAAGAAAAAAGATTGACATGGAGACAAGTATTATATCTATGGATAATTCAAGATCCCTCTCTATATATATACCTGGTGTTTTTGATCTGACGCTTCCAGTGTCTGAACTGAAGTTGCCTCCTTGATAGAGACCAATTTGGACGTGTCCATTTGAACCTGCGGACGGGGGGGCTGCAACACCTCTTAATTGACGTCACACATTGCGCGAGACCCTCGCGGAAATTCTGATTGTATTCTGTCGCCGAATTCAACATCGGGGTTTTGTCGACGAGTGCGAGTTGTTTCTTGATTTCATCCAGCATACATTTCCGTTTAAGCGCTTACACTGTACAGTTTTTAGTCCTAAGTACAATGGAAGCGAATTCACCCGCAAAGAAAAAGCGCAGGATGAAGGTCTGAAAGTAGAGCGTGACAGAAAACAAATGGTAGCTTCCGTGATGACGCAAAACAACCTGCACGCCACGAGCCGAGGGCGTCTAGTAACTGCTTCCACGGGCGCGAGCAGTGTTTTTAGAAGATCTGGCCACCACCAGGATGTTTAAGCGCGTGCTTCTCTTAAAGGGGCAGTACGCTTTTAAAGGACAAAGTGATTCAATATAAGAACGCAAAGTGTAGATTTAACTGCGCTTTCATTCTTTATTTTTTTCTCATTTTATTTTATTTTTTTTTATTTTTGTATGTTTATGTATGTATAATTATCTTTCGTTTTTAATTTTAATTTACTCTGTGGCCTGGCAGGGGGCGCCATAACCCAGTCAGGTACTTGAACATAAAGCAAATTGGACATCTCGATTTGTGCCATTTTACATTTTATTTCAAGTTGTACATTGTTAAAAATATTGTAATTAGGATTTTTATTATAAAATTAAACCTCTTAAATCTCAGTTGAATCTGTTCTGTAACTTAAACTAACAAGCAACCTATTTTACAGTTTACATGTTAGTAAATAAATCAAGGGATTGGTCATGTTTTGTGCTAAGGACTACATTTTTACCTTTGCTCTAGTCCTGTTGTCTTTAAAGGAAGGCATGAAAGTTATCATAGTTATCAGGTTTGTTAGAAAAATTCAGGCGTATTCTTTGAACACTAAAAGAATGTCCAGCTGGAACATAATCATGCTTCTAATCGCTGTGCAAAATGTGTTTTCTTTACAAACATTTATTTTGCATTTTAAACATTTATGCTATGAATGACATTCAGTGCAACCCGGATAAGGATGGTTTTTCTCTTGATTCTGGTTCCTCTCAAGGTTTCTTCCTTATGCCATCTCAGGGAGTTTTTCCTTGCCACAGTCACCACCGGCTCACTCATCAGTGACAAACTTAAGCTAATAAAGAACATATTCACTTTTAATCACCATATTATCTGTGTAAAGCCACTTTGAGACAATGTTCATTGTTAAAAGCTTTTTTTTTTGTTGCTGAAAATGTACTGCCCAAAAAAACAATATATTGATGAAGCGATTGTATATTATCTCACAATAGTTTGTGTTGTAAATAGTGTTTTATTGCATTGTCTTGGAGGAGCTAAGGAGTTCATTTTCGCTGCTTTTGCTATTGCTCTGTAGGTTAACATTGCTGGACGTTATTGCTGTTCCTTTTCTTCCTCTGTGTCTGCTCCTTTTCATCACGTCTGAAGTGCTGGAGTCTCTTATCTGCTGTTGCATTGCTCTTTTCTCTGTATCCATTGTCTCCAGAATGAACTCCTGCAGAAACAGTTATGAACAGACTTCTTTTTTTTTGGGTTTTACCGCAATACAAATCATTTCATTGGCCAGGTGGATATCTCATTTGCACATTGTTTTCTAGGCATTTCTGATACCTTTATCATGTCCATCATGGTCAGCAAGTCCATCTCATTTAAAGGTCCATAGTGTTGCTGGTGGCATTGCTGTGCAAGATTTTTCACCGCTAGCAAAATAGTCCCAATCTCCTCAATCTATCCATACACAAGGAACAAAGCTTTATATTAGACAAGATACAAACCTTTATCTGCATTTTTACAAGTCTGTGTTACAATACATTTCAATGAATTGTACTGCAGAAATTATACATCAGATATCACACCTGGTCTCTGGACTGATCATGTTGAGTGTACAGGGTCATCTCCAGTTGTTTGTTGATTTCTCGTATTTGTTCCCATTGGCTCTGCTGTTCTGACAGTTCCTTATTAGACAGCTATCTCCGGAAATAAAATATATTGTAAATTCATGGACTATCTATCTGAGGCCATTAAGTTATGTGATATACTACACTTAAAAGTAACCATTATCACAAATTACACTTGCTCTTATAATTATATGCGACATACAAGTTTGCTTGTATTGTGCTCCAGTGTAATTGAGTCCAGGTTGCATCGGCCCTGGTCTAGTTCCTCTGAAAGGCTGCTGAGACGTTGCAACAAGTCCTGCTGAGTGATGGACAAGGTTTCGTGGCGTCTGATGATGGGCATCACCAAAGAATCTGAGCCATTCTCTGAATAAGCTGCAAATAACAACATGCAAGTTCTCATTTCTCATGAGCAGGAAAGTCTACAGCAGGTTCATTGTTGTACAAGGGTCACATCTGGATAGAAATCTAATACCTACATTTTTTACTTTCTGGAAGTAATTCCAGAATCTTCATCATATACTCTTCATAAATCTTATATTTATCAACACGTTCTTTTAGTTGTTGATGCCTGTGGATAGGGAAAGAAATGACATATAAATAAGTACTAATATGAGACAATAATGGGCACCATCCCCAGCCACTCTTAGTGCCGGTCCCAAGCCCGGATAAATTGGGGAGGGTTGCGTTAGGAAGGGCATCCAGCGTAAAAACATATGCCAAATCAAACGTGCGGAGGATCCGCTGTGGCGACCCTAACGGGAGAAGCCGAAAGAAACTTTTATGAAACAATAATGGGCAGAAATGATATATTTTTTACTTGATCATAACCTGATTTGAAGTTGCTCAAGTTCTTTTTGTAGGTTGGATTTCTCTTCCTCTCTGAGCTCATTCTCTTTTTTCTCTAGCTGGTATTTCTTCAGGGCACGTCGCCGCTTTACCTCGTTATCCTCCACAAACCTTTCGAACTTCATTGCTCTCTCTTTTGTCTGTGAAAGAGATGCAATTCCTAATATAGTTATTCTTTTTTAAGGTTCAGCTGGTGTAGATATTTTATATTTAAAAAATGTGACCACCATTAATGATGTACTGATTTGCAGTAAATAACCTCATGTGATAGCAGAAACCTCATCAGATAAACCAAACAAGTAGTTACATCAAAGTATGAAAAAGTATGAATTTCCATGGCAACTTACTTCTTCCTGTTTTTCCAGTAGTGCTGCCCTTCTCTGTTCCAGAGCCCGCATTCGATCTTTGAACTGGAGTCGTTTCTGCATTAACTGCCTGTTTACATCATCCAGCAGCACCTGTGTCCTCAGTATCAATGTCTTTTGGAGAGTGTTGACACTTGTTTTCAGGATTCTGTTAGATGACTGCACATTAGCACTCAAGGTTACAGTCTGCAGAAGTGTGTTACCAACATGTACTATCATGACAATTTTGTAAATATTGCTGTTTGCTCAAAATAGCCATGCAGAAACTTTCAAACAAAAGGTCAATCAGATCCATCATTGTGCATCTATTTGTTTAATAAAGTAAACTCTATTCCACTGCAGCCCAAAAATACAAACAAAAATAGCATGCTGTAGGTGTTGCTATGATTCGACCTCATTTAAGACTAAATTCAACTTACCAGCTTGTTAATAAGTTTTTTTTTTCTCAGGACATTTAAGTAGAAGTATTTAGAATGATCTATTTTAATGTTACTTATATGTCATCATTGGGATGTCACAATGTTTAGAGGTGTAATAAATTCAATAATAAAAATAAAGAAAACAATGCAATGTATTTTGATATGAACATATGAGCAATTAATCAATCAGTGTTTTTAATGATATTTATTTATAAGCTACAGTGTATTCTATATAAATATGCTTATATAGCTTATAGTTATAATCTTTTTAAGTTATATAACTCATATAACTTTTATATAACACATTAATGCATATTTTGTATATATTTGCATATCTTTACTCCAATACAATTACTATTAGAGACACTTTATGTTTCACAGATTAATTAGTTCAAGATGAATGAGAGGAAATTCCTGCGATTCCTCTCACCTGTCTCTAGGTCTCTAGGTATTCACATTTTGATCACCTGATGTCACTTCTACAGTTTAGTAATAATGTAAAAGCTCAGTACATAGATCTAAAAGCATGAGATCAGCACAACAAAGTGTGAATGGCAGCAAACCCAGAGTTCACTGTCTACTAAAGAGGTGGTGTAAACATGCATACCTCTGTTATGATGGGGATGAGTTTCACATTCTCTCCCTCTTCTCTGCTATGAGGAAAACTATGTAAGAAAACAACTATTATGCAAATGAGCTACATGCATTTCTGTGGTAATTCTGTTGCAAAGATATTTGCTACTAACCGAATAACCAGCTGAGTGTGTTTACGACAACTAAACTACATGCAAGTTGTTTTTTTCCACGTTGTATATTTTAGCTTTAAAGAATACATGCACAAAAAATCATACCCCTGCTCTTCCAGCTGTGTTACAAAAATACTTTTCAGCCTGTTTTCCATTTTCAGTTGAAAACGTGGGTCATCCTTATCCATCAAAGGCAGAGAGAGTTTATCCATTTTTGCTGAGGTAGCCAGCCTGCTTTTTTCAGTTGTTAAATTAAATGAGAAAAATATAGTCCACGATCCTTATAGTTAAATTTGTTTGAGGTCTCTCGAGAAGTTTGTTTTCTTTCCGGGTTTTGTGTCCATCTGATCTTGTGTTGCACTGTTGCCAAGAGACCGTGGAAAGTGAGAGGGGGAGCGTTTTCCCATTGCCACAGCAACAACCCCGAGGCCTTCTCTCAATACCTTATCCGGCATTCTGCTGTGAAGAAACTACTACTCCCTTTAAATGTGACCAGATCATTTTAGTTGAGATCTATTTTGCCATATAAAACACTTTATCACTCACTATTTGAAATTTGTCCCTCACCTACCCACCATTTACCTAATGCACAAGTGTAAATGGTTCCCCACTGGCTGAATATTGTTGAATTGTGGATTATTCTTAAACCTTTATAGCATTTGGTTCTTTTACAGATAAGTCTACAGTTATCTTATTTGGACAGTTGAGCGGTTAAGGGTTAATGGCCTTGCTAACGGCCCAGCGGGTGGGATTTCAACTCCACTGTCCAACGTCTGAACCACTGAGCTACCACTTCCCCTTTTCAATACATGATTGAGTTCATTCAAGTTCAGTAACTGGTTCCTCCAGGAACACTGAGAATACACTCTGTTTGGGAAGTCAGTATATGTTTTCAATCATTTACTATTTCACTGAGCAATACAATATAACCAGTTCAGCTACTGACATGTTTTAGCTGGATTAATGATTGATATTATGCATATTCTGCAGAAAACCAGCAGCCATGCCTTATCCCATTCATCTAATAATAACCACACTGTTTAGCTTTGCCTCTTTATTTAGTTTTACACGGTTAAGTGCATGGGTGGTAGTACAGAGACAAATGAGCCTAAGCAACGTTCAGTATGTCCTTAAAAGGTATTTGTAGCTCAGGCAGAGCAGCTTTTGGTTGTCAGCTCAAAAAGGGAGTGAAAGTGGGTTCTCAGATGCACACTCAGACAGAAGAACTGGATGAGACCAATGTGAGTACAGAGATTCGTAAAAATTATCTTTCGTCTGCTATTAGTGGTGGTACTTGTTTCATGCTCTAACACACAATACTGTGTGCAATGGCTTGCTATCTTTTCTCGTGTGGTATCTGTCAACTCTAGAGTCAGCTACATACTGTCTTGTATGCATGCAGTGCAATAGAACTGATTGGCTTAAACAAACCACAAACATTACAAATGATTTATGACAGATGATAATCTATGGCGTTACATTACAAAAGTTTCCATATGAGATTTAATCTAATGGATTAAATTATCTAAACAACCATTAGACGTGTTCGTAAGAAAGTGTGCTGCATTTCTAATTAATCCCCCCTTCTCCGCTAGATCAATGTGGGGATGCTGTAAATGACATGGTATGGCTTTTAGAATGGTATTGTTTTTTACTCTCAAAAAAGATCCTAGCTCTTCCAATGCTAAAGTTTTATGACATTTACTGCACCCAAAACATGGATTAATCTGTATTATGTGTTAATGCAGTGTTTCTGATTACAGAAGTCTGATATTTATCTTGTTATTTCTTTTATTTAAAAAAATCACTGCAATTTTATAAGGGTGTGTAGACTTTTTTTTATACCCACTGTATATGGAAACTTGCTAGAAGTTTGTCTCTTGACAGTTAAGTTCTATCTTCAGAGGTCTAATTATGGGAAGGCCAATTTGTTATCAGCCCTATCTCAGCCTGCTGGCCTACTTCCTAAAATGACATGCAACATGCTTGAAGGATTGGACTGGGGAACTGTTGAATTACAAATATTTACTTATTATATTTTTTTTAAGGCAAATTTAGTGGATTGAACATATGTGTTGTTGTTGTTGTTGTTGTTTTTTACCATACATAACTTTGCGCTATTGCCAAGAACACTTCATCTCAGTTAAGCTTCTACTTTTACATTTTCTTCAATTTGTTAAAGAATTATGATAATATCACATTTTGCACAGCAATCCATATACAATAATATCACCTCAAATACAAATCTATTCTTGTCATTATATTAAAAACCTCATTGTGCAGGTTAGTTTCGTTTCCATTTCACTGGTAAAATGACATTGGATCACGTGTACTTTTCACTATTGTAGTGAATTCGTAGGAAGCCAGGGTATTAAATGCGTGCCATTAGTGCCATTTACACACGACACTGTTGAATTTCTGCAGAGGTAATTCAAGTCAAGCTGGAGGAGGAAGACAGTGAGTATCTCAAAGGTTCACCCTTCTCACCGTGGTAATCAGTTAAGCCTGCGCCGACACAACACACAAACCAAAACACGAGGACAATCCACGCCCACGCCATGATGTCATTTCTGATAGTGTGAGCTGCTCATAGATGGTAAACCTCAGCGGCCTCCCCCCACATGACAATGGCTAAAATTACCTCGGGCAACAGCTGAGCCCCAACACTCTCTTTCTCTCCGTCCACGCTTCTTCTTTCTCTCTCTCTCTCTCGCATTTCTCTGTCTCTATTGCTTGCTCTACGTGAACATGACCCGATTCAGTTATACCGAATATCTCTCATTGTTCCGTTCCAGTGGAGTGAAGAGTCAGCGGCAGGGTTCTGACAGCGGCGCACGGTGCGAGGATCCCTCTGACGTCACGGGAGCACCATCACAGTGAGTCCTTTGTGTTTGGTTATTGCTTAATGCAGATGGTGTTTATTTGCCTACATAAACAATGTGCATTATAGGGTTTCCAGTATAGACTTGTGGTGACACTTTAAATCAGAGCTATTTACTTTAGATCATTCCAGTGATACCCGATTAGACTTCATTCAGACCACTTAATATGTCATGAAATCATCAAAAGTCAATCGACATATGTTGCATTCTCCAGTGAGCCCATAATGCTGGCAATAAGGAGAGGTGATGTACAGACAGTGACTGAACTTGCAACATCCATATCATGCATCAAAACCCACAGTGCAGAAGAAGACTGGACAGCCCTACATGAAGCAGCATATCATGGGAAAGCTGCCTGTTTAAAAGCTCTGCTTAAAGGTAAAAATGTTTAGGACTTTTAAAGAAATAAGAATTAAGAATTTTAAGAAATGTTAAATCTCAAAAAAACTTTTATACCCCTCGGACGTAGCTTATGAAAGCGAAGGAAGCTTGAGATTGCAGTGGAACAGAGTTTATTGCTATAATTGTTTCTGATGAATTTTGCATGGAAAGATAAACTTGCTCTGCAAGCTGAGCGACTGTTGTGTCTTTGCCGTTATCATCTGCTTTATAAAATAGATAAGTTTAAGCTCAGAATAGTATTGTGTGGGTTGGCGGGCTGGGGGGTTAGGAAATATGTTAGTTTTGACTGTCAGTGGTGGGGGCATTTCACTAGAATTTGACTACAACACTATTTGCCTTTTATTTATAAACTGAAAGGTCTTCACAAGAATAGTATGACCCACGTATATGTGTGTGTGTGTGTGTGTGTGTGTGTGTGTGTGTGTGTGTGTGTGTGTGTGTGTGTGTGTGTGTTTCCTGATAAAGTTAAACCCACTTCAGTAGATAAGCGCACTCTCCAGGAGCAAACTGCTCTTCTAATTGCAACTAATGGGAAGCACCTGGAGTGTGTGAGGTGTCTTCTGGAGGCAGGTGCAGACCCAGATATCAGCAATAAAAACAAAGAGACACCACTTTATAAAGGTAAAAGCTGTTTCATTCTATAAACATCAACATTTTGTGTTATAGGTGTGTGTGTTTGGTATACAAGCATTGTTAAACGGTGTGAGAAAGTTATAGCAGAAATTTGTGCTTTACACTGCACATGTACTATTTACAAATGGGTGAAAAATTAGTGTCTTACTAAAATCTCGGTCCAACATGATTCACCAGAATAGATTTAGTGTCACTTAGCATAGATTCTACAAGTATCTGGAACTGTATAGGAAGGATAAATATCAGTCTTCCAAAAGATATTCATCAGTTGGTGAATTGTTTGTAGTGCAAAGAATTGGCTCAAAGGAAGACCACACTATATGATTTGAATTGTAAATGCTGTAAATTTAGACATGTTTCATGTTAACATACATGTGTTTAGCCAGAATATATTTATTACTATGTAGGTACCCTTTTTCTGTCAAGAAGAGGATCCAAATCATGCCAACAAAAAATTGTCTGTCACTAAACACTATATCCATGAATTTTTTCTTTATTCTATTTTCTGTCTCTATTAACAGCTTGTGAAAAAGAGAGCATTGATATAGTGAAGGTGATCCTGGCATTTGGAGGTTCAGTAAACCAGCGTTGCCATCGTGGCTGGACCGCTCTCCATGAAGCAGCGACACGGGGAAACACACAGCTCTGTGAGATTCTCCTACAAGCCAGAGCTGTCATTGATGCCACCAATGCTTATGGCATCACACCACTCATACAGGCAGCTCGGCATGGGCGGACAAACATTGTGAACTTCCTCATTAGTAAAGGTAGGGGGGAGACTTTAGCATTACTGGTAGGGCTAACAGGAGGTTTTTCATTTTTAAAGTGCAGATGTAATATGCCATCAATTTGGAAATTCATATTTAGTGTTTAATTTGCTGAGGTGGGTGACAGTGGCACTGTAAGATTCCTAGCCTTTTCTAAGAATACAGCACACATCAGCTAATCAAAACTTTCAAACAAGCTCAAAACTATTGTCCTCTCTGAGCATTTTGTATAAACGTTACATCAGGTGTCTGCACATTTGTGCAGAAGATATGCACCATGCGATATAATGTATGAGTCAAAAAACCTTTTACTATCCTATGGTACACTTTGTTTAAAATATAGTCACTATACTATAAGCAAACACACACACACACACACACACACACACACACACACACACACACACACACACACACACACACACACACACACACACACACACACACACACACACACATGTGTATCTGTTTGTATCTGTATATAAATGCAGTTTATCAGATGTCTAATGGTATGCCAAGGTTTTTCAGATTGCTATGACCTGCCTATATACCCTTTTTGCTGTATATATAATACAATAATAAGTGTAATATCAGTTTTACTCTAATAACTAAAGATCATTAGATCTTAAAGAAGTGAACATCATTGATATTTCGTTACACAAATACAATTTTTCTGTATTTTAATTGTTTTTTTACATTGTTTGGAATACATTTTATCTATATAATTTTGATTGAAACATTAAAGTCCATGAGAATACCTGTTTCCTATCTTCAAAGGTGCTGGTGTGAACCTACAATCATGTGAAGGGACTACGGCTCTAAGTGAAGCTTGTAAACATGGCCATACAGACACAGTGGAGTTTTTGCTCAGACACCATGCAGATGCAAACAAAGGCTCCAAAACTGGACTTCTGCCTGTGCACTTTGCTGCCCAGCATGGCCATGAAGAGTAAGCTCAATCATCTGCCAAATACGAATAGCTGTGTATTACCTATAAAAATGTTAACATTAATAATGTTCTCCATTCTATGGCTTTTAAAATAGCTGCTTCTATACAACTGGAGTAGAAGTTGTTGTCAGTGACAGGTGTTGTGTCAACAGTATGACTTAACCCTACCGTGACTTTATGTCATGGCCCCTTTTTAGGGGGAGCAAAACATTTGTGTGATGGGGGTTGAGTAGAAGAGCAGGTGGTGTGACAAAGTGCTTTATCTCAACAGTGCCTGCCTTGACAGGTGATGCAACAAAACATGTGCGTTAGGATGCAGCTGCCAAGAATGACCCTATTGCTCAAGTGTTTTAAAGTTGCAAATCTTAAAAAATATATACTAAATATACTAATTATACCTATATACCAACACATAGGATAAATAAGTAGATATTCAGTGTAAGCTAACTATTTCTTTTCTTGTTTAATTTTTCTAGCATTGTGTCCTTACTGCTGCCTGTCACTAGCCGTTCAAAGTTACGACAAAGTGGCATCACTCCTCTTCATCTAGCAGCTGAGTTCAACAAGGAAAATGTTGTCAAATTTTTGATTAAGTCAGGCTGTGATGTGAACGCAGTGCTGTCCCGTGAACGTTCATCCATGTTTCATGATCACCGCAGCACATCTCTGTACTGTGCTGTTACAGCTGGTAATAAAGGAGTTGTGGACTTGTTGCTTAAAGCTGGTGCAAACCCCAACTTGGACCCGCTCAGCCCACTTCTAGTCGCACTACGCAAGGGCTGTTTTAGGACTATATCCACACTGGTGAAACATGGTGCAGATGTTAATGCTCATGTACCAGCTCATCCCACTGATTTTTCAGGAGTGCTGTTGTATACCCATAGCATGGAGATTTTACAGTATTTGCTGGACAATGGATGTGACGCACAGGAGTGTTTCAGGTGTGACCATACAGACACCAGGCAAATTTCAAGCCAAAGCAGAAGTGAGGACACTGGCCAGAGGACTCACTCAATAATGGGAGAAATATTTCCATCTCAAACAGTCTGTGCAGAATCGACAATCAGAAATCTTCAGGTACAATTAAAATTTTGCCTTCGTAGCTATTAATTGGGATTATATAAATTAATGTGAAAACTTGCAAAAGCAGTGAAACTTCAACTGGCAATTTTATTTCTCCTGATAATTTAGTTGAAATCACTGAGTAGAATAAAAAAAATAAAAAAAGAATGCTTAAAAACTATTTAATTTTTTTAATTAAATTATCCACATGATCAATTTTGTCTATATATTATATATATATATATATATATATATATATATATATATATATATATATATATATATATATATATATATATATTACTGTGATGAATTCTGTATTATTACTTTAAACAAATATGCATACACTACTATACAATTGTGCAAAGTAGTTTATATATTTCATCCTTCTGCTAGCTCTAAATATTTCTTTCTTCTCTTTGTGCCCCACCTCCAGTTTTGTGAGTGGATTTCCTCTGTGAGCCATATGGCTGCACCTTTGATCAGCTTGCTGCTAGATTATGTTGGAAATGTCCAACTGTGTTGTAGAGTCATTGAACAATTAAAAAGCAAAAAAGAGTGGGTTGCAATTAAGGTAAAAGCATGTAAGTGAAAGTGTTTATCTTTTCTTCAAAAAACTATATATCAATTATTTTTGACTTATTATCATTTACATGGACCTGGCATTATTAAAACATTGAATGTATTCAATTATTGTGCTGACCTGTATAAAACATCTTCACAGCATCTCCTCGTCCACTGATGCATCTGTGCAGACTGAAGGTTCGTGAGCAAGTTGGTGCCCAAAGACTGACATTTTTAAATACTCTTCCACTACCAGGCAGATTGCTCCACTATCTGTACTGTTCACAGGACAGCACTACTGAATATACAGTCCTTAACCTCGGGTGAACTCAAACATAAATTGCAAGTTACTTGAGATTTCTAATTCAACTTTGTGAGAAGTTTGTATCAATCATGCTTTTCTATGGTTGTGCACAGTTTTATCTATTTATAAGAAGAGAAGAGAGAGAACATTTTAGGTACTTCTAATTTATGATGGTGTAATATACATTTGAAAGTAACCAATATCCACAACAAACACAAAGTGGTGATTTTTTACATACTTTGTACTCATTACACTGGAACAGAGAAGCTGAACAAGCTTCATATGGGTTGTGACTGAAATATGTACACGTAATGTAAATTTCCTTTACTGAAAGATTTGTTTTTAACATGCGATACGTCTGTGGTCAGGGGTTGGTAGTTTTTATCATATCATAGGCCCTACTTCAAGCCAAAATGTTCTTTCTCAGTGAAGTGCATTAATTATACAGGAAGCATAGAAAGAAACCTGCTTGCTCTGAAATGTTAATATGAATATATTTGTGTTGAAGTTCTGTGCTGGTAATGTATAAATGTGTGAAGAGGATGTACATGAAGCCAAACAATGAACTGTGAAAAAAAACATATTGGTATTAAAATAATATTTTTAAGTTGGTTTGTTGAAAATTTATAATTTGAGGTAGCTGGCAGCTGATTCTAAACATTTTCACTATATCAATGTTTACATGTAGTATACTATCGCTATATAGAATGAGCTTGTGTTAAGAAATGTCCCATTCCCTCTACAGAAAAAAAAAACATCTCGTAATGATTATATACTTTAACCCCCAGTATTTAGCTCACTATTCCAACAAGGTTAGTAGCATAACAAAGTTATTGTTCCTAAACGATCTTGGTAAACACTAAACCCAGCCTCAGTAACATGAGATTATAGCTTATTTTTATCTGAGCACATGCTACATATTTATTGGCCCCTTTAAGTGCTTCATTATGACATTGGCAGGCCAAGAAATTTCTATCTGCGGTATTTACATTAAGACAAATACAGACTTCACCCTTGAAATGATCAAGTATTTACAGTTCGTAGTCTTTGTTATTTGTTCTAATGAATGTTCAGGCATTTCCACAGACCTCTAAATGAAACCGAACACACTGAAAATGGACGAGGTAACCGGTTTCGTTGGAATGGGCTTCACCACGACGTGTGTTGTTGAACGGTGTTTCAGTCCATCTTTGACTTTTAGCATGTCCAGTTCAGTTGCGGGGATTTTAGCCCTGAGCCCTGGTTCAGTGAATGCACTATGTGGCGTTATGAAGTGATTGTGGAGGAGCCGGTGTCCGTGGCATTGAAGCGGACAGTACGCGCACACAGCCACATTGGTGGAAGTCAGATCCAACTTGAGATGCTCCAGATCAGAAGATCCGCGCCGAACCCGCATCCACGAGTTAGCTTTCAGTTCATCTTCAATTGAGGTCCTTTTCTCTCGATCAGTCTTTGATGATCCGTACTCTACAATCCCGTTCGAATGGCTTTTCCACGCGTATTCAAAACTGATGTGAGATGAGCGCGGTTCTTCCCAAAAGGACGCAGGGAGCTGGCGTTTGCGCATGGGAATATGACCCGGTGCGCTCCTGTTCTCGGTGTTCGGGTTTCCGTCTGCGTTCTCCTCTCCACGTGTATGAGCAGATTGCTTCTCGGTTAGAAGTTGTTCAGCTTGTTGATGCGGAAACTCAACACGCTCGATCAGTTTTGCAGCACCGGACTCGCTGATCCTGTGCGCGTGGCACCGAGGCGTCCTCGGGCACTTCTGCGAGAAGCGCTTTAGCTGCTTCTGAAGGTACTTCCTGTGGTCCACGGAGCGTCGACAGGGGGCCGATTTGTCCAGAGCCGCCTTGATGTCGCTTGAAGCCAAATTCACAAAGTTAAGTAAGGTTTTCACTTCGCTGTCAGAGCTTGCCATTTTTATGATAGAACCTGGCTTTCAAGACATCCCGCGTTTTCAGAGGTCAATCTGCATTAAAAAAACAAAACAACAACAACAAATCAATTTCACTTCATATACAAACAAAACTTTCCTGGAGCATCTTTCAGAAGATTTTTTTGGGCCGCATCAGCAAGAAGAGAGAATCCTCACACTTCCTAGTGGAACAGTTTGCAGTGCAGTTCAAGATGAATCTGGGTCTGGTGATGCCCAGTTTATAGAATATTAGGCCCAGTAGAAGATGTTTGCTCTTAGAGATGCCAATTTATAGATCTGAGGTTTTAAAATAAATGAAATGATATTTGATCAGAACTCACTGTTTTTGTGCAGAAACGCTGTCCGGGTTTGGTTGCCCTCTAACTGCAGTAGTTTAACCACTTGAACAAGCTGAATGAATATAAACTTCGTGTAGTTATGGTGCTTCCTTTTGGGCCAATCAGCGACCTCAATCCGCCCTCAATGCCCCCCAATGAGCTCGCGCGCTCCCCGCCAGCGCATTCTTTCCCCGTGCATATTGTTGCCATGGCAATCTCGAGAGATGAAGCGACTAATAGTTGCAATTTTTTTTCTTTGATGTTTTCTATTCGGATACTTTTTAAACACTATTCGGATACTTTTTTTTTTTTTTTTTTTGAAGTTGCCCGGTGCGCAACCTCTTATGGGCATCTTAAAACCATCAAACGCTCTGTTCCCCGTGCTGGCATGCTTCAGGGCAAAAGCACAAAGCGCGCCTTTTAGGATTTCGGGGCCAACTGTTCCGATCTATCCCTCTCTCCTCTCCACCTCAGAGTGATGTCAGAAACAGTAGGATTTTGAAGAAGGGGAAGAGAAGAGAAGGGAGGAGGAGGAGGGGGGGGGGGGTGTTCCTAAAAAGGTGGGCATAACCATGGAAAGGGGGCTTGAGCGCTCAAGAATCTTGTCTTTCTGTTTGCCCCCTCAATCGAGCCGCACAAAAGCTGAATTACTCATTCAAACCTCGCCGGACAAAGGCGGAGGAGCCTGGATAGCACTCCCCGCATTTGTAGGCAAACATTTAGAGACCTAAATCGAGTCGTCGTGAAGGAGAAAGAGTTAGACAAAGCCCATAGAATTGCCATCAGCAAACATTTTCCCGTGTCATATTAGCGGGGTCTCCATGACTCCTTCTGGCCCGCGGACAATAGCGCAAGTTTGCACACTCGAATACTGTCACCCTGCCAACCGCACCGAGGGCCGCAAACAGGACAATCCCCGCGCGCGTAAGAGGGGAAAAAAAGCACGGACTCCACGGGGAAGGTCGCGGCAGAAAAGAGGAAAAAGGGACTTGTGAAATGCTAATTGAGCTCCGTCCCACATTGAGAAAAGGGGGGGAAGAGAGAAGACTACCTATCCACCTCCTTCTACAGAGGCCTGTTAGTGCTGTGAGGAAGCAGCTGTCTGGACAGCACTCTTCAAAGCATTAGCCAAAATCTTCACATGGTGCATGGTGGTCCTTACAGAACAAAGCATCACCAATGTATATCATTAGTATATATATATATATATATATATATATATATATATATATATATATATGCAACTTTTCAAGTCATGTGCCAGCATCAGCAGCACTCCAGCTCTTTCACATGACTGCAATGCCATTTTCTTTTTTTTGTTGTTGTTTTTTGTTCTCACCATTTCAAAAGGCCAATTAAACAATAGCACACTTCTCTCAAGGCTGTATGGTTCATTCCTGCTCTTTTGAAGTGACAAAGAAAAGGGCCAAAAGGAGAAAGTGAGATGGGAAGATGGGCTATTACCCTCTCCTAGTTGCTCTGATTGCCTGAGGAAGATGAATGGGTGGTCTATAGGACAGATGATTGATTCATTTTTAACTCGTGGTGTGAATGTGTATGAATGTAAAAGTGGATTTCATATATGCTAGAGATAATGCTTCAAATGTACATATGGATGTATTTATGTATGTATTCATTCATTGTTTATTTATTTATTCTATAGATGCTGTCCACAATAGACCTAATTAAAGACCTATAGACCTCTCTAACAAGAATTAAGTACTTCAAGCCATATCTACAAACACAAAGTTAAACTTTATAAAAGAGTGGCAAGAAGAAGTAGCAAGTTCATGCTTACCAAATGCTCGTTTGGAGACTTGGAATACATTAAAAAAAGGAAATTATTTATCTAAATTTATCACACAGCTAAATATTTTGAACAGGCAAAAATATCACAATCAAGCAAAGTCAGCAAAATATTCTAGATTTGGAGATGTACATGCACCCAAAGTGATTCTACCAAGTAATGACTCAGGGGGGACTGAATACTGATGCAGCCAAGAAATCTTTCTTAAATTTGTGTCGTTGGATAGTTTAACCAAATTGTAAACATTCTGACAAAGTTTATTGCAGGTTGTAAATTAGTGAATGAAAGTCAAGGGGTTGAGTAAATATACAAGACACTTTACTTTAATAGCTACAGTGAATACATTTTTTTTAATGCGTCGTCACTACTTCTTTTAAAGTCAGCATAAGACGTCTATATTGTTATATGCTGCCAATATGATTCCTGATATCTTTATTCTGAAATTCAGCAGCTTAAAATAGATAATTTGCATCAGTTTTAGGTTGATGAAACAGGTTCTTCGAAACAGAAATAAATGCTAATAGGATGCATAAACTTTGATGAATGCTTTCTTTAAGGACCGTGTTACCAATATTTCCCACTAGAGGCCAGCATTGCTTTGGCAAAAATAAAATAATAAATATACTTATTCTTTAATAAAACACGAGAACATAAAGCATTTCTGTGAAATTTTATTCCATATGCTTTATACTTTTCAGAACAACACAGGCTAAATCTCCTTGAAAATGTATTATGTTAATGGTTGTTATGTTAATTATGTTAATTATGATTACTAATGATTACTAATATTATTTGTTATTTGTCCATGACTTTTTGATCACACTAATAAAAAGTATACAAATATTTGTATTTGTTTTTCTTTTACTGCTAAGGTCTAGATCTCTGTTCTTTGACTGCCTGATATGAGTGCTTGCATGAGAGTGGGAAGGCTGACACATAGCTCCTCCAACACTAATAGTATTTTCGGAGACCTCTAGTTGCGCATGATACCTGGCAGACCTCTGCATAGCTTTTATTGGGTCTATCCTCTAGGGCAAAATAAGATTAGGCTGATGCAAGGCTAGGAGTTCTAAATGTCAGGTCTACCTCGCTCTTTATCACTAATAACATAAAGGCCCTGCAGCTCTGTTATTCTCCTTGCACATTTTAAACACTGACTAAAAAGCCATTTGCCACCTGGAGCTGCTATTCGACAGTGAACATTTCTGCATTGCTGCTGCATTTAGGTTAAATCAGTTACATTGAAAGAGTGAGAGCACTAATATTTTAATAAGTTTTAAATTTCTTATGAAAATAAAGCTATACAATTCAATAGCTCTTTCAATTCAAAGTCATAGTAGTATAGTAGATGATATCTAGGTCTCATATTAAACCAGTGGACATTTTATGTTATTTCATGTCCATTATGTTTTTTCTCTCTACAAAATTAATTCTAATTAATTAAAGCAAATTGATTATTAACATTGGTCCAAATGCAGTATACTTTATATCATTGTACAAAGTCGGTCTGTGTTTTGGCATTTCAGTTTTTTAGATGTGTGATCTGTCTGTCTAGAAGGTAAAGGGGAAGAGTGGAGATGGCATATGGTGTGGAGCAGCTGGAGCCCCCTGTACTGAACAGAAGCCAGCGTGTCTCAAAACACGCAAGCTGGTTATAGAATACGAATATGCCTCGCAGCATTGCAATGTGAGCTGAAGCACATCTCTCTTTAATAATGGTTCTTATATGTGGCAATTCTGTTGAATCGACACATGAAAAATGCAAGTAAAGCTCAGTATGCTGCAACAACGAAAATGCTTTGTAAAATAATCTAGCCAAGATTTGTCCAAAAAAAGCATGCCTCATGAATTTTGCCCTTAAAATGATATTTAAAGGGCAGTAAATGACATTTTGCCATTCTGGGAGTTTGTAATACTCTTGTGGCATATGTGTTCTTTTTATATAAAGCACTGTGTAAATGAGGCAAATGGCAAAGATTTCCAGATGTCTGCATTTAATATTTTCAGAAGAATCCATATCTACAACACAATGCAGGTAGGATTCCCTCCTGATTAATGACAGTGATGTACAATAAAATAAAGTGTGATCTTTATCAAAACTCATTATAATTGCTCAAATTAGAAGATGAGTCACTGATAAAAGAATTCTAATATGCATTAGCACCGCTCATATCTGACCACACACTGCAAAACGCCTACGTTAATACTCAGTAACAGTTAATAACCAGTCAGATAGCTTGTCGTTCTCCATTAGCATTATCCACAAGCATCAGAAGGGTGATAATGGATTGAAGGCAAAGAATTCAAAAGTATACTCATGAAAATATAAATGAGCTCTGAATGAGGAATATGTGGAACATAATGGACCTAAGAGATAGGGAGTGTTTTTGGAATGGAAAAGTGATATTGTAGTTGTATTTATTTGCAAAAGATCTTGTTGCTGATGTTGTAAAACATCAAAATGGAATGACTGGTTTTAATATACTGAACAAGAACCTGGTTCTCTGACTAGTCCTTCTTCTGTCACATCCTTCCTTTAAGTGACTGCTGCAGATCAAGTACTGCATTAACAAATCTGACATGTTTAATCTGCTCAGAAGTCCTCATGTGTCCATGAGTTTCAGAGTTCATGGTGAAATGAACCTCTTGTTTACACTGGATAGCCTAATGCACGCTTATTGTCAGTGTTAATCAGTTGACTGTACAATCCCTACAGTAGATATCCTATAGGTGGGTAAGCAAACACCACAGTGGATCTCTGAAACTCAGATATGTAGAGTGCACATAGATTTAACCTTGGTCAAGTCAAGAGGCTTTTAACATTTAACCTTGGAAGGCTGGAACTGAACAAAATCTGTTAATTCCCCTGCTGTTATACACCAATCCTAAACCTTGTTAGTATTAAAAAACTCACAACAATGATAACATCAGGAACAGTGACTAGGGAACATGAATATTAGTGTAAGTGACCTTTCTGAATTGACAGAAAAGGAAGGCAGAACAACTGAATGTACAGCATCCTGGAGGTTCACACCGTTATTTTCTCTGTTTTTGAACAAAACTCTTTATTATTAACAGAATGTTATTATTAACTCTATCCACTCTGGGGATGTTGTTACTGATTTTGTCTTGTAAACCAGATAAACATTAACAGCATTGCACCTGTAGCATATAGTATGTAATATATAATATAATATAATATAAAATCAAGTTGTTTTTGGTGAATGATAATTATGAAAAACTATGAATGTCAGATATTAAATGGGAAATGCCATAATAGTCATATACAGTTGGAAAGTATGTTTCCTCCTTGCTTGCTTTGCCTGGTTGTTTGTGCAACCACATCCTTTCCTGGTGTGTGTGTGTGTGTGTGTGTGTGTGTGTGTGTGTGTGTGTGTGTGTGTGTGTGTGTGATCAAACAGGCTCTCGAGCGCACAAGCCGCGCCTCATGAACTTTGCGTCTTTCTGATTTCCAACTTATTTTCGTTTGGCATCAAAACACTCCACTCGGAATTGCATATTTCAGGATTTCGGACATGAAACGGGATTCCGAAAAGACCAATGCGTAATTCGTGCGGATTACACGGGGAGGAATACATCCACCTAGTTCGTGTGACCACTCGACTCGCCTGCCTCATGCACGTTTTCTCACACTACACAAGCGAGAAGATGCTGTGGAGCTGCACGCGCTTCGACCAGGAAGCAGACGCACACGAAGCAGCGATGAACCTGCGACTTGCATGGGTACGATGATTGACGTTCGGGAACTCGGGAAAGTTTCCGTGGAAGACCTTGGTAAATTGAAAGAAGAGAGAAAAAAGAAGTATTATGCCTATCTATCTTGAATCCTGCATTCGTGTGGCTGCCGTTGGTGTGAAGTGTTCAGGTGTCCTTTGGATCCTGTAAGGTTGCTCCAGCTCCAATTCTATGCGCCCTTTCGCCTGCTCACACGCCGATCTGTTTACGAAGGAGGGATGCATAGTCAAGATAGAACACCTTTCACATCAAGGCTTCGGCCATTTCTGTTAGGCCACTGCTTTTTCTCGTCGTTTCTTCTTTTATGCCAGGTAGGTTGGTTTCTAAGATGATTGTTGACCATCACATGGAGTTTTGCACGTCGTTCCCTCTGCAAAGTCTGGTTTGGTGCTCAGGGTCCTTTTTGTAGTGGGGTTTGTCTAAATTCTGAGAAGCTAGAAGGTTTTGCCTTACTGTGCAGAGTAGACTTCACTGTATTAGGGTTTTCTCAAACCTGTCCTGGTTCAAGTTGTTCCTATTCAGGACCCACCTGAACAGGCAATTTCTCAAACTGTGCAGTGAAGTAGAGTTACAGGACTGGAGATGTAGAGTTAAATCCTGACCTGGCATGTGGCATCCTTAGAGAAAAATGAAATGGCCATTCTCTCTAATATGCATTTCATATATTCAATATGAATCCAGTCTCTGTTTCTAGTGTCTGGTTCATATTAATATATGGGAGAAAATGTGATAAGAAAAATGTGTTTTTAAAGAACATAATGACTGCTTTTTTAACTGTGGAAAACATGAACGGTCATATAGTTTTAAAAGTCCCAATATTTGTGAACATATTTTGAGCCTTTACACAAATGCCCACACAGATGCTAGTGAGACCCTGCAGGCTACAGATGGGTCAAGTGTAATGTATTCTCCTCATATCCCAAAGGCCTCCCACTAGCACTCCTGAAAGCATAAAAAAAGCCCACTTTATGGGTAGGAGGTTCTTTTACAAAGCACTTCACAGTGCTGAATATGCACTATGTTGAGTTCTACTGTAAGCAAAGCACTTTCAGTTCTATTTCACCACGGGGGACCTAATCAAATGTGAATGTGTGAAAATAAATGATCATCAGTCTACACATCTACTGTATTCATCAATCTGTCAGCTGTCATGCTTCAACATATTATCAGCTGTGAAAACGTTAGGTCACAGTCATACAGGCATTTTCACTCTGATAGTAGATCTACTCTGCGTGCCTTTCAGCCCACATAACTTATCATGTAGTATGTGCATGGTTTGTGGAGGCATATATCTCTCTTCATTTTGCTCTCATCCATTTTCTCCTACTGCCACCCACACAGTCTCCTTCACCGTTGTCTTTGCCACTTAGGCTGAGCTTCAGAGGTCATGCTCACAGCTTGGCTCTCAAAGACGAGGTGAGCAGTGCCAGTCACTGTGCCACTGCAGATACTATCCACCTCTACCTCCTCCACCACCACCTCCACCCCCTCCTCGGCTACTTATCACAACAGGTAGGAACATGTAGCCAAATCTGCCCTGGTATGAATTTGCTTGTTGCCACACAAATTATAACTAAGAATTTTAATTAGTAGTGATTTAATGCCAACTGTGCTGTAATCTATTTTATTCTAATGTATCTTATTTTTGTGTGTATTTTATGGTGCTATGTCATCAATGTAGTAAATGAATAGTGCAGGAATGCTGTTTGAGTTGAACGAGTTGTCCAACAAACACTGTTTCAGGAAACTAATAGAGAACCTTGCTTAAAGGTTTATAGAGTTTGCTTCACTAAGAACTCTGGCTGTGACAGACCATAATTTGGAGAGTATTGCTTCTACTGCAGATATGAAAGTTTTTCTGCTCTTGTGCAGTGATCGTGCAAACAGCGGAATAATCACGTCCTGGTTACCCTTAGGGAGTTCCCCATATGCCTGAAGCAGCTTGTGAGATGTGTGCATGCTGTTCTGCCAGGCACTCTAGTCAGCTTTCCCTGGAGGAGCCTCAGATTAAAACTCAGATGAGTTAATTATATTAGTGTTTTAATACAGCCAGGGAGAAAACGAATTAAGCCAACAGTGCAGTAAAATTTTATACGGAAGAATTGGGCCATTTTAAAAACGAATATACTTTTTTCTACTTTTACATTCAGGACTGAAGGTTAAACAAAATGCAGAGTGTGTATTTGTAAAAGTTGTAAAGTGCAAAGGAGCAATCATTTACTCTTTCCATTTACACATTACACTAGTAATGCTGTATCATATTACTCTTAGTCATTTCTGGTTCAGGTAATATGGAAATCCTTTTAAATTATGAACCTTCCTAATTCATGCACTAAAAGATAGTGTCTTAAATCTTATACCTTCAAAATATTGTAACTTTATTCACTTTAATGAAAACACCTGCACACGTACTTATTTGTGTAGTTAGCTAATCATGTGGCACCAGCAAGATGTCAAGAGCTTCAGATAAAATCAGAATAAGGAAAATGTGTTCTCAGTTAATTTGACCATGCCGCTGTTGTTGGTGCCAGATGTGGCTAATCTCTTGAGATTTCATGGAAAAGCATTTTCGTTTTTTTTGTGAGAGAAATCAGCAGAGAATAGTGAGACTGGTTAAAGCTTCCATGAATGACCACTCTTCAAAACTGTAGTGAGTTGAAAAGCACCTCAGAACACACACGGTAAAGCCTAAGGCAGTTTGGTTGCAACCACAGAAGACCACATTTGGATTTCTCTCCTATTAGCTTCAATGTTTCCCTAAACAGAACAGTTTATTCTTTTTTTACCCATTTAAATTTCGGACTATTTATTCTTTCTGCATTTTTTCTTTTGCCAGCTAGCATTTGTTCTTTCTAAATGATCATGAGGAAAACTGTATTTCATGCTAGCTGTGTAGAATGTTCTGCTCTTCAGTGGGGTGTAAATAAAGACAGTGATCTATTACTTATATCTGAAATAGAATGCATGTGGAAATATGATCTTGTGTGTACATGAAAAAAGGAATATGTACACACAGGGGGCAGTTTTCATTTTGATTGAATTTGTTAAGAATGGCTAAACATTTTATAGAATTTCATTCTTGTATCATCCACCACTTTGTTGTGATTTTAGTGTCTGAGCCTCCAGTTCCTCTGCTAAGGCCATGGTGGATGGACTTCATTTTGATTGTGACAGTAGGATGCACATCGGCTTTCTTTCTACTTTTAATTCTTCTCCTCTGTTACAAGTCCATTAAACGGTATTTACTTCATTCATTGTTTTTTTTTTTTTATGTAAAGTAGGTACATTCAGTGTGGAAAATATTTCACATCTGTCATTGTAACTAGCTGTTATTAAATGTGTAGTTTTTATTGGGGTAATTTAATATGCTTTAAAGGTCTTACATCCATTTAAATCATCTAGTGCTACTGCTACTGCCACTCAGCGAATTTATAACAGTAACCTTAATAGTTAATGGTTGATTATTTAGCAACTCTATATAGTGCATAAAAAAAGCTGTATATAATATGTATAAAACTAAACTTTACAGTGGTCCCCCGGAACTCTGAATTTTGGATGCACCCCCGCAGCCCCTATGGTACCTTAGTGGATTTATCGAGACATTATGTCACTTTAATACAATAATGTGTTTTAAACACATTACATATGGATTTTATTAGTGAATAAATAGTTTAAAATGTTATTCCTAACGTTCCTGAACATTTAGTCCCGCTGCAGATTCCCGCAAATTTAAAAATAATCCGCAACTTGCTGTTAGTTAGGTTCCAAATGAGAACCCGCAAAATTTCAGAGCCGCGTGTTCCGAACTGCGAATTATCAGGGGTTAATTACATATAGATCCATGAAGTGCTTTTGCCAGTGCATGCCTAGGTACTGCTGGCTAACAACAGGGTAACATTTCCACTTCCTTTATGGCTGCTACACAAGATATGTTATGAAAATAAACAGATTCTGGACTCCTTACACTGTTCTTTAATCATGTTAAAAATCTATTTATTACCTACACAGAGGTGAAAAATTAATCCATTAAGGTGACAAAAGAAAATTACCTTATCAGCATGTGAGATGGAAAACACTTAAGGTTTTTATCATAAAAGTTTTCAACAAGGACATGTTCCCTGCTTTCTGAGAAAAGCAGGGAGAAATGCAAGTAGCAGAAATAATGTGTTGCTGGCCTTGAAATTCATCATGGCAATTCTCCAGCCTACTGTAGCCCAGGGGCATCTTCAGTTTAACACTGTACTCCTTTTCCAGAGACATGGCTGCTATAATAGTGAATGCAAACAATAATTGATGAATTAATATGGCCAACATTTTTTGTTGCAGGTATATTACTAAAAAGTCTGTGCAAAAAAAAAAAAAAAAGAACAAAAATACAGTATTGCAATCACAAATATACAATTATTAATATTAATAATAATAATAATAATAATAATGATAATAATAATAATAATTAATTAACTATATCCACAAAAGGACATTCAATCATGGCATGAAGCAGTAAGCTGGCTCTTACTTATTACACAGCTACGTACAAAATAAATAAACATAGAGAACTGCTTAGCAACATAACCACAATAAATACAAGAGAGCAACATAACCACAATAAAAACTTTGACTCAGTTATGTATAACTTTCAAGTTCACTTTTTTATAAACCCCCTACTGCATCTTTTCCCAAATTTGTTTGGCTGCCAATTCCCAACTACCAGCCAGCCAATACTACAGACATATAAATCCTGCCAACCCCAACTGCTGTCCATGCTGCATCATAGCCCAGCAAAATAACTCTGAGAAAAGCATCATCGGCTTTCCTCCAAAATACATGCAGTCACAGATGCTCATGATTGGATAGAGTTTCTTGATTGACAGAGCAGAGAATGTATGCAATCCCTCTCATTTAGAGAGCATGGCCAATTTTGCTCCCTGGCTTGGTGGATGTGGTGAAATCATTGGCTTCCTTTTTGTGGGAGGTGCACAAGTCTATCTTTGGCCTTGTAAACTAAGCTTTGAGTTGATAATGCACACAAGAGAGATTTATCCAGTTGTATTGTATTGTATCTAATCCAATTTTATCCTTTGTAAGTTTAACTTCAGTGTTGTATTCAGGGTTTATTTGATGAGATGAAAACACCGACCAATGAACATGCCAATTAAATTATCAATAGCATTTGTGGTTGATAAACTTGCTGAGTTGAATAGTTAAATAGTTAATGCTATCTTTAAATCAAAATCTACAGGGAAAACTAACGAAGAGAGAGAGAGAGAGAGAGAGAGAGAGAGAGAGAGAGAGAGAGAGAGGTTGGTAGCTAGACCTACAAAAAAATCTGAAACAAATACAAAAAATCTTTGATATATTTATGGTTTTATCAGTTTTATATGCATTTTTGCATTTATTGTTATTTTCTATTACAAATTGTATAATAACAAGTTATACTAGTTATTATGAAAGTAATAATATAAACAGCGTAATGCTACATTAGGCCAACTAAATACTGGCCAATATGTTTACATTTAACATGTCAGTTATGTTCATTACAGTTTCAATACACGGAGAAGCTGAAATTTGGTCCTTAACTCTTTGTTCTTCCTTCAGATGAAGTCCATTTCACAATTTTAAGCCTGTTTGCCTTCTTCTCTCTATCGGGTTGAAAAATAAATAAGCTGCAGAAGATTGATGGTGCTGGTCTCAGTCTGATCTGACAGCAATCCCATTTCCAATAACAGAAAACACTTCACATCCAATCTGGTAACAGACTGGGGTAAAGCATATGACAGGTACAGGGTAGGAAAGCGAACTATTTCATTAGATGCACACAATGAAGGTTAAAATGGGATCGAAAGTACAATATGAACTACAATTAGAGAAAGATAGCGGGTCTGTGCTTTGTTGACTTGCTATAATCTTTGTTATTAGCACAAAGTCACACATTTCTGATACGTTTGCTACTACAAACAAAACTCAAGATGACAAAAGCACGTAAGTGCATGAATACTTTTAAATTGGAATGGTTTTCCAGTTAATTTCAAAATATTATTCTCAGGGGGAGGGAGTAAGGCCAGAATGCTGGAAGACAAATAGGGCAATGAAAAGGGATAGAAGAAAGATGAAATTCATTCAGATGTAAAGAAAGAGTTATAGTCTCTACAGCTACTGAATTTCCCAATAAATCTGACCTGGCTGAGGGCCAGTCTTCTCAAATGCTACTGTCAGAAGAGACCCTGCTTTGGAAATTTCTGCTGACTAAGACTGCAAGCCATGTATGTTTCTTAAACAAATCATCAGTCACTGACAATGTTCAGAAATTGTCTTTACACCCCCATGAATTAAATCCTGAAAAGGCTTTATAAATTACGGGTCCAGCTGCTATCAAATTCACATACACGTGCAAACACTGGAGATACATAAACGTGTAAAATTCAAGTAAGATGTCATAAACAGGCTTATGACCTTAAACACAAAAACAACAACTTAAATTTTTTTTTTTAAAGTACACATAATAAAAAAATGAACAATAAAGCAACATTTATTTGAATGTTTTAGAAGATTAATCCACACACCAGCATTTGTACTGGTATCAGAGTTTTCCTCTAAACATGAAAACAGGGATGTGAACTGCACTTGAACAGCTTTCGTATGAAATATTTAGCAATTCTATAAAGTCTTATGTCACGACATGTCATCTGTCAACTAATGGTATCTATTATTAAGGAGCCTGGGTGGTACAAGGCTCATGGGATGCCCAAATGGACATTTGACCTTAGTATAAACAGAGTTTAACATTTAGTTAAACAATCAACAAAATTGTAAATCACCATAATGATCTTTTGTGATAAGTTTGTAGAAATTATTTAACAAGTCAGCATTTCAGTTGATGTCCAAAAACATATTGATAATATTGATTTGATTTGAATTTATAAATAATATCTATGAATATTCATTGGGTTGAATGTATTAATATTGAATGATAAAGCTTCAAGCAGTGATATTTTGAACAATGGCATTAGTTCAGCATGTTGTTGGAGACAGCTGTCCTTCAGAAGCATTTTTCTGTACACAATCACACAACATATATAGAATTCAGGTTTAGACTGGATTTTTTTTTTTTTTAAACCTTGATGTTCTTATGTAGCTTTAGGCAACTTAGAATCAATAGAGCATACTGTATAGTAGTATAAGAAACAATGCCTGCACTAACTGTATTCATTGCAATTCTGTGTTATGTAAGGCAAAATAAGAATGCTGGCATATAATGCATAGTGCAGTGGAGAAATATAATAACCACTGAGGTAATGAAAGGGAGATGAAGGAATGGATGAATAGTCCATGTTGAGTAATAATGCTTACACAGACCAAGAGACATCCAGCATCATGTGGGCGTAGCAAACTCCATTCCTTGTTCATGTTAGAGAGCTAGAGAGACTGTAGGAGGACTTTAAGATTGTTCATTTCGTTATTGTGCTAGAATAAAATTGTTGTACCAACCTGATTGTGTTTTTGTCTATCATTTGTTTGTTTGTGTCTGTGTGCATATGTGTTTGTGGCAAATATATGTAGATCAGAAAATGTTTCAGCACCTTTTTTTTTTTTTTTTTTGCAGGAAACCTCTTAAAAAAGAGGAGAATGGCACCAGTCGTGGAGAATATGGCATGAGCTGCCGCAAGAAAAAGACCACTAATAGTGTTGTAGTGTAAAACAGATACTCATATTAAGAGCTAATGATGTCTCTGCATTGCTGCATTCCTAGCACTTACCGACCCAATGTGCAGCAGAAGTGCTAACCATAGTGTACCTCCAAAGACTGAGCAGAGAATGGAGAAGGTTAATTTGCTGGAAGACTGCAGCCAGGTCTGTTACACTACTGCTCTGCTTTCTCAGAGATCCACTCCAATGCACAACTGGTAAACTGTGGCATAGAGACAATGACACATATATTTGCATGAATTCTTATTTCAATGGCAATATATCAATATATAATATATAATACCAGATGCTTTATTTTACATTTGACACACTGGTCTTAAATCTAATTTCTAAGCATTTTCTATTTATTTAATAAATTATGATCATTTATTTTGTTAACATTGCTGTGGAACAGTGCATGTCTTCTGATGAGGAGATGTTAAAAAAAAAGGGACATGGCTGTGTTGTTCAGCTGTGTCTAAGAGAATATGAACAAATGAGTTTGCATGGTATATTGTGCACATCCAACTGAAATCCTCACTGTAGAAATTTTGAACTGAATCTATAATATGTTCAGAAGATCGGTTGCATTGCACAGTCAAGGTTGTGGCTTCATATTGTTGCTGTATTTATAAATGTTAAACATGATATAACATTGAGACGAGCCTATGCACAGATACTTACACAACATGTTACATCATCATTCTAGGACGAACCCTGGAGGTCTTTCCTGGTGTTCTGCATTATTTCTGTGGTATAGCATGGTATTATATTTGCATTGAGACTACTAATGCCTGTCTTGTATCCTTCTTAGGGCTAGCATTCTAAACAATCCCTTGTCTGTGCAAAATACTAGTGATTACAAGAAGAGTGGACAATCAAGATAATTGTTCCCTTCACAACCCACCAGATAAGGGCCCTTCCAAACAAGTCTACTGAGATGTCTGATGAACATCAGCACTTCACTGATGAATAATTGCAGAAGACATTATAATGGGTATCATGCTAAATACATTACAATAGAGGGTCAAATCTGGGTATATGTTTTGCAAATGGTTTGTTTCAGTGGTTTGAACATCATGTTCTGTGTCTGAGAGATGTCTCTATGTCTATCTAAAATACAATTGTAATGGTTGTTTTCATTTGCACTGTGTTCTAGAAAATCAAACAGCTATTTTATATATATATATATATATATATATATATATATATATATATATATATATATATATATGTATATATATATATATATATATATATATGTATGTATATATATATATATATGTATGTATATATATATATATATATATATATATATATATATATATATATATATATATATATATATATATATATATATATATATAAATAATGTTTTATATGTACAGTTGAGAGGGAATGATGCATGAATGTAAACAGTGATGTCAACATACTGTATTTCCTGGACTGTTATTCACTCATCTAGAGTGACTAAATATGTTTATACATAGTAGAAATAAAACCATGCAAACAGATAGTTCAGTTAATAATGCAGTTAGGCATCATCTATATAATGTATAGATATATGTTGTTTGATCCAAGTATGCTAATAGCATTTGTGATGAGTTGTGCTGTCTCAAATGACATACTATGGCCAAATAACTAAATGTCTTTATTCTCAGGATTATGAGAATTTTTTATGTATGTATTTTTAATAATGATTATTAGTCATGAAAGCCATTAGAAGCAATGGCAGCCATTTACTAATGTTAATCTACATAGTATCAGAGATAAGCCTATGTTCCCCATAATGTTTATTTTTTACTTTTTTATTTAATTATGATTTATTGCATAATGCTTACATTTTGACTTGGGGTTAATTATGACAATTAGTATTTTCACATTTCGCTGACATGTTTAACTAAATGATTTACTTGTTAGATGGCACACAGTCTCATTGTTTGAAAGTGACTGCGTCTGATACAAGGGTTGCGTAATGCATGGCTATGCCCAGTGCTCTGTCCCGAGGCTCTTGGTTTAATCCTGCAGCCCGGATAATACCTGCATGGAGTTTCCTTCAGGTTCTCCAATTCCCGCCCAATGTCTAAAAACTTGTCTGAAATATTCATTTGTGACCCTAAATCACCCGAATGCGCATGTGTGTGTGTCTGTGTGTGTATGTGTGAGAGAGTGTGATGTGCTTTAATTAAACGGAATGATCAAGGAATAATGTTTCCATCCTGCACCCTATATTCCATTGATGAGATCTAGATCCACTGTGACTCTGACAAGGATAAAGTTATTATAATTAAATGAATGAATAAATAAATAAATAAATATGACTGAGTAAAATACATGACAGCAGAAAATTATTTGCTTATAAAACAATCACCCTTTAGTCACTCCTGTTATGTCACTCCACATCACTTCACTGGTCCACATATTGGATTTCGCACAGGGCTTTACACAAGAACCCTTTCCTGATCAATCCTGTTATTTTATTCAGGCTTGGAATGAGCACTGAGAGTGCATTGGTTTGTGTAACCCCCAGGGGCTGGGTTGGTTCTCTGCCCAGGAATCAAATCCAGCAGTGAGAGCACAGGATACTTAGCCCCTAGACTATCAGGGTAATTGGTAATTCTTTTGCATATACTTGAATAAGCAAAATAATTGTTTTTTCCTGCATTGTAAAATAACAACAACAAAAAAATTATTACATGATCTCATTAATTACTGAGAGCTGTAGTCTTAGTGGAAGCCACACATTCTCAGAAATAAGGGTATCAAACTATACTTTTCTTTGTCCCTGAGGTGCTACCATCAAGGGTACATATTTTATATATCTTTACACTAAATGTACAAAGCATACAAAAGGTAGAGTACCACTCCAATCCCAAGGAAAACAATTTGGCACTTTTATTTTAGTGTGTATATATATAAGAAACTCATAACAATATGTTTTGATTTATATTTTTTCTTTTTTTGACAGTGAAGGAAATATGTTTGTAATATATTTGAGATTGTTGTTTGAGAGTGTACAGTATGTCAATTCAATACTGTTAGACAATACACACATTTCCCACATATATTATCCAGTGCTGGTTGAGTCATGTTGAATAATCTGGACCAGGATGTCGAAATATTGATTGTGTTATACTTTAAAATCATGTTTAATACACTGGACAATCAGTGTTGTTTTCCTTTTTTTTTTAAAGCCAAATTGCAATTATAGTATGCAGTAAACGTTCATCTAAAATGTCAATCTTATGTTGACATGTTAGAATTTATACTTTAATGGTAAAATGTGCTCTGACGTGTTCAGTCTCAAGCCCAGAAACTGGACAATATCAGACAGTGTTGCAAGGTGAAAGTGACCTTCATCAAACCCAAGACACTCAGATATTTTCCTGAGGGTTCTCAAAATCTTCTGGCCATCTTTAATTACTGACCTCCAGCTGGCCGCTCATCATCTTAGCTATCCACACATATGGTTCAGACTTTGGAGGCAAGGCAGGAGCAGAGCCAGTATCTGTGAGAATGATTATATAAGCAGCTCTTAATGAGTGGGATATTTGAAAGGGCTCTGAGTTCAAACGACCATGGCAGGCGTCTGGCATATGCTGCATCTGAGCATGGGGAGTTGATTACACACACACACACACAGGGTCTCTTTGATGAGCGGGGTTTGGAGGTCGATGGGAAGCGTGCCTAACCCTCTGATTTCCTTGAGGGCAGGGCAAATCACCAGAGATGCTGTGTGCTTATGTCAGTGAGAACGTTTGTAACACATTATCAATACAATTCTGAATATTAGCGATACTTTTTAAGAGGTAATTATTTCAATCGTATTTATGCCAATTTTATTGTGTAATGAAGGCCACATAATAAAAGTGTGACTGCTTTGCCTAAAAAATAAATTACACAAAAATTTCGGATGAAAAAAAAAAAGAGAAATGGGGGAATGCTGCTAATGTGTAACTTAATGGGACCTGCACAGAATCACTTTGAGCAGATGTAATTATGTTTCCAAAAAACGCATGGCAGATTAATGAGTAAAAACACTACTCTCCAGCTTCAGCTGACTTGTTTATCTCCATTGTCTGTTTGGAACGCTTTATTGAGTTACACAGCTGCCTGGGCCTGGTTTGTGGTCTGATTGATTTGTACTGATATAGATAGACCTGATGTTAGAACATGAACAGAAGGCAGGTGGTACTGGTCCACATTGCTAATTAGATCAGCATGCAATATGGCATGAGTTTTGCTGTCCTTTATTAACAGATGTGTATTCGATCTTTTTTGAATGAGCAGCTTGAGATATACATCAAACAGCCATCAGAACAATAGAACCATTTGACTAATAACCACTTGTTTTGCCAAAACAGCTCTGGCCCACCAAGTCATAGACTCAGCAACATCTCTGAATGTTCTCTGGTATCTGTAAGTTGTGGGATTGGTCCTACATAGATTGGACTTCTTTGCTCAGCACGTTTAAGCTTCCCACATGCACCAGTGAGAGATTCACCCTACAAGAGCTGTCATAGAGATGCTCTGATCCAGTCATCTAGTCAACACAATTTGACCCTTGTCAAAGTGCTCAGATCTTTAAGCTTGCCTTTTTTTCCTACTTCCAACACATACATTTCAAACGGACAGTATGTTTCATCACCACTGTAATAAGATTTTCACGTTTATTTATTCACTCAGTGTGTATAATGTTATGATTGATCAGTAATATTGTAAGTTCTGTATATTGGCTGTTATACAAATGAAAAAAAAACAAGTACACTTCCTGTTTGTCTCATACAAATTTCCCCTCAAACAATGGTCTGTATAATCAATGTTATAAATATAATAAGTGAATATGTTTGTGTCTTTATAGATCTAAAGCACATATGTAGAATACTACATAACTCAAAGAAGTGCTCCTTTTTTGTACTTCTAATGCTGTGTCTCGCCATGTTGATTTGATATCACTGTAACAAAGTGGAAAATCTCATAGTTAGGAAGCTTTGCTGTTGTTGTTGGGTAGGAATTTCAAGTTGAGGGGGACTTATTTTGCTTTTCCTGGTTGGAGGTTATAAATTTGTGACACAGAGTCAAATACAGCATTCATTTTGGTAGTGGAGTCTATTTCTAAGCCAAAAAATGTACAGAAACTATAAAGAAATCAGCCAGATGTATTGCACTGCAATAGTTGACGATTAATGATTTTTGTGAGGTTTATATAAAATTTCGGTCTATATATCATGACAATAAGTTCTAAAGTATAAATTCAGACAGGATGAGTAGAAATTAAAAACATATTGATTTTATTTGTTTGTTTTACATGAAATAAACATACTATATTATAAAGAAATTGAATATATGCCCTAAATATCAATTCAACATCACCATTCTCACGATTACCTTTCACATATACTCTGATGATGCATATTAAAGGTGTGTACTCTACATTGTGCAACATTCACACTATTTAAAAAGTTTCACTGAAACACACCCTCTTCCTTGCACACAGACACACACACACACACACACACACACACACACACACACACACACACACACACACACACACACACACAGAAGGAAGACTCCTGCGCCCGTATGCATCACATAAACTGCTGTTCTGGCACTTTATAGTTCAGCATCTCTCCCCTTATGCATGATCATGATAGTTATGCAGACAGTAAGAGCTTGAAGATGGTGTTTACAGTTCCCACCTTTTAAGTGTGACTGTAATATATTTCTGTTATATTCATATAACATATATATTTATACAAAAGCACTGCTGCAAAATACTACATTTGGGTTTAAAGAAAAAAGTATGCTGGTTGGCACAGATTGTTGCTGGTCTTGCAGAAGCTTCTATACATCACATGGGATAGAACTGAGAGGCGGCCTCAGATGATTGGATCTCCACTTGAGCCATTTTGAACTGAGTACACTGCAGCCATTTGCGCAAGGCAAAGGGAAAAGTACTGGAAGCAGGACTCTGGAGACACTGGTTATTCACTCGGTTCTGGATTGCCTGGAGACGCAGCTGGAGACCAGCAGATAGGTGCTGCGAATAAACACACCAAGTTAATGGGCTAACAGTAAAACAGCTGCTGTCTGAATTATGCGTAGTGGCATAACACTGTATGATGAATACTTACATTTAGGCTGGACTGAATCATTGGCAGCCACATAGGAATTAACTGAAGCAAAAGGCAAAAAGAGAATCAGGTTAAACATCAGAGAGGAGAAAAGGAAGTCTTAAGACTTTTGACCTTTATGGTTTGTTTAATCAACATGTATAATTTGATCATCTAAAGATGTTTAAAAAACCCAAACTTACTTTTACAAAAATGGTTGAATTACATTCCTGCAAAGCCTCCATTAGACTGATGACATGCAAACACACCATCTCTACCATCTAAAACGAAGAAATCAGGCAGTCTCAGAACAGCTGTTGTGATGAATTTACATAATAGCATTATGTGTCTAATCATGCAATCACAAGCACAGCTCTCCTGGAGAAGATCTTTTTTAAATGTCTGGAAATAAATTACTTTGCAAAATCAGATTACAAAGCCAGAAATTTGTTCAGATCATTTATTTTACAAATGTTCTTTTGTGCTCTGGAAACCAAATACATCAATTATTTATGTTATGATTCCGACTATCTTTGTTGCTGTAAAAATTTTTAATTCTCACAATATAATATGAATCTATATTAGCTCATAAGAAAGATAAACATGCGGTGTATGACAATAAAGAAAATGAGGTATAATGATACACAATATAGACAAAAGTATCAGGACAGCTGACTTTTCCTGCCATATTCCAAACATTAACAGTTTTAAGGATGTCTTCGGATGCGGTAACATTAAGTTTTTCCTTCACTTGAAAAAGGAGCTCCAAACCTGTTCCAGCATGAAGATGTTTTATTAACATGAGTTGGAGTGAAAGATCTTAAGAAGCCTGCTGTAGAGCTGGAGGTGATTTGTAATGCTGATTGCACCCAGGTTTTTTCACCTTATATCAGAACTTTAGTCAAGACTTTAATAATGCCCTTGTACCCAAACGAGCAGAAATCTCCACAAGCACACTCCAAAGTGTAGTGAAACATCTTCCCAGAGGAGTGGAGGTAATTATAACAGCAAATAGGGGCTAAATATGGAATGGGATATTCAGAAAGCACGTGCGTATTTTATATGTCCATAAACTTTTGTTTATACAGTGTACATAGGGCATATAAGTGAAGTGTAAATGATCTTACTACTTTGTTGTGTGCCATGAGCTGGAGGATGCTGGGTGTGACTCGGCTCCAAAACTCCAGGCCTGTAAGAATAGCGCTTGAGGAGAACTCGTTCTGGTTTTGGTTCTGCCCAGCTGGTGCTGCAGCTGCTTGCTCACAGTAGATAGTCCACAACTGAGCAAACATGAAGGCATGGAAGAGGGAGCACATGTGGAGCACGGATGTCTTATGAAAAGAAAAAAAAAGCAGAAATACCATTGCTTCATTCTCTTGGTCAAGGCTGCATAAGGATGAATAAATTAGGATTGAGATGATCTACAGATGTACCTTGGATTGCTCGGGAAAACCAATAAGGATTACAATAAGGTGGTCTGCAATGTGAGAGCCAGCATCCAGTGGAATAGGCATACAAGACGTCGAACCCTGATGCAATGCACAGTGGGTAAGAGAGCCCAGCAGGAGCCAGGAAAGCTGCCGAATGTGTGAAACACACTCGATGAACTCTTTGGGCCTGAAGAAGAAAGATAAAGACAACCTCTGTCAACCCGTTAAACAAATGTACTCACATACCTTTAAAAATAGCATGAAGGTCACCATGATGATCTCACCCCTGTTGCATTGCAGAGGGTGGATGGTAAAGCCATGGCAGATAGCGACTCACAGCCTTGTTATCCCGGTGATTACCTTTGCTGATTTCCATGGCAGCTACTTGAGCCAAACCCACTTTTAGATTTCCACCAAAAGTATCTTCATGAAGTGGTTGACAGCAAGCTTTCATATGACTCTAGGGGACGGATACATTGGGCATTTCCCATTACAAAATAATGTTTCAACAATAATTAGAATTTAAATTTATTCATACCTTTGGCAAATTTCAGAATTTATGCAAAACAGATAATGAATCTTATGTCTAGTTATCGCTTCTGGTCAAAATATACTAAACCTTTAATTTCGTCAAAGTGTGCATGTCTGCAATAAAATCCAGCAGCTCACTGAGGTATTGCCTTAAACACTCCATGGCAGCTGTTGTGCACTAAAAAAAATAGAGGTATAAAAGTCTTAAATATTAGTATCAATCAAAGGACATCAAATAATAATATAAAGTACGCCACCTACCACAGGTAACAATGAGATCATGTGTTTTTGGAGGATGGTAGACTCTGATAGCCGGGTTCCAATGTCGACACATACAAACTTATTTACACCAAAAAAAAAAAGTGAATTATATTTAGTATATTTCAGCTTCTTAGTGTCACTTATTAACTAGTAGAGAACTAAATACCTGGACCAGTAGTAGTAGGTTAGTGTCAGGAATTGGAGACTTGAACTTAAGTGCCTGTAGCAACTCCAGAACGACTACACGGGACATGTAGAACTTATCTCTTTCCTGCAAAAATACAGTAGAAAGGTACAGAAAGAGAAATTGTACACTAAAATGTAAAAAAATCTATTTTTATGTCTCTTCATTTCCCAGTTCTTGCCTCTGCTTCCTTATCCGATATGACTATTTGTCTCTTAGGTCTTAATAATCTTTTACTTGCTGTCCCAGGCAATATAATGTTCTTAATCCATAGCTGAAGACCAGCAGATTAAAATGGCAGTCAGCCCAGCTCTACTTATACAGCCCGAGCCCAGATAAAAAGCCATTTGTACTGCTCCTTCTCACTTTTTCTCAGCAGAAGAAGCTATGTCAGCATATTTAAACCTTCTGGGTACGAGAAGAAGCCCACACAACAGTGGCGGGCGGTCAGGGCCAGCAAAGCCTTCTCTGCTGGCCTAAACACTATCAGAAGCACTGACCTACATTTACAACATAAATATAATAATAATATTACTAATATTTGTATGTGTATGTGGATGTTAGATGTTTTGTCTAATCAGATTTCAGCCTCTATGTGCTGCCAAGTCAATTGAATCTGCCCAGGGCCTTCATAGTCTGTCCTGCTGGCTATTTTACCACAGAGAATATTATCAATGAGTCTGTTTCTTTAACCAATCAGATTTCATAGTCGCCTCACAGCTAGCTGGCCCAAAAATAGCGTCAGCATTTTTCCATCCTCTGATTGGTTGGTCAGAGGGAAACTGTTACAGCCAAGTACGACTTAGCGCTCTGCACACATTAATACATCTGAGTTATACTTTTTACACCTACGGAGGAAGATAAATTGATTTGATCTCAGACATACTTAAAAATTAATTTTCCAGAAAAGCTAGACATCGTGAGGATGTCGACCAAACCCGAAGCTAGCTAGCGATGTGATAGTGGTGGTATCGGGTATGTCCTCACTGAAGGCCCAGGTACCAAATGCATGGCCCACCACTGCCACACAACATAACTATAGCAATGAAACTATTTCTGCTATGTTTATGGATGTCATGTTGGGATGGCATTTTGCACAGTCTAATTATTCAGTTGTATACAAATCGTTTTCTCAAATCAGAATCTCAAAACTATCCATTAAAGTACATAATGAAAAATAATTACTGTGGGACACTGAGAGAGAACCTGCCTAAGAAAAATCAATATTACTGTGAGCACTAAAAACAACTCTGATGGATGGGAAGTTATGGAAATCCATGCTGAAGGAAAATCCCCCACACTGAGGAAAATAAAGTCTGCAGGGATTTACTTATAATACTATCAGCACACCTCTGGAGTGGATGTATATCATCCTCCTCTAGACCAGCTTTCTAAAATATGAAAATCAATAGACACTGATGGAATTCTTCAAGTGGTAGGTAGGAAAAGAGATTGTGAGAAGGAGGCCATATTTCACAAAGAAAAAAAGGGTAGTGTGCTCAGCAGGGATATGAAGTGTGTGTGTGTGTATATATATATATATATAATATATATATATATATAAAAAATGCAAATTAATTTTAACAGCATTAATTTTATAAAAGCACGATTTATTTCTGTTTACTATTTTTATAAAAAAATGTAAAAGAATATAAAAGAAGCGAAAACACATTTATTCACGATGTCCTTATTTTACATGGATAAAAAAAAATAAAAATCACTAAGCATTTGTTTAACTGATGCGCCAAGTTTTGAATCAAGCACCAAAATCCGCCATGATGCACACATCCGGCAACTAAAACCGTCCGTGTGGAAACATAGCAAAATTTCCGTTTGGTGTTCTGATGATTTACATGATTTAAAACATTATAATTACTTTAAAACATTTTAAAGTGTATTATTTTACGAACTCTCCTGTCATCTGAAAATGTAAACAGTGCAAAGAAAGAGAAGTAATGGGAACCTGTGTTTCTTCTATGTGCTTTTTTCCATGTGTTAAATAGACATTAAAAAGTTATTTAAAAAGCATGTCTACCGTTTTTGAAACAGGTCTATGTTCTATATGCTCTATGTTTATGGTGGTTTCAGTATAAATAAACATTCATTCACAAAAAGCATCTATATTTGTTCATGCCCATGTTGATTAAATTAGTAAAAATTTGAAAAGTATTAATTTAAGATCCTTTTAGTACAGATAAAAATGTGCGATTAAGTTGTGTGTATATACAGTATATATATAAAATATAAATATAAATTTATTGTGTTGTAATATATATAATATAATATAATATAATATAATATAATATAATATAATATAATATAATATAATATAATATAATATAATATTAAAATAAACACTGCTAAGCTGTCCATTACAACATACTCCACAAATAATTGATATTTCCATTTTACTTCAAGAAACTCATGCACCGTTAGCCTATTGATTGTATGCTTACCTTACTGAAGGTTTTGTAGCAGAGGCCACAGAGTTCAACAAGGTATGAGAGACTAAAAACACCATACTGAATTACAAAACTCAGCAGCTTAGAAGAAGGCTCCAGCAAACTCTGGCAAAAAAAAAAAAAATCATACAAACATCTTAGCCTTGCCCTAAATAAAACTCAAGCCTCCAGCATTCACTTTAAATGTAATTTGCATTATTATGTGTATGGTCAAATGAGCTTACTCTGGTTGCACTCGTAGTTGGAATCTTTAGTAAGCAGATGATGATCCTCAAGCTGGAGTCCAGTGGATACTTAACAAAAAAAATCTGATTAAGAAGTCGTCCAATATAAATTCATGTTTAAAAGCTAAACAGTCCAGAAATTAATACCTTTAGAGGAAGCACAGCAGGAATTTTGGTCAGAAAGGTTTGGAATTGATTACAAATGGTTGTCCAGAGATTACTAGGGGAGTCCATAGGAAGAGCTTCCATGAAGGTGGCAATGTTGTCCAAGCAGTGGAGCATTGTGCCCCCTGCAGGCAAACTCTTCTTATTGTTTAAACCCTACAAGGAAGGTACATCTCAGTGCATTATTATAAAGATTGTTTAGTTAATATAAGGAATATTTGTGTTATATAAGACACTGTACACTATTAAACAGCCCAAACTGAATAGTTGCATTTTGGGACAGAAATAAAATAGTCTCAAGTGCAACTTTATTAGATTTTATAGAGGAGACTCACATTTAGGCATTTCCTGTGCTATAATTGAAAAGTTACACATCCAAGGTAAATATAATGCAAATCCCATTTTCACAATGTGCCCTGGGAGCTGATGATAAAAAAATTAACGATTTGACTCTTTGACAATAGTGCCATCTGCTGGCGACTTGTAGGTAAATTTAATTGTCTATTAAAATCTAACAGAACAGCTCATAGGATCAAGCATGGCTTTGGGTCAAAATCTTACACATCAACATTTCCAGTGTTATCACCTACAGTGTTGTAATTAACTCCTACAGAGTGCATTTGTGTCCATCTGGACATCTGCATGTGCCAGCATAGATTAGTAGAATAATGCTGGCGTAATTACTAATATGGTTGGACATAGGCCATTTTGTCCTCTTCTCTCCCAGTTACTATTTTCTTGGCGAGAAATGGGCCAGCTTATGCTGGGGTAGACACAGCAAAGCAATAATAGGTATGACATTAGAAATCTGCTGGTGCAGTGGTATTTTCAAATTCTCTTTTGCTAAAGTAATACACTGCAAAAGGCTTAGACTTCTTGTCCTATTTTTACAAACTGGTTTGGGAAAAGAATCTTTTTAAATATTGCATGTTTTTCAGAGCTATGATCTTATGCCTGATTTCACAAAATCACAAAATAACAATCATTTTAGGATCTACCTCAAGCAGCTGGCTTAATGCTGCCACAGAGCTCAATTCATTGAAATCAATGAGAGACGTGGCCAGTGTACGAAGGAAGCTTCCATCTGAAAATCAAAATATATTCTAAGTTTTATTTTCATTGTTTTTTTGCTTTGTGTGTAAGTGAACATAAGAAGTGTGCTTATGAGTAAGCATGAGCAGATGTTTGGTTACCTTTGATGTTGCTCTGAAATAGCTGTGGCAGGATGCCATTGGGGGCGAGCTGATGAAGCACACAGCGCAGGAACTGCTTAGCTACACCAGCAGCATTACCAGGGATCAACATGCTTGAATGATAAGTTAAGACACATATAAGTTGCAGAGTAAACAGGCATATTCACATACGCATTTAAGACATACAGCCTAGACACATACACCCAAAGCCAAATACACAAACACCTACCTTTCCGCCTGGCCTGAGTAACTGGCACTGGATGCCAACCTATAATACAAAACATTTGGAGAACATACTGAAGAGGTTCATTTATTTCACAGCCCAGCACCATGTTTTTATCAGTTAGCATTTTTAATTTCACACTTTGTGGATTTTATGTGCTTTCAGTAGATGGTTTCAGTGTGCACAATGTGCTGTGCAGGGTGAGCCATGTGTTAATTTGTTGAACTTTACCTGCCCACTGACTGCATGATGTCGAGGAGCAGTGGAGCAGCCAGGTCTGGACTCAGGTGGGTAAACATTGAGAGAACGACTACAGCCAAAGCCAGGGTTTCTTCATCATACTCTTCTAAAACAGCACCACAGTCTCGACACCTTTCCACACGAAGACAAACACACACACACACACACACACACACACACACACACACACACACACACACACACACACACACACACACACACACACAAATTAACATAATTGAATAATCATTGTGGCTTTTTATGTCCATTTTTGTTTGTTATTTTACATTTAATTGAGGATGCACGGATAATATGCTTTTTTTTTAGACTAAGTACAAATAAAAGTGGTTTGGGAATCATTGATACCAACACAGATACTGATACCTTACTGAATGACTAACTTAGTATTGAGGGATCAGGTGTGACTTGGAACATCTGTTTATGCTGGAAAGCTTTTTTTTAGATTTTGAGTTCTTTAGCACATGATATTAGATGTTGGTATCAAAGTAAAAAAAAGTAAACAAAATAAACACTGTATAAGACCCATGACCCATTCCAGACACAATATCAATGCATTGCAGAATTTTATGTTAGACCTGTAATGTAGACTGGTAATCTGCATTACAGAAGTTTCAGGAAAAGAGGGAAATATTATAGAAAATACTCTTTAATAATACCAGTTATTCATTATAAATAAATGAATTTTTTTTTATAGCCATACGCAAAAAAATGCACATCAAATAAACTCACCTGTCAGACATATTCATTGGTTGGTCATCACAAAAGTCCTCTGGTGCAGACACAAACATGCTGACTGTGCTAGGAGCTGACAACAGGCTGGTTTTGGTGAGACCTGGTGAGACAAAATCATTAATGTTTAGCAGTAGGACTTCCTCAGTCTGTCAATATCAAAAGAAAATGTTTAAAAACTTCTAAATGTGAATACTGTTTTGGAAATGTTTTTTTCTACAGGGTGGGTAAGAACCTGTATCCCAAGTGCTGATATTCTGTGGTGCACTGGACTGATGCTCCAGCTGTCTCTTCATCAGCTGGCTCATTGTCACAGCTCCCAGAGAGCCTCGCTTTGTCAGGCGGTACTGAGCTGTCAGACAAAACAGAGATGCAGACAGGTATGTAAGGAATGAAAAACAAGTCAGACAAATTTCGACAGCAGGATACGACTTGATATTGAGCACAAAACAAATAATTAATTAATTAATTAATTAATAAACCTCAATCAAACTTTTAATTTCGCTAAGAAAAAACACTGGCATTTATTCTAGCCAAAGTGTTATGGTACTATGGGCATAAGGAAATTTATTATTTCTGTTCAAATTTAGATTTAACACATAATGAACACTTTTTTGTTCCTTCTCTTAAAAAGAACATATTTTGAAATGGTGCTTAGTTTCAGCATGTAAAGACTGTTTGGAAATCATCCAATCTCCATTATATCTATGTGATTTAAGAAAATGTATGTGCATCTATTAAAATCACAGTGTCTCAATCTAGAGAGAATAAATTAAGCAAACGCATTAATGACAGTAAAAAAAAACACCATTATGTTTACATGTGAGGATGAGTGGATTGAGTTAGATATATGGCTTATTGGATCGAAGACAGCTTTATGAGCCATAAGCACCATGTAATAGATGAGAGGGTATTTAGCTCCTACTTGTTACTGAGGAGCGGTTGCTTGTTTCTGGGATTGTGGCTTCGAGTGCTGGGGCTGAGGCTGACTCTCTGGGCTTTTCCAGCTTGGACAGAGCTTTGTGATCTGAAAGGCAATTCAGGAGGTTGATCTTAAAGGGTTGCATCCAACTGTTTATATTCAAATGCTAATTTAATTTATGGTGGCTCTATAATTATTTGAATGATAACTAGAAAATATATCATTTCAAATCAGCAAACAGTTCATATTTCAAGAAGTGATGTAGCGGATGACCAACTTGACAGACGTATAGATGGCTTAGAGTTATAGATATAGCACTATGGACACTTTTACAAATGGCAGGTGTTATTTGGTTTAATGTGTATTTGTTTCTATTTACTTTGTTTATGTTGTTCTATACATTTAGAAGTATGCTCAATTAAGGCACTATGTTAAAATGCTTTGAATTGGATTTAAATTTTTACTTTCTCTGATTAGTAGACATTCATGGAAGTTACATGCTAGGACAGTTTATACACATAAAAACATGGACATGGACACAAGGACAACGTGCACTTGTTTACTTGCATATGAATGAATGAATGAATGAATGAATGAATGAATGAATGAATAAATAAATAACAGGCAGATAAAAGTAAAATACACAGCAATGTCACAAAATTGTTTACCAGAATCTGTGGTCTGCTCTCCTATCTTGTCCATAGTATTGAATGAAATGTCCAGGTATTCCCTCTGGATAGCACTGACTGCAATCTTCCTCTCTTTTCGCTGACGGGGTACAATCTGAATCTTAAACTCAGCCTCGTCGCTTTCATCTTCTGGCTTTGGATCGCTCTCTCTCTCATCGCCAGTATCCTCATCATCTTCAGCATAATTTTCCTCCTCATTTTTAGCTCCTCCTTCCTTCTCTTTCTTGGCTTTCAGTGGGTCCAGGCTTTCCAGTGTATCCTCAGGGATGCTGAGGTAGACAGATTTACCAGAGGGGCTTCCTCCGGCTTTGTCTTCAGACTCCAGATACCCATCATCTACAGATGTATCTGGTACATGCGGTGACTTTCTTAACAGATCTCTTTTTTGCTTCAGGGTCATGGGACTCTCTAAACCAGGATGATATGAGGGATCTGGGAGATCCAGAGAAGTTGTTGGGGTTATTGAGGGATTTCTACTCAGAGGTGCCTGCAGAGGACTCTCTTTGGAAGGGCTGCTAGATTTTTTTGTCTTTTCTTTAGAATAATCCTCCACACTCACTTGAACAAGAGGTGACAGGCGTAGAATAGTGCTAGCAGATGATGGTGATGGATGTTCAGATCTAATCTGCATTCCAATTGGTGGTTTTGAAAGTGCCTCAAACAAGTCTTCATCACTTTCAACAATGCGCAGTGGTGGAAGGGGTTCGAAGACTAGTGAGTCACTGTCAGACAGTGAAAGAATGGAGCGCTTCTCTGGTATTGAAGTGCAATCTGACGAGAGATCAATTAGGTCACCGTCTTCTTTACCATGAGCAGGGTCGGAAGAAATAACAAGGGAAGACTCGAGCCCTAGGGATATATCCTCAAAAGTCTCCATACAGCTCAGACGCACTTCTGGAATAACAGGCCTGATGTTATCAAAATGGAGATTAGATCCCTCAGAGGATTCTTTGGCACGCCATTCTCTGCGTGATTGTCTGTTTATTGAGCTAGAACATGAGGGTGGTGGAGGCGGAGGCCCATGCAAATCACAACGGTCAATGCAGGATTTACGTCGGTGTTCATCAAGGTTGAAGAGGATGGAGTCTGTGTTGGAAATGTCAAGAGATTTCTGTTTGTGCATGGCCTGTAGTCGTTTTTTCTTGCTGCTGCTTTCTTCTCGTGCTGCCTGCTGCAGACTGTCCTGTAGGGTTCCTGCCTCCCTGTACTCTGCCAATTCAATCTCACCTGAAACAGATTGTCAGGCTTAAGCGATTGTTTTAAGACTGAACTGGAAGCAACATCAAAAATGTCAAACAATTTAATGAAACATTAAACAACATGGTTATGTTATTTGTATGTCTGATTGTGTGCAGTGCTGTTTAAAAGAACCTGTGCATTATTTAGAAATCTCACAAGATTCGTTGCATACTATATAGGCACCTACTTCTTTGAGCATTGAGGTCCACAGGCTGATACTTGACAGACTTGCTGCCTCCAATCCTCTTAAGCCGAGCAAAGAAGGTCTGTGATTCCTTGTTGCTTGCTCCAGTGGGAGTGTCATGGATATCGGATTCATCAAACACACTATCTTCCTCTGCAAAACAAGCCATGACAATGAATCGTAATCATTTCAAACCAAGTTTAAATTATAAATTCACCTTCAGCTGTGTAATGTTCACTGAGGCAACTATAATATTACCTTTTTCTTTCTCACTATAGCGGCTAATGTTGGAGTTGTCACTGTAGAGTGGGCCAGCTGATGCATGAGGTCTGCAGCTGTGGTATTGTGCGTTTAGAGTGTTGATGGTGATGTGGATCAGGTGCAGCACAACCTCTTTACTTACATCCATGTCTCTGTATGGGTACTGTAACAGGGCAAATATTTAGAAGCTATATTAAAAAACCACAGCAGAAAATTCACAGCAACATATAATTAAACATAAACATATATTTTTTTCTCTTTTTTACATCCTTGGATCCAGATTTGCATTCACTCTCACAACTGCATACCAGGGGTGAACAAAATACCCAGAATCACAGAAATTCTATTTCTTTTAAGCAGAGGTCTACTTAATAGTCTGTGCTCCAGGATTTCCCAAAAAGTTATAATAGCATTCAAAAATCTGGTGTTTGCGGAGAGCATTAAGGATAGTTGACTGCATCTAGGTGTTCATTAAACACTCCTGAATAATCTTTGCAGTATGTATGTACCATATGTATCTGTGTATGTTATCTGGGAAAAGGAATGTTTGAGGCATTTGATGCACCTGATCCTGTACATTTGTCTCAGATTTGTTGGCTGATCTATAATCATTCAGTAATCATTGGGATTACTGAATAATTACAATTTTCACAATTGTAATCAATTTTACAAATTGATTACAATTTTCACATAAATCCACTATTGAACTTAAACGATTGCAAAAGACTTGAAAAGAATTGTCGGCAATCGTACAAATGTAATCTTGAGGTGATGCTGGAAAGATTAAGAATTTCAGCTTATTTCCATTGCTTGGGGTCCAGGGTCTGTGTTCCTTATATATATTATGTATCTTTGTGCGTTGGCCTATGATGAAATGACTATAATTGCAACGCTATCATTAGTTTCATATTTGTAAAGCTGGCAAAACTATACCAGGTCAAAGAGGTATTTATTCATTAGTTTGTTTTGGTGGCTGGTTTTTGAAATATTTGGCATTTATTCAGTAGTGTGTTTTATTTCTTTTTATATTCAGTGAAATTAATATAACTTCTGATATTATTGATTATGTCCTGTACCTTTCCTATTAGTTTTACCTTAATTATTGCTTAATACTAAGTATTTCCTGAATAATATGCTTAGTATATAATACTAAAGTATATGTAAGTATATAAGTTTGATATAAAATATAAATGGAACTTGTTTATTTAAAGAAGTGGAGATACTAGCTTTATCAACATCACACGTTGTTCCATTTTGTAGGCATTCTATAATTATTTTTAGTTATCTTAAACAGAATGGGTTTTATATACTGCATTAATTAAAACAGCATTGCTTCATAGTAGAAGACTCAAGGTGCTGAACTGGCCTGCCTGCAGACCAGTCTTTTCACTGATTGAAAACATTTGGCACATCAAGGAAAATATTACAAAGAAGACCTAGGACTATTAAGCAGAAATAATTTGGTATCAGACATTTGTGAACAAACATTGCTTTCCCAAAACTCCAGAACTTGTTCTGCTCAGTTTCCAGACACATATGCACTTTTGTTAAAAAAAAGGGGATGCTACACAGTAGTAAACATTGCCCTGTTATTACTTTTTTTGTGATATGTTATGGCCATCAAATAAAAAATTACCTAATTTATTCCTTAAAACTGTATATTTCCACAGTTTAGACAGTTGATATGCTTTCTATGTTCAATTGTGAATAAAATACAAGAAGAGATACAGCTGTATCAAAAAGGTATATGAACACTTTCTATAAATATTTGCAATTATAATAAATGGAACAAGCTTCATATACCATTTTTGAGGATATGGTTCAACAAATTGGGTCAAATTTGGTGCTTACCACAATTTTCAACACAAGTTATATGTTTTTCATTCCTCAAAAAAAAAACCGTAATCTGTCTGCATATTTGTAATAAATAATATATAGTCTTAGGCACATGCAACATGAAATGTTGTAAAGCTAAGATGCTTTCAAAAGTAACTAATCATTTCAACACAAAATGACTGTAAAAAAAGTAATCAGTAAAAAACTATACTGGTCAAAAATAGATGTGGTTAACCTTCACTTTTTAAAATGGATTATAAGTCTCAGGTAGAGTTTGTGAATATTTATATGAAAATAAATGGTTGTATTAAGCATTTTGGAGAATCTGCCACAGTTGCTCTAGTGACTTTTACTTTTGCACAAAACCCAAAATCCTTTATTATGTTTAATGTCTGGACAGTGGTTTGTTAGGTCAAATATTTATTTACTGACAAAAAAACCTTTTGTTTGTAATTGTTTGAGAATTCGAAATTAAGACTTACATCTACAAACACATAAAAATTTGTATTTGAAAAACAAGGTGCCTAAGAAGGACAAAAAGGAAATTCTATACCTTGTAGAGAATGACAAGTAAAGCTTTAAGCCACATCTGCCTGATGTGTGGCCTCAGAGCCCAAAGTGAACAGCGAGGTGCCTCCTGGAAATTAGGTCTAAGCTGAGGGCATGTGCAGTACTTCAGCACCTGGACCACAAGAGGCAGCAACTGCTTCCCCAAACTTATGTTGTAATCCATCACCTTATAGAAGCATTAACACAAATACAATACATATCTGCTTTAATTGTAAACATTTATTTGAATATATTTGTATTAGTTTGCTGATGTTGTTAAAATGAATAATTCTGTTTTGTTAGATTTTTGATTCATTTTAAGGTAAATAAGGTTGATAAATGAACAGAATCGGTGAACATCTCACCTGTGCAATGCCAGCAATAAATGCGTTGAAGCAGGTGGAGGAACGCATCTTCTGAGGTGCGATCATAAAACAGCCGATCTGCTGATCGTAGCCTAGTAATACATACAGGTGCCTCTTGACCGTATTAAAGGCTTTGGCACTGCCAATGTCAGCTTCTGCACTGCTCTTATCCTTTGCCATGAACTTCATAAGTACCATAATGAGCTGGTGAACAGTCTGGTGGTCTATGCCAGTGTCCTCTGGGAGGAGGTCCTTAATGCCTGAGTCATCCTCAGGAGGAGAGCTTTGAGCTGGCAGATGTGGTGCAAAAAGTAGAGGTTTGCATATTCAGTATTTGATTGGAGGGCTTCCGAATATAAACTGAGTCATAAGATGTGAATGCTAAACTTAGCCCAGTGATTCATCTAAAGGTTAAGGTGGATGAAAGAACTGGTTCATTTAATTTTAAGGTTATCAATGTAAATGTCTACCGTGAAAACCGTCTTATGTACCATCGATACAGCAAGATTTACCAATCTTCAAAATGGTAAGTGGTTAAATAAAGCAAAAAAAAAAAAAGGATAAACACACCTTATCAATAAAGTGATGAGCTGATTATTTGCTTAACTGGGAATGATTAGTATCATTGCTGCATCATTAAGGAGGTTTTTAATTTATTCATGAAAACCACTGTTAGTTGCCAAAATTAATTACCTGGCAAGACTTTCTCAAGCATATCTCCAAGTGTGGGTGCCGAATGCTCCTGTCTTGTGAGCTTTAGCGCTAAGAAATCACAATTAGGAATATAATGACTCACATATTAGCACACTACTCAAACACATTTCAACCAATGCCACAGATATTTACATCAGAATATTGCCTATTTCTGAACTTTTACGTATACTCTATGACTAATTGTCTGTGAGCTTTTATTCTGGGACTCAAAGTGTTGTGTGCAGTGACTATAGTATTAAGATAAAAAGTGACAGTTATAAATTATTAATACATCCTAGCATTGTGGTGAGTAAGGCAGCAGAAAGATGAAGGTATACAGAAGGGAAGAGTCAAATTCAGTGAAAGATAAGTGAGATGACTCACGCAGCTTGGCGCAAAATGTCTCGGGCAGAGAAAAGGCACGTTTCGAGCCAGATGTTCCTTTCACACTGTCTCTGAGTGAACGGACACTCTTCTGCCGATTACGTGCAAAACGAGCTCGTCTGATCTTCCACATGGCTGCATCGCTCAGATTGGCTGTATTAGTTCGCACTGCAGTGATGGCTTGGGTTATTAAGGAGAAAACCAAACCGTTACTAAAGCAGCACAATGCAGACATTCTAACTGCATTCAAAAATGTATGTGTTTTTGGGAAAGACACAGATATTACACAGATTGTGAGACCAAATTGTGTCTATTCAAGAAGCTAATGCCTTGAAGCTGTGATTATAAAGCAGGCAAGTATACACATATAGATTCAGGCTTACTGGTAGGGAAAGGAAATTCCTTGTTGCAGTCTAGGTGTAGCTGAGCCTCAAGGGACAGTGTCTCAAAACGATTAACGAAGAATTCCCAGCTCAGTGCAGGGATATCCGGCTTTAATGAGTGCAGCAAAAGCAATTTGCTTAGGATTATGGGACGGTCTCTCACGACTGTGTCAAACTGGAAGTCCAGGCACAGACACAGGCCCTTAAGGGAAATGAACAGACATTAAAACACAATATCACAAAGCACAGAATCGATACTATTTAACATTACTGCAGGTTTGATTACCATTTCAGTTATGGTAATAGTTATATAGTTATTATGGTTTGACAATTATTATTGTGCATGTGTGTGTGTGTGTGTGTGTGTGTGTGAGTGTGTGTGTGTGGGTGCATGTGCATGTGCATGTGCATGCACCTGCAGTGATGGTCGTTTAAGGGTGTCTAGTAGTAGCCTGGCTCTGGTGGCCACAGCAGGGTTGACGTCCTCGATACTAGCCAGAAAGCAGCAGAAAGCCTGAGCCAGTGAGTACTTCAGCAAGTGGCTCTTGTTTACTGAGCAAATGTCCAGAAAGCGACACAACACTGCAACTCGCTCCACTGTAAACACATATACTTACAGTTCAGTTACTAGTTTGATAAAAGGCCCTTTGTTGTAATTATTATCAAATATTTTCATTTATTTGGATATTTAGTTCCTTAATAGATGGGTTACATGTAATCTGCAGCATCAGTAGATGGCGCACTATAGTCAGCCATATATGACTTCTGAGACTAGTCACCAGAGCACATTACATTTTATATCTTACTATAATACTACATAATATACATACAATTACAGAATAAAAAAAACACAACAATGATGTTTGTTTTTTAGATGATTATCAACATTTACATAAGTAACAGTTCCTATGATTTAAGGAACAAGGTGACCAACAACTAATCTGCTATGTTCACAGCTGTTTACAGCGATCTGTAAAATTCATTTTAGATGAACATTGTTTAAATAGCGTTCCTTTTTTTTCAATGTTTTTACAGTTTTCAGTGTGAAATTCTGTGGTTGCATGAAACAATGAGGTTTGAGTACTAATGCACTAATGCACGATTCTAATATTAAATAATCACTAGGCATGAAAAAGCCAACTCTGCATGCTTATGAAAAGTGATTATCACTTTCTGTCTAAATAGGGTGCTCTACCCTACTGATATACACTATATTGGCAAAAGTATTGGGTCACCTGCCTATAAGTTTGGTATGTGATTTTTGAGCATTGCATTCTACTATGTTTTGGAGGGTGCTTATGGATATTTGTGTTTATCAGCCACAAGCGTGTTATGGAGGTTATGATGTAGGTGAGGATTCCTGGGGTGCTGTCAGCTTTCCAATTCATCCCAAAGGTGTTTAGTAGGGATGAGATCTGAGCTCTATAGCAGGCCACTCAAGAGCTTTCTCTCCAAAGCATGTATCTTCAAGGAGCTCACTTTGTGCACAGGGACCTTGCCATGCTGGAACAGGTTTGGGTTTCCAAGTTCCAAGTAAATGCTAGATTTTATTATAGCACATCTAAAGACGTCCTGTACAACTGAATGCCTTCAGCTTTGTGGTAACAGTTTGAAAAAAGAACCACATATAGCAGGAAATGTCAGGTGACTGAATACTTTTGGTAATATAGTGTATCAGCTTATTATTATTATAGTGTATTAGCTTAAATAAAATATTTGACTTTAATAGCACACTGGGGATAAAACGGAGAAAAATATTTAAAGACAAAAAAAGCTGTAGACTGTATACTCTGTTTCACCATTATTCACTTTATCTCAAGCATACTTTTACTATGTAATGATCAAGTCAAACATCCTCTCAGTCCCCCTACAAGATCATAGCTGCTCTCTGACTATCATCATAAGAAGCCTCTTTAATCCTACTATTCCTCAACGCTGTAGGAGCCAGCCCGGTAACCATAGCAACCAATAGAGAATGAACTTACATGCAAACACACATATGCACAATCCTACATTAGTAAAACGGTAAACTCCGATGCAGTATTCAAAAAGAGGACATCAAAGTTTAATTTAAAAAAAGCATACCTATTTCTAGTATATTGGCTTACTGATCTAATTTTTTTCATACTAGGATTAATGTCACAATACCGCTGCCTTTAGTCAGCCAACAGAAAAAAACAACAACAAAAAGACCAGATTTGCATATACAGCTGACCTGCTTCAAAGCGAATCTTCCAGTCCTTGTTGTTAAAACTGTTGTCCACCAATTTCCAGAAAATATCAGCTCCATGGGACATCGAGAGAGCATGGAGCAGCTGAGGAACTGCTAGGGAGGCCAGCTGGCAGAACTCAGACTTCAGCATGGACCACAGGCTGGGCACCAGAGCAGATATTGGATCACACACATACACAATAACGAACACATTTTTGGTTTTTTTTTGTCATAAGCCATTGTCCTATTTTCCAAAATGCTTTCAAAAGTCAAAAAGCAGATTTATGGGTATAGTTATTATGTAACACAATGCTTATAGAAATGGGGTGGACATAATTTTCATTACATACAAAGGATAATATTTTTCAGGCTATTACTTATCCCTGCTCTAATGAATACCTGGGAATAAGCATCTTCTCTTGTATGTAGGCCAGAAACTGAGGGTGGTCTTTGCGGGCGTGATACAGACACTCCCCATGCAGACACAGAATCCTCACACAGTTCAACATGTTGTAGAGGATGTCAGGCTCCTCAAACTTAGCCATCTCCTACAGTGGAAAAACAGTATTTACCTGAAAGTCTTGTGTGCAGTCTATTAAACAAGTGAAAGTGATGTTTACCTGGAGTATGGTATAAATAAGCCTAAGAGAAGCTGGAAGCTGCTGATATGAAAATTTCTTTTCAGTATTATTCTTTAAAGCTGTTGAAAAGAAGATAATACAACATGAAAACAGGAATACAACATGGAATCATGATTGTCTTTTCAAACTGAGTCTCAGGGTACTGCTGCTGCTGTCTGCATAAAACAGATATTGCTTAATATCACTAATTGCTGCACGTTATCTAATTTTTCTAAAAGCCATCATGCAAACATACGCTGATTATCAAAGGATTCACTCTGGTTGACAGGGTTGTCCTGGCATGCTCCCTCTTCTGTGCTATTCTCAGCTTTGAGGCATTGTTCAGATCTCGGAAAGACCAGACTTTCCTCAAGACCGTCTGCAGGCTCCTGTTAGGGAAAACAAATATGGCTACTTTATTTATTTACTATATACTACTATTAATCCTTGCATGGTTTTTCTTCTGATGTTGATATGTGTGTGTTTCTAAGTATGCTATCTCACCACTAGGCATATCTCCTCAGGAGGTGTGAGTCTCTGGAGTAGCTCACAGCCCAGCTGGTAGCAGAGGATGCTGGACTGGCACAGGCTGCACTCCATAGCCTTCTCGTCCTTCTGGCAGGTGTGTGCGCCACCCCAGGGAGCCTGAAACACACTGTTAATGATCCCCACAATGTCTCTTCCCAGGCTGCCTTCCAATCCCAGAGTCACTCCATCATCCTGAAGCTCCATCTACACAAACAATAAAACACTGGAATCACTTACAATTTCTGAAGTAGTGTCATTTATAGTCCTGTTGCATTATTCACCTGTTTGAGGATGAGATCAAACATGAGGATGAAGCAGCCCAGGTTCATGTCATCATCATCACAGTCCAAGTCTAGAGCACAGTTCCCTGTGGCATGACCCAGGTTCTTAAAGGGGCTACAACGCAAAGGGCTACGAAATGGGCTTCGGAAAGGACTGGGAAAAGGACTTAGGGTGTTGTTATGCCCTCTTCTACCAGGGTCTGACACCACACTCACCTACATACAGATACACAGACACAGCAAGATCATTACAAATGATATAAGCCTCCTTAATTAAAACAGATTCTTCACACATTTGAAATTTTAGTTGTCAACACTATAAGTGTCAAAACACTATTAAAATTTATTAGCAATGAAAACCATGATCCTCTTTTACATTCAGTAATCCAGTGGTTTTGGATGTATCACTTCCTTGCCAACAATCAAGCCTTTTAAAGAGACTATATTTAGTCTTTGCCCTGTTGTCATGACAACCGGCCTCCCTTTAATATTGCACCCAATAATTGAGCAGTCTTTGCACATTGCACAAGCATACTATACAGAATCTAATTGAGTTAATAAATACCCTTCGGGCCCCAGAACTTCCTGTTAGGTCTGTGCCTCGAGTCTTCCGTTGATTAGCCAGCTCCTTCACAGAGTTCACACCATCTGAGAACATGCCAATCAAAAGCTGCAGGGGCACAACGATGTCCAGCTCAGACAGCACCTGCACCCATTGAGTAATAAAAATATATATTATGACATCATTGTCTGAAAGACATCAAGCATCAGGTTTAGTGCAAGCACACAAATATACACACAGATGGTTACGTGTAAAACTGAAGCATCATGATGCCACACTTTAAAAACTGTCAACGCATGTCAATGTAGTGTCCTAGATCTAGGGATGACATCATTGCACTTTCTTACATGGATGTAAAAATTTTCATTTTTTTTAAATGACACTGATGGACATAAAGATGAGGCTCTCTGCTGAGTGTTTAGGATGCACAAGAAAAGTCAGTAGCTAAAAAAATGTGACATCAAAGACTAAAATCTGGGAGCTTTGGCTCAATGTGTTTGTCTCAAGATACCACTGGCCCAGATCCATACTCAGCATGTGCCATGCCTTTATATATATATTTTTTCCCATAATCCTCTTAAAATAGATACATGGCATATACAAACTTAGTTCTTAAAGTTGACAAGAGAATCAAGGTCCAGAAATTGTTACTGTGATTACCACATTGCCTATGTATGTTTATTGTGGACATATGTAGTATTCTCATATACACAGTGTTAATATATACTCACATGTAGCCATAGTAAGGCTTGTTCTTGTACTGAGGCAGGATAGCCAGTAAATCTACAACTAATGAAACCAAACATCTCCTCCATGGAGAAAGGCAGTGGACATAACTCGATATCAAACATCTTGCTGTAGGAAAAAGCAAATACAAAGAGGTGAGAGAGAACAACATGGCAACACCTGCTTCACAATAAAGTCAAACCCATGAAAGAAATATTTAGGTCCAACATTAACTTCAAGTCGAATGAAGAGACTTAATTAATCTAAAACGTAAACTCATTGAGGATTCTTCATAGAGACAAATGAGGACAGGAGACTTAGCTAAAGGCATACAAACTGCTAACTTCTCATTAATACTGACCTCTATAAGGCTGCTTAGTACAGAAATAATTCCACAGAGCCAAAGGGGCTTTCATGTTTGACCTTATTCGTGATGAAGGTCAATAGCACCTAGTGGGTTGCTATGGTAACTAAGACAGGCCAAGTAAGAGCACCATGGGGGTTTTCTTTGAGCTATGCATCACAACACCTGAGTGTTAATCACACTTGAAAATACATGGCGTCCTATGTATAGCACACAAATTCTCCACTTTGTGCAATTTTTTCTATTCTGTGTAGTGTTTTCAGATCCAGATTTCCTAAGAAATCTGAAATCTAAGTGTGTTTAGAACAAAATAAGAGTGTAAAATTTGTGACTGACTTTTTTTTTTACGTGTTCTCAGCAAATAAAGTTATTATCATCTAAAACAAACAGCACCATATGCAGTGAAGCTTTGTTGCCAAACCCATTCGACAAAACCACATGTTCAATGTTATTTATAATAAAAGTCAGCAAAGCTGCTTGATTAACAGTAACTAAAAATAACTATAATACAATAATACTGAGTGTTCTATTAAAAATTAATAACTATACCTAAGGACTTCCCGGAACTCTTTTAGCTGGTTGTCTGGCACTTCAGTACGTATGGCCTCCAGCCATTCAGGCATAAAACACTCCCAAAGTGGCTGGCTAATCACGTTATAGGGAATTAAACACAGGATTCGGTTCAGGCCCTCCTTCAGCTGTGAAACTGTACTGCAGGATTTATCCCAGTAGCCGCCCACCTGTAAGCACACATGCACATAAATACGTGCATTTACTAATAGTCATACAGTCAAGGGAGCCATTAAAGCAATTTAATAAACAAAGACTTCTTACTCTGGCAAACTCCACTGGCTTGGGCAACAGGCACATGACCATGACATCAAAACGCACATCACAGACAGTCTTGAGCCACTTTGTGACAAACTGGGGCTTGAGCTTCTCTACTAGACTGCCCACTTCATCATCCATCATGTAAGCAGTGGAGTGGAACCATTGGAAGACCATGCTAACCAGACGAGCAAGGCTCTCTGTGGGCGTGTTCTCACTTGGGGAACACAGGCTCACCTAAAGCAGTATAAATAGAATGGAAGTATGGATAGGCGAAAGGAGATGAAGGTTTGAAAGATGGGCAGGTAACTTGTTAGTACAGCTGTAGTAGTGCATTAGCTGTATTGATATGGCATTAGTCGAGTGACTGCTTTAGTAAAGGATAGAGTGATAATGTTTTTGTGGAATACAGCAGTCTATTATCATTATAATACCAAAAAAAACCTGAAAACCTGAGCATATTACAATTTTTTACACAAAATCCAATACACACATTCAGAACATGGATACACTCTTTACCAAGAGCCAGATGCCAAACTGACTAAGCAGCCTCTGATCATGCTGGTCATCCTCTTTGTTATCAAATTCCAGGTTGTCGAGAGAGTGGTGGGAGGTGGAGAGGCCCATCTGACGCCGGCGGTTCATCTCAAACTCCCGCTGCTCTGCATGGATCTCTGCCTCTTTTAGCAGGCTAACACAGTGTGAGACAAATAGCAGACAAGACCTAATGACACAATGAACGATTCAGCTAATAATACAGAAAAATGTCAATAAGTCCATATTTTTACTGTCCTGTAAACCAAAATGCTTTGCGTCAATAATTAGGGGAATGAGGCTTCAGTGTTAGATTTGAGCTGACAAGTAAATTGATAAATTGTATAAATAATGTACTCTGTATATACAGTTTATTTGATACATACATATATAAGATAATTTATTAACATTTATGTGAATTATTATTAGTACCCAGTTGTATAGGAATAATTATGCGCAATTAAAAAAAAAAAAAAATGACCTTATAATATATAATGCATCACATGAAAGTCTGTTACTGTGTAAATTCTATGTGCATCATACAGTTTTAAGCTCAGTGCAAGTCACTGCAGAGTGGGTACCTGATGACAGACTCCACAGTGCAGACGAGCTCCTCGGCTCCGCACTCACGGGTGTTTATAGGGGGAGGAGAAGTCTGGTACAGATGAGTCTCTGCTGAAGCACCCACCTCACTGCTGTGGTGGTTGACATGGCAACGCTTGCAGTAGCGAACGGGCCGGTTGCCATGCCGACCGCAGCAGCCGGCCGAGAAGCAGGTGACAACAGCCCGTCTCACATGAGAGCTGCAGTTCTGTTGGCCAGAAACAGAGGGAGAGCCAGCGACAGAGAGGGTAAGTAAATCAACAGACAGACAGGCAGAAACAGAGGACCAGAAGGAGGTGGCAAGAGGAAAAGAAATCAATAAAATCCATCCATGTCACATAAAAGAAGCACAGTTATTTATTAGCAATGCATATACAGGGATGCCAGGAATACAAAAAGAACCAACAATGCATCATTTTGCAAAAAAATATGAAGCATGGTCAAGGACGAGACAACCTTAACCTGATCATTCAGTATTTCTGGCGCATTCCTAATATAGTGTTATTTTGTTATATTAACATGTTCATTATTCATATTAAGTATTAGAAAAAGCATTAGTTATTAAAATATTGGATACTCCTATACTGGGTCTATTTGTCAGTAAAACATTAAGAGCATGTAATTGCTGCCCATCGCTTTGCAGACATCCTTAAAAACAAGGTTTTGACACAAATGTTTGGGCATTGAATTGATTATCAGGCTGTGATATGTTTTTGTTCTAAAAACACATAAAAGTGTTGGTCAAAATTGTCCAAAATCCAGCAATTATAGAATATCAGTGTTAGAAATGCTTATTAATGCAATTGTTTTTGACTTGTTAAGATATAAAGGCATATTAAATCATGATTGAAAAATTATTAACACATTATTATTATTATTATTATTATTATTATTATTATTATTATTATTATTATTATTATTATTATTATTATTATTATTATTACTATCATCATCATTATTACTGGTTCTTAAAGGATGTACAATGGTAAGAGTACACAATAATAAGATGCATTCTAAGCAATACACTTATCTAAATGAGAAACCTGGCCCAGTATGCACATCAGTAGAAAATACCGTTTTGCATTATACAATGACAAAGCCTATTTAAAAGGTTGTGGATTAAAAATGAGCAAAACACTTTAAGCTTCCGGACAGCTGCCTCGTACTGAAAACACAGTGTGACTGTTTCAGGCACTCTACCTGAGATTACCACCAACTGCTTCCTGGCTCACTGTGAGAACACAGTGAGGAAGTTTTCCAGGACCCACATCATCATTGCCTTCTAGTTCCATGATGAACAAGAACACTATGCTGTGTGTTTGCAAGGACAGTTCTAAAAAGAACTATGAATGCATTTTTACCTGATCAACCTTATCATGTTGAAATGTAATCTTTAAATAAATATTATCTGATATCTATGATGCACAGTCTACATCATATATTTTCCTTATTTCTATCGATAAATTAGCATTAATATATTTAAGCCTCAAGGACTTGTCAATGGATTCATACTTATATTCATCACTCTTGTTCCTACATTTCTTTTCTATTACTTTCAGTGTCATTCTGAATAATTCATAGATGTTACTGAGTAGTATGCTTTAAAATGAATAAATGAATAATAAGAAAAATAATTATAAAATAATTTAATTCAGACTGAAATTTTTTAGTTCTAATGTCTTTACTTATGTCTTGAAAATGACTGAACAGAAATATTTACTGTTTACTGTTCAGCCATTTAAAATCTTTAGGCTGATGCTGCATATTAGATTGCACAAGCGGCAGTAACATGCACGCAGATGTAAGAACGTGAGCTGATTATATCTATTACAGATGAGATCCTGACTACCATGGCAACCACCAGGCAACACACCATAATGGTCACAATTTGAACCAGTCTAAATACAGCATGTGCAACCTAAATATAATTGTCAGAGTGCATTCAGTAAAAAATGCAAATATAAGACAAAAAACTGTAATTCTATTGGAAAACACAGGCTTCTGCACAATAAATGACCCAATTCGATGCTGAAAGACACGATGTCCTAGTGACATGATTATATTCATCCAAATACACCATAATAATAGACATCAGTAAAAATCTTACCTTCTTCTGACAAATAGCAGATATTTCAGCTGTGTGAAATAACATAGGATATTGTTATTAATATGCTAGATGTTCCAGCACAGCTCAATCTAAATGTGCAACATACTTAATTATCTGGTGAAAGCTTTATATGTGAATTATTTATACAGTAAAATGAGCAACTGGTTTATTGGCACACTTGAAAAAATGGCAAAAATTATTAATGTGTACCAAAATTGACTATGTTTCTGTAAGTGTGTTCATGTGTTGGGTGTGTTTTTATTTAACATGTAAGATTTACAAGATAATAATAATGCTGACCTTGAGGTAAGAGTACATCAACCAGCCACTCTGCATGGTCTCTGCAGATGCAAAACATAAGAAAAAAGAGCAGGAGAACACACATAAAAGATTTATACCTCCTACAAGATTTGTTTAAAAACCAATATTGACAACCTATAGCCCTCTAACCAACCCTGCGTACTGTGGCTCAATTTCATTACTCTTTCGATATCTTTTTACACAATGCTACAGGTCATTTACCACATGAGGCCACGTGGAAGGCAAGATTAATGATCAGGGTAAAGCCCACAGATGTTTAATTAACAATGATAATGTTACAGACTCTTAGCAAAGAGGGGATAATATACCCATGGTTACTACTCAGGTGAGCAAACACCATGACCGGTCAGGCACACATTTACAGACCACTGGGTTCCTAGAATGTACCTAAGAAATAAAGCCTACCCTGCAATCCTCTGACTGCATTCTTCACAGATATACAGAGGAGGAGGCTTGTCTCCCAGAGCAACCGAGAGAGTCGGGTCGATGCACATCTGAGTGGAAAAATACAACAGGCATGTTACTGGACTAGATTAGACAATATTACTAACAGGAAAAAACATCAGGATGATGCACTTTGGTTGTCCATCATTTAGCAATTAAAAGTAGGATTTTTTGACATCTGAATCATTTGAGATTTAAACGTCACAAGCACATACATCCTGAAATATGTTGGTTTTAATTTATTGCCATATTGAAGCCCTAAAGGGGCAGCAGTTGGGCGGCAGCTCTTAATACAATGTCCAGTAATTTACAGAGCTCTTCTACTCATGCAATCACCCCATCCTCCGGCCGCACCGGGTCATATCTTCCAATTAAGCTTCCCCACCTCCAGCTCAGAACGCACTGCCCCCTCTCAGACCTGCAGTAATTGAAATGCGGGGCATGTCTATTCCTGTTTCATTTTCACTTGAGTGTGCAAGCTGAGTCAATACTGACAAAGAAGAACAAATGGCTACAGACATTATCAGAGACGTTAGTGCGTGGGTGTGCTTGTATGTGTGTTTTTACTCATGCTTGCAAAGGTGCTTGCCTTTTTTATATAGCCCTTATATAGTGAAAAATGTAAATGAAAGAAAACAGATACATATAAATGGGCACATACTCAAATGAGATTATTATTAGTAAACTAGATTCTACTGTACCTTCACTGCTGGCTTATTAATTGAATTATGACACTCAATATGTTGGCAGTGAATGGGATTCCAGGCTGCAGAAGTGGGTGAGAGGAGCAAAGGAGGAGGATTTTAAGGAACATTTTAATGCAGTGATTTTAGAAAAGAGGAACAATATTGAATTGTTGATTAATAGTTTAGAGTGCTTCTTGAATGCAGAAAGGTTTTTTCTATTCTATTCTCATTTTCTATTTCTATTTTAAATAATTGACACATTTTTTAAACACTTCGTTGACATCACAGCCTCGTACAAATTATCTTCATAGCGCTATAAAAGATGCTTTTCCATTGTCTTGAATTCACATGTCCTAAGGACTATAGTTACTACATAATAACTGCTCAACACATTTTCATTCCAAAACAATTTTTTTTAAATAGTCTCATACAACAATAACTGCTCTTAATATAATAAAATATATTCAATCAGGTATGTACAGTTAGGGAAATAATTATTTGATCCCCTGCTGATTTTGCTAAATTTACCCCTAACAGTCTAGAATTTTTATGGTAGGTTTAATTTAACAGATAATATTAAAAAATCAATAAAAAAAATAATTGTAGATAAAAATTGTAGATTGTTCATTTATTTATAAGATGGTACATTTAGCAAAATCAGCAGGGGATCAAATAATTCAGGGGTGGCCAACCCGCGGCTCTCAAGCCGCATGTGTTTTTTTGCCTGGTTTCATGCGGCTATTACGTTCATATCAAAGTTTGTGTTTGTGTTTGTGTTTTTTTTTTTTTATGTGCGTGCTCACTTCGCTTGAGTTCAATACGGTATTTTTAGGACTTAAATGAGCTTGCCCCTACTGGGAAACTTTGCGGTATTTTCATCTCACGCACAAGCGCATTTGACGAAAATACCGTAATGAACTCATGCGAAGCGAACACGCACATAAAAAAAACACAAACACAAACTTTGATATGCAAATTGTGTACTTACATTTTAAGTAAAAAATTGGTGTCAAGTTCGCTCTCAAAATGGCTGGTGTGTGACATTTACAATAAATCTGGCTGAGCAGAGGTGTGTGTGTGTGTGTGTGTGTGTGTGTGTGTGTGTGTGTGTGTGTGTGTGTGTGTGTGTGTGTGTGTGTGTGTGTGTGTGTGTGTGTGTGTGTGAGAGGAAGGGATGGGTGATGTTCGTATGTGCCCATGTGTATGATGTGGCTCTTTGCGGTAACACAGTAAAAAAAATGTGGCTCTTGGTATTTTGACTGGTTGGCCACCCCTGAAATAATTGTTTCCCCCACTGTATAAACCTTTGATTGTTTACATATACAGAACACAATGGGGGAAAATTACTCACCCGTATACTGGAGCCCCCTGTACTCACTAATAGCACCTGGAGGCTTGAGATTAGGCCAGTAATGGAAGAGCATTTGAACAGCAGGAGGTTTTACTTGGGATGGGCCATAGGATATTACGTACAGAAGGTCCTTAAAACAGTAAAAGATTCATTTTGAGAGACAATGCTTAGCATGTAAGAATTTTAGCATGTAGCATTTTCTCAAAAGATAATAGAATCTTAAAACGCTACCTTCCACACTTCCTGTTTATACTTCATCAGGCACTCCAAAAGCTGACAGTGGTACACTAAAATCAGCATAAAAGCATCTGATTAGCTTATGTTTATTTTCTTGTCATTATTCATTGAATAAATTTTTCCATAAAGGAACAATATATCTACCTGGATTTGAGGTATACTGCATAGCAATCATTAGCATAGATGAAGCAGAGAGATTGACATATGCAGGGACCCCTCCTTCTCTCCGAGTTGAACCCACTTAAAAAAATCAAAAGGCATCAGTTTATAGAAATCTCATAGATAAGTTTTACATGAAGGTTTCCTTAATTTAAAATACTACATGAGTTAGCAGGTAAAAATTAAGAAACTTCAGAAAACAACTTAAGAAATAACAAATCAAGAATATATATTTTTATATAATTCATTGTTAAAATGTCTGCATATATATATATATATATATACATACACACAGACAGACAGACAGACAGACAGACAGACAGACAGACAGACAGACAGACAGATAGACAGATAGATAGATAGATAGATAGATAGATAGATAGATAGATAGATAGATAGATAGATAGATAGATAGATAGATAGATAGATAGATAGATAGATAGATAGATAGATAGATAGATAGATAGATAGATAGATAAAAATGTTTTAACACTGAGTGATATTCTGGTTTGTAAGTGGTCTTAATAAATTAATAGTTTATTTTATTATAATTTAATTATGTATTAATTATTAGTTTAATTATGCTGTATGAATAAATGAAAAACTATTGTCTGGAAGACTGAATAACACAAATGTTTGTAGTTTGCATTCACCTCGCATTAAAATTATTTTTTATAACAAACAGATGTGTACATTTTTACTCTCACTGTCACCAATACCCTGGGAATTCAAGCTGTGAGAACATCATGTTGATCTTTGGGACAGAGTGTTCCATTTTACTTGGCTCTAGATGTGAAATCAACTTTACTGAAGATGGCCCTTGGTCTTTACAAGCCCCCAATCTGTCATCCCTTGCTCTATTTTAGAGATAAAGAACAAACCGTTTATGCCCATATAGTGCATGATCTATATGGCTATTTCAACTCTGCTAATGAAATACAAAAAAAAAAAAAAAATATATATATATATATATATATATATATATATATATATATATATATATATATATATATATATATATATATATATATATATATATATACTTACACTGTATATATATATATATATATATATATATATATATATATATATATATATATATATATATATATATACACATACAATAAAAAACATTTGATATAATAGATTTTTAATATTAAGTTGAATGCAGTGCCCTTTATATAAATTACAGCAAAATACTCACATATAGCCATAGGGAGGAAAGACGTGCTCAGATATTCTATGATGTCTTTGTGTAGGAAGGGAGGGAAGGTGGCTAAGGTGGAGATCATAGTATAGGGCAAAGTGCTGAGAATATCATCGCTGAGAAAGGGTAGTAGGCATGTTGTCGTGTAAAATATGGCCTGCCCCAGATCTGATGAGGGGAAGAGTAGAAAAGTAAAGAAACAAGAGAAGAAACTAATTTAACATACTCTTGGTCTTCATGTGGATTGAGATTCACACAATTTTATGGAAATTGTAAAATTTAAATTGGTAAAGATCATCAAAATGATATAAATTGTTTATATTAAACAATACTGGTATTATTGGTATAAAACCAGACACTCAGCAAATTTTGGAATTTAAGGCATAAAGAAAAATACATTTTACAGCTATTTTAATAAAAGACTTAAAAAGTTTGGATCACTCTTTGCTCAGTAAAATCCACGATCGACAGCTGATCTTCAGAGGGGTGTAGAGCATTTGACCAGTAATACGTGCTCTAAGGTTTGATAAAATATTCATGCCATGCAAAGACCCAAAATGCTGGCAAAGGCACTAGAGGAGGTTATTATTTTTTAACTCTGAATATACAGCTTATGAATTAAGTTAGGTAAATCATAGCTATCAGGTCAGAGTTTGTTTAATTACTGAGAATCTAAAGATTTCATTCATTATTCAGAATATAATACAATTCTGATATACGGTGTATATATATATATATATATATATATATATATATATATATATATATATATATATATATATATATATATATATATATATATATATATATAGTTATTTATGTATATCCGAAGTGTACAAATTTGGTCCTACACTTTTTGGTTTATTGGACTAAATGACATGTTAGTATGTCTCTGAATTTGGATCACTCACCGTGCTGACCGTGCTGCAGCAGGGGCACCAGGTCAAGCAAGGTGACGAGGGTAGCATAAAGCCCCTGATAGTCCAGAGAAGGGTACTCTGAGAGCTGAGCGTCCCGACTCTGCTGGGCGGTCCCCCCCCGGTCGGCCGGGGCGTCCCGCAGAACGCTGTAAAGGAGGGAGCGAGTAACTGTAGGGTTGATGGAACTGACTTGTGGTCTTAGAGATGGGGTGAGTGGGAATGGCACAGGAAAAAGACACATGGTCATGGGCACGGCCAAATTGGAAGCTTCCTGGCTCTCCTTCCTGCCTGTACGGGACAGGATGCTGCTCCGGGGGAGAGGGGAACAGGGGAAAAAAAGAGACAACAAAGACACAAAGAAACAGCACATTACATTGAAATGGCTCTACAGAGACAGTGTAAGTAGAAAAGAACCAAAACCAGATAAATCCCACATAGGATGCAGTGTCTCTACTTTTATATCACTGAGCATGTGTTTTTCATTTTTCTCATTTTGTAAATAATTTTTAACTTGAAAGAGGCATTACTTCCTTTTTTTAATTTTTATTTTATTGAAAAACAAAAAGATGCCAACAGAAACTTGCAAAGAACTGCAATGATCACTGCATCTCATGCGTATCTGGTAACAAGGAGCAAAAATATAAAAAAAATTAAAATAAAAAAAAAAATGGCATGTTTTCAGTGGCAGCCCCGTACTTCTCCAGAGGAAGAGCGTTAAATAAACACTGACCCCTCTGATTAAATCAGTTGCGGGGCAGCCGTGCAGGTCAAATCAGTTAGGAGGCCAAATAACCATGCTTTGTTCAAAAAACAAAAAAAAAAGAATGGCAGGGGCTGTCAAAGATGAGAGCAATTTCAAATTGGTTCGGGCACAATACAGAGATGACACTTCTGAAACATGCTTCAGCCAGTAATAAACATGTATGTGAGGTTCGACTAAAAGTTCTCTTATCACAACACATGTTTATTGCGTCATAAAAAATAATGTCAGTATGTAAGTACATTATGATACTTGCTCAGTATCATTGGGGAGGAGAACTAATGAGATCCAACAAGCATATGGATTTCAGTTCTAAAATAAATGTAGCTAGTCTACGGTTAGGGAAGAATCTGTAATGGAAAAGGAATAAGGTTGCTTCAAACGGAATGGCTGGTAGCATTATGCTTGTGGACTAATGGGGGATGGACGTTTGTGTTTGCTGTCTCCTGGGAGTATTTTTCCCTAATTCTCTGAAGGAAAATGGCAGCAAATATTTAATTGATCTATGATTGGCTTGAGAGCATTGGGAAGAGAAAAAAATTTGTCTTTTGATGCACATTACATAAAAACAGTGTGATGTGTCATTGGTCAAAGTGCAAACTCTAAAAACAATTATCTATACTATAAACATTTGCATGTAAAATTCTGTACATTTCTAGTTCTTGATAGCAGTGATGCAAATACAAAAACAGAATAGCTTAATAGGATAATCTATCAAATAATAAGTAATCTTTTGCAAATATATAATGGACAACACATGATATTTATATCAGAATACACTGAATCATAAAGAACATATTCTTATGTCATAACTAAGATTTGAACAAATAATATTTGCTAATCATCAGTATATTTTCTTCAGCACAAATCTCAGTCTCACACACACAAACACATACATCGATGCTACTCTGCTCTAATTCAAGATTCCATCTACAAGCAAGAAAGGAAAGGATTCTGTCTTAGAAAAATATTGGCACAATGTATAATTACATTGTAATATAATTCGTATTTATTGATAAATAATTGATACAAATTATTTGATAAATATTGCAATACAATATAATAATAATAATAATAATAATAATAATAATAATAATAATAATAAAATTATGCTACTTATGTAGCAAATCAAATAGGAGTTTACTGTCTTTTTTGTCTCCTGATTCAGACAACATAAAATTTCCCACAAGACTTCTTGCCCTTTTCAGTTACAAGTCATTAGCCCCCTGCAGCAGTCCTGCTGAAGCACTACTGTTGCCGAGTATCAAATATCTATTTGGCTGCTCGATCCTCTCTCTGTCTGGCTGATATTCTCTCTAAAACTGTGACATAAGCTGTGTCCCTGCCATCCTGCTCTCAAGCTTCACTGCTTGTTTTTTACCCCAGGCTGTAAAACAGGTGTCTGAAAAAATAAAAGCTTAATAGTACTTTTAAACTGGTTAAACTATATCTTTTTGCAAAGTGATTTATAGCCCCATCAGTGCTGCAGTACTGTGACCTATATATATAGCATAAAAGCCCAAATTAATTTTTTTATTATTTTAAAATAAATAACCAACCCATGTGCAAGGTTGCTACATCATGCTCTATTAGGTAAACAATAAAACACAATGGGGCATGCTGTTATAGGAAAATAATCAATGACACAATAGTGTGATAAATTTACAACCTGAAAGGTTGATTTTCCAATAACACCAAATCCTGATGTGCTTTATTCCTTGGGTGTTTTAAATGCGAGGTTCATTTAATTTAAGAAATACATAAAGAATATTTTTTTTTCCCCAAAAAAATCCATCTTACTTGAAGACTTTCTTAGTCTGTCTTACAAGTGTTTGTGCAAGATGTTACTTCTAAACCGACAAAATATTAGAATGAATGCACTTATAAAAATCTAAATGATCAAAAGCTTCTACTTGAATCTTCTTCAATCAGAATCAAGCATTCAGCAGCACTGTGGTACAGTATAAACACTCTGAAGTATTATATATTTAAGTTACTTTTTTTTAAATATGGCTAACAGATAGAGAATGGAGCAAGCCAAATGTTTAAATAGTTTTGTTATTTCGGCTCAATATAACAATACACATCTATAGAACTAGGCATTCTAGCAGTCTAGCAATCTGTACTGTACCATTATCACTATAGTCTCTACACTACAATACCATTAATAATATACCTCAAGATATTTATTGTGCCTAAATGCCTTAATGCGAATTTATAGCTGAACACTAAAACTCACATAACACAAATATCTGTAGTGCGTATCTTTACTTCACCTGTTGGTCCAAGCGTAGTACACTTACCTGAGCAGGGTTTGAGAAAAGTATTTCAGTGTGTTTGCAATGTCCGTCCCAGACGGCACAGGGTAAATATTGTGTTGCACACGGTTGTGATACTCCTGCAAGTATCGAATCTTAGAGGCAACTAAACAAAGAGCAAAGTGATACATGATCAACAGCAAGCAAGGCCTCAATGCCTTCATTGAAGATTACAGAAAAAAAGCTGGGACTATAGATCAGCAAAGATTTGCTGCTTTTAACTGCACTGTACACCATGACAGAACATGCACACTTACACACAAAGTGATGGTAAAGAATATGATAATTGTCATGGCGGCTTTTTTAATCACAGAAGCTATTCATTTTATAATGTTTATAATATTCAGATTTGGCACCAAAAATATAAGACAAACCCTGATAACAAAAAATTATTTTGCCAAATGATAACCGAAGCTATCTGTTTTTTAAAACTCAAATTTTAAACAAATACAACCAATGTTGTGTGCACAAAAAACACAAGGACAATGTGAACATCTAAATTCTGGTGCAAAAGAGATGCTTTCTGAAGGTTTAAAAAGCTGAAACACCTCCTTGCCCAGATTGTCTAAATGTTGGTGTTTTATATAATGTGTTTTTTCTCTTGTTTACAACGATGGGACACAACAGAGACCAGAGTTTTATACATATAAACAGTTAAAACATAAGAAACTATTACACATATCGCAAACTCTAGTTTAAAAATCACTGGAACCACCAAGCCAAGTTCTAACTATTTATTCCTGCTCAAAGGCACTTTTGTGAGGGAAATGTAAAACTTCTGTCTTTCTTTCCATTTTGTCTTCATCCATTAATGTCTATGAAGGTGTATGACATTGAGAGGGGATAAACTCTCTCATAGGCTGAAATTTTAATGTAATTCAAAACCTGAAAGCTGCAGTGAATCACATGTAATGTGTTCCAAAAAAATCCTCCAGCAATTAAAGGACAACACAGACTTTTTTTTAACCCCTTTTTTGTTAGCTTTTAGGTTTATTACACTCTGAAGTAAACGTCTTTACTTGACTTGACTACCTCATTAAGGCTGACTGAGAGAATGCCAAGAGCTTTGAAGAATTGAAAATATAAAACACATTCTAGGTTATTTAACAAGGCTTTTTTTTCCTGCATAATTCCATACATGTTCTTTCATAGTTTGGATGTCTTCAATAATTAATGTTGAAAATAACAAAAATATATAATAAAAACACTTTTTTTTTTTTTTAGGACTCATAACAGTAACATGTGTTGGGGGGTCAAACCTTTTACCATTGCATAAATTCATAAATGAGCCCTATTTTAGCCATTTATATTTATTTTTTTTGTTTTTGTTTTGGGGCATCATGATCTTGTAGTCATGTTCAGTAAAATATTCAGGTTGTTCTGAGCTGTGCGCACTATGTGACATTCCGTTTGAGGTCGTTCAGGTCTGCGTTGACCCATAGATTAATTCCACGTTTCCTCTGATTCACATTAATGTGTATGAAATGCAAACTCTCCGAACACACATAGTCTGTTCATACATCATGCAATCGAGCAAAAAATAACATGCAAACCCATAAGAAAGCGACAGTGAGAAAAAGAAAGAGAGGAAAGGAGCTGTTTGCATTGAGCTTAATTTTATTTCATACAAATTATTATTCATTTACAATGAGTTCTTCATGTATGCTGAGTTGCCGTCAGATACAATAATAATAATGATAATAATAATATTAATAAACAAGCTAGTTTATAACCCCCTTGAATTGAACGTGCAGAAGGTTCACCTGGAGCGTTCTACTAGTCATATTTAAAAGTCCATTCTCCAGCTCGACCTTGAGAAATGCCTGTCTACCCCAAATCTTTAACCTTTCAATCAGAATCCATCACCTGATCACCTGATCCTTGATCACCTAGACATCTCCTTCATGTCCTGCAGTCTGGAGGACGTGTTGCAGCCTGCTGTGCCTCAGCAACATCTCTCTCTCTCTCTCTCTCTCTCTCTTTCTCTCTCTCTCTCTCTCTCTCTCTCTCTTCATCTCTCGGTTAGGGTCTCTTTCTCTCTTTCTCTCTCTCTCATCACGAAGGGCAGCTACGTTACACACATCCTATATTCAACAACCACCACCATCACGGCGACATAAAACACAAACATGTGCCAAAATGTACTTACACTGTTCTGCTTTCGTGGACATGTTGAAAGCACGACGAGCATCACAGAGGAGTCACAGCGGAGACGGGATTGAACCCTGCGGTGTTTGCGGTCTTCTCCCCCCGTCCGTGTTTGAAAAAAAAGTGAGCGGAGCCCCCCCTCGCTCTCCGGCTCACGCAGGTTATACCACTGTTACCACGGCATCTCCCAACGCCGTTCTCCAACCCAAATCTGCTTGAACACTCTCTTCATTTCTCTTCAGTCTGTCGTTTTCTCACGTCTCCTTTTTTTCCCCATCTAAGGCAGCCTCGATTATTATTTGGCATTTCTGTTTTTCTCGTAAAAACAATACAAAAAAAGGTAGTCTAGTCCACCCGACTCACCTTTGTACCGCGAATGGACTATTCCGTGTCGAACATTTTCCATTGATGATATTAATTTTCGGTGATTGTGGTGGTGGTGGTGGAGGATCTCATCTCTTTAAGGTTTTTCTAAATAAATAAATAAAATAAAATAATGCATAAGGTGGTTGTCCCTTATAATATGTGTGCTGTAAGGTGAGCTGAAGGTGCAACAGTTGGTTTGGAAATTACTTTAAGCAGAATAGCCATATACTTAAGATGATATATATGATATGATATGATATGATATGATATGATATGATATGATATGATATGATATGATATATATGATATGATATGATATGATATATATGATATATGATATATGATATGATATGATATGATATGATATGATATGATATGATATGAAAAGATATATATAATATACACAATATATATATATATATATATATATATATATATATATAATATACACAACATTAAGATAATTATATACACAACACAATGTATAAATACAAAAGAAGAAGAAAAAAAAGACACCATGAATAAGTAGTTACCCTATCAAACATATTGCACGGTTTTAAAGTATTGTTATTGCACATGTGTACTTGGGATATATTACAGCGCAATAGTTGTACTGTTTACATCTCATAACTGTAACTAAGGATGCGTTTAGACATAAAGGTAATTTGTAATGTAAGTAATGCAACTGTACTTGTTTAATGGAACTTGTACGTTGATTGCATTTACACCTTTATTCTAAGGTCAAATTACCAGAGGTGGCAAAAGTACACAAATCCTTCAATCAACTAGAAGTAGAGATACTTATGTTTTGAAAGACTCTGGTAAAAGTTGATCTACTGACTAAATTTTTGTACTCAAGTTAAAGTAAGAAGTTTAAGCTCTGACATGTACATGTACTTAAGTAAATAGTAAACATTACTGTTACCTGTATTAGTGTAACGCTGGTAACTGGACCTCACAGCATATTAATATATCGATACAAAATAATTTGTTACCTAATGAATGTATCCAGGCTGAACATCCAGCATATAGACCACAAGCAGAGAAAAGATGATGATGACCAGGTGATCAGGAATGTGTCTGTTCTCAGTCATGTTTACATCGTTGACTCCCTCTGTCTCATCCACGTTAGCCAAACTTCTTGTTGCCTTCTGCTTTGCTTGTTGTTAGCTTTGTAAACAATGAAAAAGAGAAAAAAATAATAATGATATTGTCACTAAATCGATTAAAACTAAAGTAACGAGCCAACATTTTTAACGAGTAGACATTTATTGTTGTAAAAAAAAAAAAAAAAAATGAAAGTAAAAAGTTCTAAAATAAATAGTGAATTAAAGTATTGATCACAGAAAAATCTACATAAGTACTGTATAAAAGTATTTGGACTTCATTACTTCCCATTTCCGCAAATTACATGCACAGTAATTGCATAATAATCTGCATAATAATGATAAAATATGTGCAGTATTGCACAAAATTAAGTACACCCATCACATTTTAGCAACCATTTTATTATATGTTCTCAAGGATCAATACAGATGAAAATTGGATATATTTTAGAGTCGTCAATGTGCAGCTTGTATAGCAATACAGATTTACTGTCCTCTAAAAATAACTCTACATACAGCCATTATTGAACAAATAACTGGCAACAAAAGTGAGTACACCTTAACATGTCAAAACTGTGCCCAAAGGGTCAATATTTTGTGTGAGCACCATTGTTATCTAGTACTGTTTAAATCCTCCCGGGCATGAAATTCACCAGAGCTGCACAGGTTGTTGCTCTTCCTCTCCTCCATAATGAGATTACGTGCTGCTGGAAGTTAAACATTTGGCGCTTTTCCACCTTCCACTTAAGGATGCCCCACAGGTGCTCAATAAAGTTCAGGTCTGGAAACATATTTGGCCACATCATCACCTTCAACTTTAGCTTCCTCAATAACGCAGTTGTCATCTTGGCGTGTGTTTGGGGTCGTTATTCTGTTGGAAATCTGGTTTTCGGCCCAGTTTCTGAAGGGAGAGCATTGTGTTCTGCTTTAAAATGTCACAGTACATGTTGGAATCCATGATTCCCTCAATGAACCACAGCTTCCTAGTACCAGCAGCACTCATACAGCAACAGACCATGATGCTACCACCACCATGCTTGACTGTAGGCAAGACACAATTTTCTTGGTACTCCCCACCAGGGCATTACCCCACTTGTTGGACACCATCTAAGCCAAACAAGTTTATCCTAGTCTCTTCCGACCACAGGACATGGTTCCAGTAATTCATGCTCTTGGACATGTTGTTTACAGCAAACTGTTTGCGGGTTTTCTTTTGAGCCAGCTTCAGAAGAGGCTTACTTCTGGAAAGACGGCCATGCAAACTGACTTGTTGCAGTGTGCAGCATATAGCCTGAGCACTGACAAACTGACCTTCCGCTTCTGCAACCTCCAAAGCAATGCTAGCAACACTCATGCGTCTGTTTTTTAAAGCCAGCTTCTGCACCTGACGCAGAGCAAGAGGACTTAACTCCTTTGATCAACCCTTGTAAGGCCTGTTTCGAGTGGAACCCGTCTTGGAAAACCTCTGTATGACTCTGGCCACTGCACTGTAACTCAGTTTCAGGGTTTTACTGATCTTCTTATAGACTAGGTCATCTTTGTGAAGAGTAACAATTCTAATTCTCAAATCCTCAGAGAGTCTTTACCATGAGGTGCCATGTTGAACATCCAGTGGTCAGTATGTAAAAATTAAACTCAAAACATTAAATTATAACTGCTCTAATACAAGATACCAAATTTGTGTTGTTCTTTTAAGCAGACAAAAACATGAATATGATGAATAGTACATGTGGCTTTTCATGGTTACATGATGTACAGCTGTCATCACTTAGGGTGTACTCATTTCTGTTGCCAGTTATTTAGACCATAATGGCTGTATGTTGAGTTATTTTTAAAGGACAGTAAATCTGTACTGTTATACAAGCTGCACATTTACTACTCTAAAATATAGCCAAGTTTCATTTCTATAGTATTCCCTTGAGAAGATCTACTAAAATGGTTGCTGAAATGTGATGGGTGTACTCACTGTTGTGCAATACAGTAGCTACATATAGCCTCAGAAAAAAAAATAGTCATTTTTAAGTCAAGATTCAGAAACCAGGTACACACTATCTAGTTCCACAGTTATTATAAAAGTAATTAGCAGCCAAATACTAAACTACTTACTAAAGAAATGCATACGATTATTAAATCTACAATAACTGTGATTGCCTGTATAAAAGCAGAAAGTTTCATGTTCTGGAGCACTTTGCATATGTGTCTACATTATACCCAGTAAAAGGACTTTGGGAATGACCTCATAGGAGTAACTGTTGGTGCTCATCTGTCTCTGAAGACTTATAAGGTTTTCTCCAAGCAATTTGAAGCTTCAAGACAGCTGCAAATCTTCCCAAAAGTTGGCATCCCAGGAAATTCAGTTTAAGGTCAGATCATTTAATGCTATAGGAAACCTCTAGAGCTACAACATATGACCTACAGGCTTCTATAAGCATGTTTATGTACATGACAGCAGCATCATAAAATGACAAGTATGTATGTAGTATGGCTCTCGTGAGGGGGAGTCTAGGAGAAAAAATTGTTCTCCAAAAAAGTATATTGCAGCATCATTTATATTTTGTAAAACTGAATTTCAAGAAACTAACATTTATGAAACAATATCCTTTGTACTAATGAGACCAAGGATGTTGGGTCATCTTGCAACGCACCATATCTGACAAAAACCAAACAGGGTGTCAAACATCAAACAACTCATACCAACTGTTAAGCGTGGTGATGAAGGGATTTTAATGTAGACTTGTTTTGCAGTCACAGGTTCAAGTAAACTTGTAGTCACTGAGACATTAATGTAGTCTTTTTTTTTTAAGAATATTTTTGTGAAAATGAGCCCATCTACCTATCAGGAGCTACATTTGGGTCATGCAACAGGACAATGATCCCAAGTACACCAAGAAATCTATATCTGAATGGCTAAGGAAGAAAAAAAAGGTGTTGGCAAGTCAAAGTCCACACCTCAACCCTTTCAGATGCTGTAATTGGACCTTAAACTTTGATGAACTGAAGCAATGTTTTTAAAGAATGTGTGGATTAAACTTTCTGCAAATCAGAACACATTTAGAACACATTCACTGCACGGTATTGTTACTAAAGGTGGTTGAATACGTTATTGAATCATAGTGCATACTACTTTTCCACCTGGTTTCTGAATTTTGGTTTACATGTTAAGGAAATTACACTTTGAAATCTATTTTTGTTGTTGTAATTGTTAATGTAACTTCAAAATTGTTATTAAGGTCCTGATAAATAAAAACACATGCAATTGAAGGAGAGTGTTCAGTTTTTCCACAATGACTGAAATACATATTTGCATTTACTTTACTTTAATAAGTTTGATTATGCAGTTATTCCCAAGAGTAAATAAACATCTGCAAAACTGTTGCATTTACATTTTGTCTCATGACAAATCACGTTTTATTTTAGCAATCAACAAGCTCTGTGATGAAGGTTGGTGGGCCATATAGTAAGGCTTATGAAGGTGGTGTTTGCCGGTAAACTGGGATATGGTACATGATCCAACCAGCAGGGACCAGGAGACCAAGTGCAAACATGGACATGGTAAACACCGTCTGCTGTGGAGACACAAGTGGGAAGTAAGAGATTAAAAACTTGCCAGTAGTGTTTCTCTAACTCTGATTAAACTGTGTGAGATTTATTCATCCCCTGTTTCTCAGCACTTATATTTACATTCATCATACACCACTTTCCCCTCTTTAATCTACACAATTGTTTAAGATACCCAGGTATAAATAGTCTAATATTAAATAACAAATTATGAAAGAACTAAAAGTCTTTTTTCCATGTCATCCTAATATGCAAAAATCAATTCAGAATGTAGCAGTACCCCTAAATGTTCATGTCTTATAAAAAATCTATGATCAGAGAAACTTACTAGTTATTTACACACACTTTATGTCACTTCTTTTGCAATTAGATAAATTATTGAACAAGGAACTTGTTTTTTAAACATCTAAACAGAAACTAAGCCAACTTGTAACAAAGCTAACTAGAAACTAAGTGACTGGAAAAATATAGAAATAAAAAATATATAAACAATAAAGTTTATTTTGCAAGCAAAACCCAGTCATGAAACCTAAACTTAACTTAAGGCATATTTTCCCATGCCAAGAGAAAAATATACTCCAGTTCGGTTGCAGTTACTCACCAAACGTCTCTTGCTTGTCTAACGGTAACTTTTTAATTAAAAAAATGTCTTTTTCAATTGCAGTGATAAATAATAAGTATTATTTATGAGTCAGATAGTCAGACTAGACGTCATTAAAGGATTTGTTCAACATTATTATTTATTATATATTATTGTGTTATAATTACATACAATTATTAACTACTACCATATAAAGAAAGACATAAAACTCTGCTAAACTATAACATATATCATTTACTATTAATACAGAGGTGGTAAGAAATAAAATTTACATAAATAAATAACAAGCCAAATAGAATATATACAACACTATATTTAAAAAAGACATATTATATAGCATGAATATGAACATTAAATGTACCTAAATAATGTGCATTTAGATTCGGTTTAAACCAGTAATGCTGTATTTCTGGGTTGAAATGTTAAAATGTAAAAAAGATTTTACAAGAAGATTTTTATTTTGGCAAAGATGGTGCTTTAGAAGGTGAGAAGTCTATTATTTATTTTTTTTATAGTATATCTAATGAAAAATTCACATATTGATTGCCAATTTTTCCTGTTCTTGTAAGCTTAAAGCAGATATCAGATACCATACAGAGATGATAAAACATGACAGTGGTAATCTAAATATTTACCCCAGGTCCAATCTTTTCCTTAGGTGGCTTGCAGTAGATGTTTGATCTGTGCTCTTGTTTGGCCAGCTTCACACGCACCACAGCTCTGACTTGTCCTCGCAGGCCTGAAAACATGCTTGATGATAATTCTATGTACTGTAGTAATGTGTGCTCCCAGGGAGATCCTGAATGATTTATGTGTGTGAACCACAAGAGTGGCTTGAAAATACACATCCTGTTTAAAAACTACAGCAAAACCAGTCATTATCCTAGCATCAGGGAGGAGTCTTCACTCCTGGGCTGTGGTCACGATCCACAAATCTGCTCTATCCGCTGTCTCAGGAGAATAACTGCAAATAGATTTTCTATTATACTTGTATTTTACATAGGAAATAACCACATAAATGAATTTACAAATTCGCTGCTAGATGATATAACAGCAAAAGCCTGAGTCCATCACTGAATCTACAGAAATCCATCTCTGAATGGTGAACAGAAGATGATGATTAAGCACTAGGTCTCAGTCTAAATTTGCACAAGAACAAAATAATGCCCATTATGTAGCAACAGCTGGATTTTGTGTCCCTCAAGAGGAAGCCTGAAGTCATTAAGTTTTCACAACAGATGGCCCTTTTTTTTTTAGACAAGTATATAAACTCTGTGGACGCTGCAAACATATAAATAATAACACAATGCTTAGTTATGCATTATAGAAGAGTATTCTATAATGTATTATAGAAGGAGATGAAGCATGCTCTTTGACTGAAGCATCATTGGGAATAATACATTGAACACTGATTTTAGTGTAGGCAAGACATGCTGAAACTTTTTCCTATAAAGGGCCAATGATCTAACCTTATGGCCGTGGGCCAAAAGTTAATGTCGCATTATATCAAATAATATTATATTATATTATATTACATTTGCCATGGTGCCCCTCTTTTACATATACATAAATAGAAAATATTACTCTGTAATTTGCTTCACTAATGCAATTTTTTTTACATTTTCTATTTTTAAAGTTTTCTATGTATTTCAGTGAAACATATAGTACAAGGAAACATTTATAGTACAATTAAGTTCAAAGCCTAATACAATTCAAGCTATAAGCAGCACAGCTTTATGCTTGTAATATCAGCAGTGTTGGACAAAGTACACAAACCATGTCAACTTAGTTAAAGTAGAGATACACTCTGAAAAATATCACTCCAGAAAAGGTAAATGTGCTCCCTTTGAACTTTTATTTGAGTAAATGTACTTAAGTATCTAAAGTACTATGATTTATTATGGCTATAATGTTCCAAATATAATTTTTGTCACACGACTCTTCCTTAATCAACTCAGTTTATGTGAAAAAACTCTAATGTCACTCTTAGAAGACCAATCTATTAATAGAATGATATTAATAAGTCAAACACATTGATATCTTTTAAAAGTATCAGTAGCCCAAAACCGTCTTTTTAACTACTACAAAAAATCGTGCAAATAAGGCCACAGATGTTGTGGCAAGTTAGAGTCAGGAGTTTCTTCCATCATTTATTACTTTTAAAATGTATTGCTTGCTGTTGATCTGATGCTAACCTGCATGTTGGTGATACATAGATACCACCACTTAAAACTAGTTTAAAACATCTACCCTGATTGGTGGCTCGCTGCGTGCTTGACCAGTTACGTTTTTATCCACTAGAAAATAAAAAGGAACGACTGAGTTCACAAAATAAAGTTGAGTAAAAAAGTAAGATATTTGACTTTTAAAATGTAGTAAAGTTAAAGTAAAAGTCTCCCCAAATGAAAATACTTAAACGCAGTAAGAAACGCAAAAAAGCTACTTAAGTACAGTTACAAATTACATTTACTACCTTACTGTCCACCACTGACTATCAGTGACCTCTCAGAGGCATGTAGCTGCTCCTTGTTATACAAAATGTTTTACAAATTGGGCTGCAACTGATATACTGACAAAGTGTAGGTGAGAGTCAGTTATTTTGCTTCTAGGAGGTACTGCCAAAGTTTTTGTTGCACAACTACAAAAACAAAACTTTTGACGTGTTAAATATTAAGAGAGAAATTAAGATTTGTGTCAGTGGCATTTTCTTCCTTTTTTTTATTTATTTTTTTGCTCTTCTCATAAATGGCATGTTGGGTCAAATCAAAGGTCATCACGAGCAAAATCTGGCTTGAGACCCCTTGTTTTGGCATGTCTGCCTGAGTCCAACTGGGAACAGCACTGTGTTAATCATTATATTATTTTAAAATAATAATTGATCAAAGAGAAAGAAAATCTGAACATATAGAAACTGAACTGAAAAAAATATATATATATTTTTGAAAATATATTACTTTAGTTATTTACACGTTTTAATTTTCTTAGTTTGAAGCAAATGAGAACGCAGCCTGGTGTCGCCCTCATCTGATTAACTGTATTATTGCAACTTCTCTTCTTACAGTTAGGGTGAATTCAGTCATACTACTGGGACAAAGGTTTAATTGGTATCAGAAGGGTTTTCCAGTAAAGTAATAGACATTAATATAATCTATCCCTGCCCTCTTGGAACGATACTTATGCTTACTAATTGGTAGATTTTTATTAGTGTGTTACTTAATAAATCACATTTTATATACTTTACTCAGTATGCAGATTTTTAATAGTGTTACTGTATCTAATTTTAGTTAAATATCTGTGTAATTCTATGTAATATTATATAATATTATATATCATATTTTAAATATATTTTTGCGTGTCTGTAATTTTAAATCTATAATTATTTGATTCATATTTTACCCTGCGTTATGCTGCTCTTCCAAAAGGAAAGGTTATCATTTTATTATATTATCAATTAATTTTCCATATATTCATATAAAAAAAATTATATTTTGGAAAAATAAAATGTATTTGAAAAAACATATACTTTTGAAAATCCTGTTGTTAGTGTAAGAAATCAATGCAAGAAATTAACTACAAAATGCTGCTTAGACCAACATCATAATATACAGTCGAATTTGCGTATTCTGTTGTGTTCACATAATAAATAAATAAAATATAATAAATTATACTGATGATGAATTTGGAGAAAGATTTTATCTCTTGTTATTGAAATTTGATTTATTGATAGTTTTAAATATACAATTTCATATTAAAATTAAATATAAGATGTTATATTTAAAAATGGTTTTAAAAATATAATTAAGGTTACAAAAAAAATAGGGAATGTAAAACCATGAGAAAAATAAATCAGTTTAAAAATCAGTTCTTTTTTCCTTTTTTTTTATGTTTTAATGTAAGCCTAATGTAAACATTTGCCACCACAGGTGTTTATGGTTTTATCATGTGTTATGGTTTTATTTATAAAAACTCTTAGATAAGTTGGAAAATCAAAAAATGTCCCAATTAATTTCATAGCTATGCAAAATGAATATTTTCTTTCATATCTTTAAAAACAAGATTGGGGGGGGGGGTGTATAGCACTTTTGTCATGTGTTTTATTTTCTTTAAATCCCAATTGACTCACTTTTCCCTACACAAATGCCCATAAAGGGTGTACAATAAAAGTATTCACACGCGTTCTAGTGCACTACATGTTCACTACGGAAACCATTGTAGATTTGGAACTTCTCATTTTTGTCAATGGGGCGTGAGGGACCGTGCATTACTTCTGTTCACCGCTGAGTGGCGACAAAATACATATAACGCAGAGTTCCATTGAGAGATCGGTAGAGTCGCTGAAACGCAGCTCAGTAACGTCATTCGCCACCGCAGGCCACAACAACACGGAGCAGATCCGGGCAGCAGCAGCAGAAGCAGAAGCAGGAAGAGGAGGAAGGTTTTCCTTTTAAAAAAGGGAAAAAATCTCTTCTGTTTCAACGTGTTTACTTTGGATAGGCGAGCATGGACCAAAAGTGAGGTTTTAAGTAGCCGTGGGAATATTTTTAGATCCAAATCCGGGCCGTGAAGTGTGTTTGGATATGTGTGTTAGTGAACAGGAATCTCTGAACTTAATAAAGATCAGGATAGAAAGAGAGAGAGAGAGAGAGAGAGAAAGAGAGAGAGAGAGAGAGAGAGAGAGAGGGTTGCAGCTCCACACACCGTTCAGCTCGAAGGAATATGATTCAGCGATGAAAAGGTAAAGGTTTATCCTCAACTTTGAACTCCTTTTCCCCCTTGCATTTCTCTGTCTGTGTGTGTGTGTGTGTGTGTGTGTGTGTGTGAGCTTAAAAGCTCGGACTCCCGGAGAAAATCGCTTGATCGGCGACTTTGTAGCACGCAGATATCCTGCACATTGTCATCTGTTTCTTTTTCTTCGGGTCTCCGGGTTTCATTCGAATCCTTTGCACTTGAACGAATCCGAATTAATCGGTTCTATTAGAAAGAAAAGGTTTTTGCTCCGGCGTGTAACACGAGCTCACGGTGTACAGAGCGGCTCGTGCAGACAAAGCCATCCCATCTACTGTCCTCTATTCTCTGGAGAGCCAGCATGCTGTGTGTGTGTGTGTGTGTGTGTGTGTGTGTGTGCGCGCGCGCGCGCTAATCCTCTAACAGCTCATTATATCGCCTATTCAAGATCTTTTGTCCGTATATTTGACATCTAATGAGAGACTCCAAGGTGTACAAAAGCATTAAACTGCGTGCAGCATCCACACACAGGTAGCCAAGCAGGTAGGTTCAGCCCTGTGTGTGTGTGTGTGTGTGTGTGCTGGAACCTGGAGCACACAGATCACAGAGGGATGGTTTTTTTTTGTTTCTTGGAATGTTGCAGTGCACTGCCATGAATCAAGAGCAACCAGATTTCATTCCCAATGTCCCAGAATGGAAAGTAATGCAGCTGCTGTGATCCTATGGAGAGATCAAGAGCATAAAAATAGAGGTGACTGATTCGGTGCCACCTTAGAACCTCATGGGAGTTGGCCAAACGCATATTGATGGCTCTTCTTGCGTACCCCTGATTACTTCTGCTGAAGGTTTGAGAGGTGGGGACTTGTATACCACTCTTCACACACACTATGCAGACTCTACAGGAACTGCCCTGTTTTCACAGAGGCGAGCGGTGAGTGAAGTATGATCTTCCAGCGCCTTTGGGCGAGCTTGGCTCTTGAAATTTACTTGATTGTTGAATCCAACGCTTAAGGCTTCAAGAGCTCATCTAACAAAATGTCACAATGGCTTCAATGGTCTTTTTTGTGCTTTTAAAACGAATGCCCTCTGTGCAGGAACCGTCCTCCAGTTTCACTCTGTGGGAACTTACTATTGTAGTTGTCTTCTTATTATTTTAGTTAAGATGTGTACACTGTTGTCCTGCCTTGCGTTCAAGTAGGGTGATGAAAGTCTTTCAAATGACGGCTTTCAACATAATTTGAGCGTTGGATTTCTGACCCATTAATTATCTCTACTCTAGCGTTTCTTCTTCCTTGGGGAGACCTTTTTACCTCCATTCAGGGTTTGTTCGCAACTGGATTGGTTTCACCAATAATTATTATTATTATTGCTCCAGTTATTCACAAATTAATTTTTTTATGATATTAGAAATGTTTTCTTCAAGATTTTTTATATATAAAAAAAATCAATATATAGATTTTTATTTTTTATTAATCATAGAGGGAAATTCCTAAAATGCACAAACTAAATGTAGCATTTTAAAAGAAAGATCTCATTGGCCATCTCATAGATCATAGAACATCTGACCATTGGTGTATTTGAAACTGGTTGTGCTTACTTATGACTGTAACAAAATGCATCATTATGAAGGTAAAGGAAAATACTAATAATGATCACTTCTTTTTGCGGTTGTTTTGCATAATTGTAATTCGTATTCATTGGTCGGAGCAGTTAGGGCAACATTTCGATTCGCCATGTTTCAAACTTAAAAAGAAACTCCTGTGTGCATAAACGTGTGACCGCTGTCTCGGTGATGTAAAAGATGCGTGACCACGTCATAGAAATTCCAAATGATGTTTTTTGGGTTATTTCTCAGCTGTGAATAGAAATGGACTCGTAAAATAATTTAAAATGTAAAATCCATTCTGAATGACTTGTGATATTTAAAATTTATTTTTTTAACACATTCCGAGATTTTAACATTTTAAGTTTAGTTTTGCTTAATATTTTTCCTACATCACCCACGATGCTGTTCGTCTACCTTCTAGTGAGATGCAGCAGCGCTTTTGTTTTTCAGTCTGTTCTTCGAAAAAACTTCCACGCTCCTGCGAATACTAGCATTCACAATCAAGTCATGCAGGTCAGCTTGGAAAGCAGTTGTGTGTTCTGGAAATGTCTTCCTTTGTCTACGATGTTGCTGTTTCTCTTACTTTGTTGGATTTTCCATTATTTTATGATGAAGGTGAGTGAGATGAATTCTTGCTCTTTTGTTTTTAGGAGCTAGCGGTGGAAATTGTTCAGTTCTCCCTGAATGATCTATTAAATGTAATAGTTTTTGTGCTGCAGTGCCTTTGTTGTAACTCTGTGGTTAAAAAGAAAGAGAGGGAGCATGAGCTTTTCTTTCACACACATAAATTGTTGATTTATCTAGAATTCTTGATGGTGCTTGAAGGTTCTAGAACAAGGTTATTTATTTTTGCTTTAAACTAGCAGTTCAAGTTATCAGTGCCTTTTCATTTTATCATTGTACCCTCAGGCTCACACATTTACTGAACTTTTAGTAGTTGTGAGGTTATTTATTTTTGGATAATTTATTAACATGTTTTGCCTATTAAACACATACTCAAATCGTGCGACACAAACCGTTTTTCTGCCTTTTAAATCCGTGATCCGTCATGCTTTTGTCCCGTAGGTTTTAACAGTGTGTGGTTTGTGTAGTTTCCGCCACCTGACCCTGTGTGGGCTGAATATGCGTGCAGTCCACACAGGCCACCATTGTTTAGCCTTTCTCTCTGACTGAGTAGTGTTGACGTTGTATGTTGCGTTTTAGCCTGAGGGAATCCTATAGCTGCCTGTTACCTATTAGGTGGCATGTGCAGCAGCAAAATTTGAAAACTGTCAAGTCAGCAGTCTCTACTGAGGTGGGGGGGAATACTGACATGGCAAGAAAAACTTCAAGTATGCATTTTATAGATTTGTATTTTTCATTATAGCGCTTAGTCATCAGTAATTGAATAATCTCTTTTTAAAAATGTAAATAAACTCCGAGGTTTTGATTTAAATATAAAGAAATAGAATCGCTAGCGTCATCATTATTGGGCATGTTTACTGAATTAGGTTTTTCAATCAAGCTGTTCGTACTGATTGTTAGTTTTAAATACTGCTGGCGTGAATAAAAATCTATTCACTGTGGTATTTTTAAACTTTCAGTAAATCATTTGGTTTGTGATGAAGCAAGACCAGGGTGTGTACTTCTACCATCTGTTGGCAGATGCAGTGGTTGATGCTAGCATGTGTGCACTAGCATGTGTGTGTTTGGTGTAAAGCACACCTCCGAGGCCTACATCTGCTATACAGGTCTAGGAGAGCTACTGATGAATCTTTTTTTTTTTTTTTTTTTTAGCCAGCTGTTCGTGTGCATGCTCTGACGCTTCCTTCAACTGGCACATAACCTAGCAGTGGCATGCTCACACAGATTGGCACGGAACAAGAAAAGCTAATTTCTGCTTCCTGAATTTGTCTTTACAGGACTCTTGAAAGTAGAGCATGTAGATTTCTATTGAGTGCCAATCAGGTCCTGCTGCCTCGGAACAATGTTGGAGTGCTTTGTCATATTCTTTGTGAATTGAATCCTGCTCCCTAATCTCCCTTTAGCGCAGGTGAGAACAGAGTGATCGCACTCTGGTACGGACCAAAACAAGTGTCTAAACAAATTGGGCTCCGTTCAGTTCAAAAGTGAACTTGAGTATGTTTTTGAATTCAGAGAGAGCCTTTCAGCCACCTGTAGGACGTGAAACAAACATGCTGTCTATTTTGGGCTGTGAGCAGCACTTACTTATTTATTTATTTACGGCTGATATGAATGGCTATGCAGACCCACAAGGCACCGACTGGGCCATAGTACAGAGCTGTAGCACTGCAGGAATGTGAATGTGATGTCTTCTAGAGCAACAAAAATTAAGAGAAAACTAATTTTTGATGTTTTACAAAATGATTAAATAGTATTTATGCTTTTGTCAATTATATTGACCTATTTCGTGGTAGAACCTCTTATGTTCTGTCTAATTGGGCATTGAGGACTGCAGCCACCTTCAAGTGCAGACCAACACAATCAGCCCAGGGTCATTTGGTTAAAAAAAAAAGAAAAAAAAAGAAATGATTTTAAAAAGATGGTCTTATTCAGAACTTGGCTGAATTTGAGTTCTACTTGGTGCAATAGCCAATGATTTGCTATATGATCTTATGAAGATGCAAAGATAAATGGCTTTTTTATCATTTTTCTTTGCTGACCATCTCTATGACTAAATAAAATGGAGACTTTCATATATTAATGCACTGTAAGTAAGTATAAACTGCAGACCATTCTTGATGAAAGTATTAGCACCACAACTTACTAATAATTTAGTGCTCTATTTTCTCATTCAGATGAGACTGGTTGCGTGTACAATGAGGCTCTCGGGTGGCAGGTTGCAGTTGTAAAGTTGCTGCATGGAGCTCACAATCTACCTTTAAACTGTGTTACTGATAGTTCTTTGCCTCAATCAAAAACAAAATCTACACTTAAAGCTCAGTGGAGAACAGTATCGGAATTTCTAATTCTCCATAGCGAGCTGTCGATACTCTGAAAAATTGTCATCTCAAATTAAGTATTATATTGCCACTGTTTATTTATATTTGTTGTTCTTATGTTGTTCACTATAAGAACAAGTTATGAACAATTATTTGTGTGATAGAAAATGCTACCAGGCCACCTGGGTTGATGGGGTTATGGTCACGAGTTGTTGACTACAGGTACTTAAAAAAGGAACAAGCGCACAGTAGCATTTTTTTTTTTTTTTTTTTTTTTGCACATGCCTGATAGGAAAGTTTTTCAAACACCTGTGGGTTTTTTTCCTCGTATCAGTGCTTTGAATCATGAGCCTCAGGCTTAGGTAAGCTGTTAAATGATTGAAAGCTCAATGCTTCTTATCGCAAGTTAGTGAATCTCAGTCCCCACATTGCATCAAGTTGCATATTTTAAACAATTGACGCTTTAGGTTTGTTGTACCAATGTGTGAGTGATTAGTTAGTTTGAAGCTGTTTCATACTAGTGGTAACTTGTTTTATTTTTTTTTTTTTTTTTTCTCTTAGGAAGTGTTTCATACTAAAGTACTTATTGAGTTAATGTGGAGTCAAAAATCCTTATCACATGTAATCAAAGCAGTCATGCTATGAATGAGAGAATGCACGTGATTTATATTTTTATTTTGGTTTTTTTTTCTTCAGTGTAGGTCATTTTTTGTTAACCATAATGGAAAGGGGTTTTCTTTAACCTTCAAGATAGGAAAAAAAAATCTTTCCCCATTCAGAATTGGCTTAATCCATTGTTCTTCAGCTGTTTCCAAATGTTTCAGTGTTGATTTTATTGGAGAAAGAGGTTAGCTTGGGGGGTTGGTGATGGTCCATGGGGTCACTCCCAGAAGAGGCTAAGGCAGTTGCCTGTAGCCTGGTTCTGTCCCCTCTCATTAGTGTCACATTGCCCAGCCTTAGTGCCCCACCACCCCCCCCCCCCCCCCCCACACACACACACACACACACACTTTTAACCTGAATTTAGGTTACCGTAGCCGTAATCACTGAATGCATTTGTTTTCTTTGACAAATAACATTGGAGTGTTAGACTTGTCCTTTTTTTTTTTTGTTCTTGTGTACTGAGTACCTGCGTTTTCATTTGTTGTAGCATGTTAAATAAAATGCCAGGTTTTGAGCAGGGAGTGTGTGATTTAGGTGGTGGATTAATCCGGAGTACAGATTGAGCGCTGGGTAAAAGCTTGCGTTTCACTCTGCTGAGCAATTGACTGGCTGTGCAACTGAGAAGATTCATCACAGTACACACACATGCACACACAAATGCTCATTAGCCTACAGGAGAATGTGAAACTGATATAAATAGTAGTCTGAGCTAAAACAGATCCCAAGAAAACTCAGCACCTGCACAATTGAAAGCGTGTCGGTGTGTCTCTGTGTAAGTGTGTTGTATCTGTATGCTTGGGTAATATTGGCTTATTGACTGTTTTGCAGTGTTGTATGAATATAAGGAATAATCCGAGTTGGCAGGAACAACTGGTCTCGTTTTCTTCTTACTTACTGATGCCCTTGTTATACTCATGAACACATGCTTTTATATGTTCTACATTTTTTAATTCATTTAAAACATCTGGGATGAAATAATGAAATGTGCACATAAAGCTCAAAAAGATGTAGTAAATCTGTCTAACATAGTCAATGGTGGACAAATCATAAATAATTAGCTAGCCTACTGGGCCAGTAGAAGCTTTATTGTCTGTCCAGTGTCGTGTTTTGGTTGCCTGGAAACCTAATTGAAAAGAATAAAAATGGTCGCTACCATAATGTGGTAACATATGGCCAGCTAGTCAGGTAGTTAAACGCATTGCTGCAAACCGAGAGAAAAGAATTTCTGGGAGAGTATAACTGTAGCCAGTTCTTCTCCTCCCCTGATAAAGGTTTTTTTACGAGGCACATTGTGTCTTTACCTTCAACAAAGCTCGCTGTGTTGTGGGTGAATGTTTCATCTATGAACTGCACTGTTCTTTCCCCCACATCACAAATCCTATTTTAAACAATGTTATTTTGGTCTTTTTATTTTTGTAGCATTTTCACCTGTTTGTGCCTGAATCTGAAAGGATCATCAGTCATCTGTGCCTGATAATTAATGAGCCTGGTAAGTCTTCAGACAGATCAGACCAGGGTTGAGGTGTAGATGAATGACAACAGGATTTGAAACAAAAATATTGCACTCTGGTTACAGGAGAAGTGGAGAATGTGTTGCACCTCTGTGAAGCACACAAATTTGAAATGTGCGTAACAAAGAAACTTTAGTCCTGCGAACCTCAATAGGGACTTTACTATTATTATTTTGCTCACAGCATGAATGAATAAAAAAACGAATAACCCAGACACAAAACCTACCTGAACACTGCTGAGTAATAATCATGTGCTTTGTTTTACCTGGTTATGAAATGAGTATGATTGGAATCCGATTACCTGCACAGTTCTTGTTCTAATTACTGCTTTTCTCAAAACCATTAAATAATTTCTGTCACTTTTTTTCTTGTATTGTTGCTTGTTTGTTTATTCAGTCTTAATTGCTTACTGCATTCATGATTTAATTCCTCTTTTAAATACTAATGACCAAAAATCAAGCATCAGCTGAGGACAGTGTTGCTTATAGAGGAAACGACTCTTGTTCCAACAATTATAATCCAACGGTTAAATGTTCCTGTTTAATGCTGCATGACAAATAAACGAACACAGCCACAAGTGTTGCACTTTGTTTATTCAGGGGAATGGTTGTAATGTAAGGTCGAAAATGGATGATCTTGTGGTAGATGGTGGTTGAAATTGATTAATATTTATTATGGTTGAGGTTTTTGCTTAAATAAAAATTAGACAGTTCATCTGGAAAGTATTCACAGCGCTTTTTCCCACGTTTCATGTTGGAGCTTTATTTCAGAATGGATTTAATTATCTTGCTCAAAATTCTACAAACAATACTCCATAATGACAACGTGAAAGACGTTTGCTTGAAATCGTAGCAAATGTATAAAAAATGAAGAAAATCACGTATATAAGCATTTACAGCCTTTGATCAATACTTTGTTGACGCACCTTTGTCACAAAATTGCAGACTCAAGTCTTTTTTTGAGTATGATGCTACAAGCTGGGCACCTATATTTGGGCAGTTTCTTCAATTCTTCTTTGCAGAACTTCTCAAGCTCCATCAGGTTGGACAGGGAGCATCTGTGCACAGACATCTTCAAATCTCTCCAGAGATGTTAAGTAAGGTTAAGTCTGGCTTCTGGCTGGGCCACTCAAAGGCATCTACAGAGTCGTCCTGTAGCCACTCCTTTATCTTGTCTCGTGTGCTTAGGGTCATTGTCCTGTTGGGAGATAAACAGTCACCCAGTCTGAGGTCCAGAGCGCTCTGAAGCAGGTTTTTATAAATGACGTCTCTGTACATTTCTGCATTCATCTTTCCCTTGAGCCTGACTAAACTCCCAGTTCCTGCAGTTGAAAAACATCCCCACAGCATGATGCTGCCACCACCATGCTTCACTGTAGGGTTGGTATTGACCTGGTGATAAGTGTTGCCTGGTTTTTTCTCCGCACATTATGCTTGTCACATTCCAAATAGTTTAATTTTTGTTTCTCATGGTCTCCTTGGAGGAGTCCTTCAGGTGCCTTTTGGCAAACTCCAAGTGGGCTGTCATGTGCCTTTTTACTGATGATTGGCTTTCATCTGGCCACTCTACCATTCAGAGTACTGTAGAGATGGTGGTTGTTCTGGAAGGATCCGAGAAGAAAGCTGGAGCTCTTTCAGAGTGACGATAAGGTTCTAAGAAGGTCTACAGACAGTTCCTTGGACTTTATGGCTTGGTTTGTGCTGTTAATTGTGTGAGACCTTAGACAGGTGTGTGCCTTTCCAAATCATGTCCAATCAATTAAATTTACCACAGGTGGACTCCAATCAAGTTGTAGAAACATCTCAAGGGTGATCAGTGGTAACAGGATGCACCTGAGCTCAATTTTAAGAGTCAAAGGAAAGGCTGTGAATACTTATGGACATGTAGGTTTAAATTTGTATTTATTTTTATATATATTTGTGTGTGTGTGTGTGTATATGTATATATATATATATATATATATATATATATATATATATATATATAATAAATTTGCAAATATTTCAAACTTTTTACACATTGTCATTATGGGGTATTGTTTGTAGACTTTTGAGGAAATGTAATTAATCCATTTTGGAATAAGGCTGTAACATAACAAAATGGTGGAGTAAAGTGCTGTGAATACCTCCCAAATTCTATGTAAATAAAAATTTATTTGATTTTGAATTGGTTAGCTAGTAATCGCAAGGCAACTAAGATTACCAGAATCAGCTACATGCAACCTATTAACTAAACCATGGCTAAACGAAAGATTACAATAGTTTTTAGTGTATGCAAGAAGCAGACATTTTATATATAATATACATTTTTTTTTTGTATAAAAAAAAAAAAATTATCTGGAGAATTTCATGAATGACCTTTTGAGGTACATGGCATGTTGAGAACGGCACATGGCTGGAGAGAAATGTCAAGATCCTTCTTGACCATGATTAAGTGCTGAACAATGAAATGAATTTACCAAAGCAGAAATGCATTAACTAATGTTGTGGGTTAAAACATTATTTATCATAGACCACTTCCAGGAAATGCTCTAGAGGTCAAACTGTTAGCATTCTTAATGTTAATGGCTATAGATTTGCTGTAAACTTGAGCATAAGGAAAACAAAGTGTATGGAAGACTGGTATTTTACACACTGCAAAAAGAAGTGGTGGAGATGCTTCAGTCCTGCTGCTCCAAAAAAAAGTATCTGGCTTTTAAAAAAAACTGAATATTTACTGTCACTTAAATATTTACAGCATGCAAACATAAGATTTTGAAATTCTGTACGATTAGTGATTAAGTGATGCTAGTCAGAATAATGCTCTAAATCATGGAGCAATAATCAGTGCAGAATGATTCAGTATTGCTCAGACAGTAGGAGGTCACTGCTTCCCTGACAGCAGGATGACGCGTTATAGAGCCTAATTGCTGTTTCTAGTAAAGACATATTACTGTTCTTCTCCCGACAGTGCAGGCAGAGTCGGTGTCAGAACAAATCAGCTTGGAGGGTATTAGAAGTCCCATAGGCTAGCAGAAACTGCCATTTAAATAATGACTCGCTGAAATGAAATTGTTCTCTTCCTCTCACTTGCACATTAGACAGTGTGTACCGTACCGCATCAGCACAGTATTTCCCTATGCGTTAACCCCTTATTAATCGCATGCGTAAAAATCCAGTGTTGGCAATACTGCATTATATTTTGCACTTCTGTAGCTCCACCTTTCCTATTGATTTTGAAATCTTAAACAGTCATACATACAGATAAATACATATGTCTTCTTTTTTAAACGATCCCCAGGGGCACTATTGTAAACCACAGTTGTCAGTAATGTAATGACAGCAAATGTAACCACAGCTTATAAAATTCAGCACAGCTCTGGAAAGGATATTTAACTGTATTAGGAGAGGAAAACAGTGTGTACCTGTAGCTTTAAAACATTTATGCGGAAACTAAACTTCAACCTAAAGTAATCAACACTGTTGTAGTAACTCTATTGGGGATGCACAGCCTGAGAATGAACCCCTGCTGTTCATGTTGAGCCTGAACGTGTTTCTTTGTTTAGCTCAAATAAAAAGTATTGACTTGTTTATAATGGCCAAGAACCTGCTTTGAACACATTACTTGGATTGTGTGCTGGTTGTAGGACTGGATGCGAAGCCGTAATAATACTGATATTGTGACATTTACTTTTGAAAATTGATGCACATAATTGATATGCATGCCATGGTCTACATACAGACACACAGACACAAGATCTAAAGATTGGAAATACTTTATATATATATATATATATATATATATATATATATATATATATATATATTATAGTGAGGAAAATAAGTATTTGAACACCCTGCTATTTTGCAAGTTCTCCCACTTAGAAACCATGGAGGGGTCTAAAATTGTCATCGCTGGTGCATGTCCATGGTGAGAGACATAATCTAAAAAAATCCAGAAGTCACAATATATGATTTTTAAACTATTTATTTGTATGATACAGCTGCAAATAAGTATTTAAACACCTGTCTATCAGCTAGAATTTTGACCCTCAAAGACCCCAAAAGTCTGCCTTTAAAATGTCCACCTCCACTCCATTTATTATCCTAAATTAGATGCACCTGTTTGAGGTCGTTAGCTGCATAAAGACACCTGTCCACCCCATACAATCAGTAAGAATCCTACTACTAACATGGCCAAGACCAAAGAGCGGTCCAAAGACACTAGAGACAAAATTGTACACCTCCACAAGGCTGGAAAGGGCTACGGGGAAATTGCCAAGCAGCTTGGTGAAAAAAGGTCCACTGTTGGAGCAATCATTAGAAAATGGAAGAAGCTAAACATGACTGTCAATCTCCCTCGGACTGGGGCTCCATGCAAGATCTTACTTCGTGGGGTCTCGATGATCCTAAGGAAGGTGAGAAATCAGCCCAGAACTACACTAGAGGAGCTGGTCAATGACCTGAAAAGAGCTGGGACCACCGTTTCCAAGGTTACTGTTGGTAATACACTAAGACGTCATGGTTTGAAATCATGCATGGCACGGAAGGCTCCCCTGCTTAAACCAGCACATGTCCAGGCACGTCTTAAGTTTGCCAATGACCATTTGGATGATCCAGAGGAGTCATGGGAGAAAGTCATGTGGTCAGATGAGACCAAAATAGAACTTTTGGGTCATAATTCCACTAAACGTGTTTGGAGGAAGAAGAATGATTAGTACCATCCCAAGAACACCATCCCTACTGTGAAGCATGGGGGTGGTAGCATCATGCTTTGGGGGGTGTTTTTCTGCACATGGGACAGGGCGACTGCACTGTATTAAGGAGAGGATGACCGGGACATGTATTGCGAGATTTTGGGGAACAACCTCCTTCCCTCAGTTAGAGCATTAAAGATGGGTCGAGGCTGGGTCTTCCAACATGACAATGACCCAAAGCACACAGCCAGGATAACCAAGGAGTGGCTCTGTAAGAAGCATATCAAGGTTCTGGCGTGGCCTAGCCAGTCTCCAGACCTAAACCCAATAGAGAATCTTTGGAGGGAGCTCAAAATCCGTGTTTCTCAGCGACAGGCCAGAAACCTGACTGATCTAGAGAAGATCTGTGTGGAGGAGTGGGCCAAAATCCCACCTGCAGTGTGTGCAAACCTGGTGAAAAACTACAGGACACGTTTGACCTCTGTAATTGCAAACAAAGGCTACTGTACCAAATATTAACATTGACTTTCTCAATTCTTTGCAGCTGTATCATACAAATAAATAGTTATAAAATCATACATTGTGATTTCTGGATTTTTTTAGATTATGTCTCTCACAGTGGACATACACCTACGATGACAATTTCAGACCCCTCCATGATTTCTAAGTGGGAGAACTTGCAAAATAGCAGGGTGTTCAAATACTTATTTTCCTCACTGTGTGTGTGTGTGTGTGTGTGTGTGTGTGTGTGTGTGTGTGTGTGTGTGTGTGTGTGTGTGTGTGTGTGTGTGTGTGTGTGTGTGTGTGTGTCTTGTTACAGATCAGTGATCTAAAACTGTAAAGACCCAAATGCAACTTCTGATAAAACCTGATACTGTGACTGAAATCTTTCTAACTCATCACAGCTCTTACAAGTTTCCCTCACTGAGACATAAACTCTACTGTGTGAGGTTTTTTTTTACTGTTAAAATGATTTTGGTTAGATAAGCAGATCATAGGCCGTTATTTCAGCATAGTTTCACCTCCCAGGTCACGTAGCCATGCATTTGAGCAGTTGTTCAGACATACCAGGGGTCCAGATAGACAAAACATTCTTCACCACAAGAAACTTCTCAACCGTTTTTACCAGGATCTAAAGAAGCTTGTTTGTGAAAATGAAAAGTCTGTGCTAGAGTGGAGCCACATGCCAAACTTGAACCTCTTGAAGTAGTGAAGCCGTACAATAAATAGTGATTTAAATATTTGTGTCCTATTTAAAAAAAATAATAATAATAATGCACAAGGCTGAATGGAGAGGTTTGTGTGTGGAGATGTTTGTGAAATTTCTCCCTCAAGATATACACTATATGGCCAAAAGTATTTGGACATCTGACAGACATACAATTTCAAAACCATGAGTATTGTTGATATAGCTGTGGAAATTTCTGCCCATTCACCCACAGTAGAATTATGAGGCTGGGCATTGATTTCAAGTGAAAAGACCGCTTTCACAGCAAACCTGGCAATGTTGGTTTTTATGAATTTTGATTTGTGCACAGGGACATTATCAAGTTGCAGGTTGAAGCCTTTTTAATTCCATAAAGACATATTAATGGTGTGATGGTCAGGTTTCCATGTACTTTGGGACATATAGTATCATTTATGCCACAGTGTTCAAGGTGTTCCATTGCAAGTCATTGTATAACAATAATAAAAAAACACACAAATACAAAGTTTTTGTGAGTACAATTATATAAAATATAGACTATTGAGAACCGCAAGTGGACATTATGAAATATCTGCCTTGCTGAGCCTTGAACACTCGCATTTTATATTTAAAATTATACAATAATTACTGTACCAAATGAATATTTTTATATATGCCAGTAACATATGCGTAATATACTGTAAATTTCTCCTATAAACCTTAAGACAACTTGTTTTCAAATATTTTTGTCTTCGTTTCCTGTGCCACTGAGTCATAATCACTCAGTAGTGTCCGGGGGGGAGATGAGCTGAATGACTCAAACTTTCTTTAAACTCCTGAACTGAAACTGTTTGGTTAAAAAGATAAGATATTCACTTTAAATGAAAAGGAAATTATATTCCCCTTTCAGGACATCTGAAACCAAGCGACCCGTTGTTGGGTCATGACTACTAGTTTGGGAAATCCTGTTATAAGATGATTTTTTTATATTTTTTTTTGCATTGATTAAGGTCCAAATATTAAACTCTTTAAATCACATGCAATTAATTCTGACCCCTTTTCATATCTCATTGATACAGTGTACTTTGAAATAAAAATCCTTATCTTGAATTGTCTTTGTGATCAGATTAAAGCTGCTTTCAGTGATTAGTTTAGTATCATGACTCTTGGTTGTCCCCACCCTTTGTCTATACTAGGCATGGCTGTTTTGTGCTTCACTTCGACTGCAACACCAGTCCAGGCACTAACTTCTAGAGAAGGCAGCTGAGGAAGCGAGCTCCACGCTGGGCTGTAATAATGAGGAGACAAGTGAAGTGACAAGGAAGAGGGAGGAAAAGATGGGAGCCAATGTTTCCAGCTACCCACACTCGTGTTCTCCACGCTTTGGTGGAAACACACAGGCTCAGCAGACCTTCATTGGTGGGTATTTAAATAATCAAGCTAGTAAACACTTTCTGGAACTGCATATATAATCCATTTTCATTGAAGTATTCATCAGTGAATGTCAGATTGCACAAAATTATATATTTCTTTTGACCATGAAAAGGCCTTTTCTTAACAGTTAAGGCTTCTACAGAAGCTCACTCACTGATTAAACTTTAGATGGAGTGTTTGGAGGCAGCTTTGATTACCGCTCTAAATGTAGTAAAGAAACTAAATGGATTTGGTTCAGCACTTGCTAGTTTATGTAAAGGATAGTGGAGCCTATGGCTTTTTCTTGATGATTAACCTTACCCTGTGAAGTTTGGTGGCATTTCTGTAATGATTTTTAATTCCTTACTGTGGAAAGTGCAGTTCAATTACCAATGAAATGGAGCTGGAGACTGTGATTAACAGAGTGTCACCAAAACCATTAAGAGAAGAAACTGCTAATGTGCTGCCGAAGCCTACTCAGCTGCTTGTGTAGGGTTTTTTTTTTTTTCGAGAGAGGTAGCTGCTATTTTCTTTTGGGTTTTTTTTTTGAGAGAGATAGCTGCTAGTTTTCAGGTCAGCTAAGTTCGAGGAAAATGTGTTCGTTCAGCATGAATGGTTAGTAATTTTGTGTTTTAAGACAAGAGGCTGGAAATTAATGGCAGGCAAAGCGCTGATGGTCTATCTTAAAGACATAGTACGTGACAAGTCGTTGTTTGTTTCAGTAAAAATGAGTTGAAATCTTGATTTTGTTGAAAGACTGCCATCCCAGTACAATACTACAAACCACTGCAAACTAGATGGCAAAATTTTTTAGTATAACCCTTACATTTCATAAGAACCCATTAAAGCTGTATGAGGTGCTGCTTTGTTCCAAAGGACTTTCTTCTTGGTCATAGTGTGTTTAATGTAAATGTTTTAGATCATTTTGCAGTGCAGGCTGTTGCAAGTATTATCACATCGATTGAACTTGTTCACAAAGCAAACAAATACCTTTCAAATTCACCTTTGTACCAAACTTGGCTTCTAGGTTTTAAGCCCTCTGGTAAATGTAAAACATAAGTATTAGGATTCTGTACCGATGCCTATCAGCATGGCCCCATTCTCAAAAAAATGCATACAAAAGAATGGCAAATGTACATCACGCATACAGGCAAAATCACTTTGAGAAGAATACAGATGTACTATCGAAATTATGAAAAGGAAACCATACATAATGACATTTTAAGGCTAATGAGATGTACAGAGTTCTAACATTGCTTTTTTCTCATCCTGTCAGGCACATCATTATACTCTCAGCAGAGTTACACATGGGAGCCGAAGCTGTACAGTCTAGAGCATGGCGGCCATGATCGTGTTCCCGAGCGGAAGAAGAAGAGCTCTGGCCTGGCCACACTTAAGCGCCGCTTTATCCGCCGTCGCAGGGCGAGTCGCTCAGCCGACCATGCCCGGCACATGCGTGAATTGCTCTCAGGTTGGCATGTTTGTGATGTCAATGCTCTTGTGGAGGAGTATGAGGGCACAACTGCCCTCAAAGAACTGAGCCTGGCTTCAAGTCTAGCCCGGCCTGAAGCTGCCACTCTGCGATCCTGCATGGCTACACTTTTTCAGCATAAACACTGTGCTGATGTGGACCTGCTCTTTCAGGATGCCTGCTTCCCTGCGCATCGTGCCATTCTGGCTGCCCGCTGCCCTTTTTTTAAAAGCTTGCTGTCATCCACAGGTTCAGCTAATTTAAGCTACAATGGACCAGAGGTGCTTCTTGATGTGGGCACAGCAGGAATGGATGTCTTGTTGTTCTCTGCCCTGCTACATTTCTTGTACACAGGTGAGCTAGGAGATGCTAACAGAGAGGCTGAAACACGACTAAGGAACGTGGATGTCCTCAGGCAGCTGAGTGAGGAGTTTGGCATGCCTAACCCTCTGGAGGAAGACATGAGGATGCTGTTTCACTCCATGTGCTACTACGACTCTGTACTCAGCTTCTGTTCTGAGCCTGAAAGTATAGAAGCTTGTGATGCTGTCGGAGGGATTAGCGGTGGAGGGATTGCTGGAGTTAGCATTGTAAAAAGTGATCAGTCAGCATCTCCAGAAGAGGACCTGAGAGCCCATAAGGCCGTGCTCTCGGCGCGATCTCCTTTCTTCCGCAACCTTCTGCAGCGTCGCGTCCGGACTGGTGAAGAGCTAACCGAGAGAACACTTCAAACACCTACACTCATAGTCCTGGACGAGTCAATAATTCCAAGGAAATATGCCCGCGTTATTCTGCACTGCATGTACACCGATGTCGTAGATTTAGCCCTTGTGATGCGTGGCAGTCCATCAATGGGCAGTCTGAGTGAGGCACAATCTCTAGGGACGAGTAACACTGCTGGCAAGGGTGCTGTTCCCACACGTACAGAGGAAGCCATGGAGCTCTATCACATTGCCCTATTTCTGGAGTTCAGTATGCTGGCACAAGGTAATTGCTGTTTCACATACACTAAAGCTTTTATTATTTATGAACCCCACTAGAGATAAAAAATGCAAGTGGTAGCTAAAAGGCTAAGGTGTTGGAATTTTGATTAGAAGGTCACAGGTTTAAATCCCAGTACCAATAAGATGCAGAGCAAGACCCTTAACCCAGCTGTAAGTCACTCTGGATAAAGGCTTCTGCCAAAGGCTGTAAATATAAAAATATAGATCTTATCTGCCTCAGACAGTCTAACGGCTTCATAAAAGGACTAAAGTAGCATGAGATGATGATTTTGTAATGTTCCTTATATCCAAACAACCTTTCTGACCAGCAAAACAGTAGTTTGTCTTATCTCTCTCTCTCTCTCTCTCTCTCTCTCTCTCTCTCTCTCTCTCTCTCTATCTCTCGAAGAATATCGCATTTTCAGTTTTTAATAAAGCTACTGCATATTGAGTGGTTTTAGTGAGTTGGAATGTTATTGGATTATTGTTGACAATTTTTATTGTATAAAGTGCGTTAGTTGTTGTGGTTTTTCCCTTTTTACACATCATTGGTTACCCAAACATTTAACAAATAATGGATTTTCCACAAAAAGTTACTTTTACTGTGTAGTCTTCAAGGGAGTGTCTTTCCTGTGACATGAAGAAGAGAACAGATTTCAGAAATTGACATCAGATTTTAAGGATTTCAGAGTCCAATGGAGACCTTCAGGGGTTTTATGCTGAAACAAAGCCTCTCCCAGCATTCTACATTTGGCCCACATGTCCATATGGCCTTCTTTTGGTTGTCACTTTTATTTAACATTTATTCAACTACATTTCTGAGAACAAAACGACTCTTATTGTCCCCACCCCCTGCCATTTTGTCTTTCTCTATTCTTCTCAGTAATTTCCCAGTTCTGGTTTCTGTTAGCATATTGTTTATTCAAGCTTGACCTGTAGCAGTAGGTCAGCGCACAAGCCTGGGAGGAGTTTCTTCTATGTGAAAAGTCTCCCTCCCTAACACTCCTCTTTTTGTGCATAATTATAAAAAAAAAGTTGTGCTCCATTCATAAGGTTGTGCTGAAGATTTTCTTTGTTGTAGATCCCAGCTTATTGTAGGTTATGTTTGTGCCCGGAAAATGAATATTACTCGTAGTCTTCCATCTGTATACCTACACCTGAAACTAATAAACTTTTTTCAAGTGTGTTGAGCTCACCACTGAATAAATAGATGAGCAATACAGAAAGATATAAATACTATTTCAGAATTGTTTGGATCACAGGTTTATATTTTTTTGTTGTAAGATTCAGCATTTCCAACTTGATGCTTCTTTGGTCGATATCTTTATGCTTTTGAAGATTCATTGGATTACTGAGTGATAAGCTGCTATTCATGGTCACTTCAAAAGCACAATCACTGGCAGGTAATATATTGCTTTTGTGGATAAGGATAAGTAACAGTGAGATCACATTCCCTTAGTGCATTTATGAAAGCACTCAAAATTTGATGATGCACATGTTCGCATAGAATCCATTAAATATTAGAGATGGTGAGCTGACAGACAAAGGACATACCAGATAAAATAACCAAATTGTGCTTTTCTTAAGGCTTCCTCTGTTCAGTTAGCACAAGTAATCTATCTCTTTTAATTTGATTTAAAGCAAAAAATTGGATGTGATTAAGAATCTCTGCAGTAGTATGTAAATGTAGAGGTGCAAAAGAAATATTCTATGGAGTGACTGTTTTACTTCATTCACTCTTTCATTTCTGGGTCGCAATAACAAAAGCATTTCCTCTTGGTACATAAACACAATCACTAAAAATGGTCTGGTATTTCATCTTCAGAATGCTATAAAGCCCAGGAAGCTAAATTTAAATATGATCTCAGTTTTCAGTTTGGCTTTAAAAGGTCTTTCGAAATATTTTCTAGAAGCTTACGATGTTTGATAATGCATTATGAGCAAACTGTGTATTAATCGAGTCAAGGAATGATAAGGTGCATCATATACTGTTGGATATGCCAACTACTACAGCTAACAGGAACTGGATTATTCTCTTTAATTTTTTTGCTGTTAGGGTGCACTTCTCAGGAGTTATAACAAGTACAATTTTGTTGTACAGTATTATAGTACTGTAGTGTGCAGTATTATATTCTGGCCCTAATGCCACAAATGCAGCATTAATTACTCATCTAAAAAGCGTATTCATTATGTGCTGCTGAATGGCTCATGCACAATTTCTGTATATTAGGTTGCAATAATTATACCTTTATAATGTTGAAATTGGAACCTAAGCCACCTATTCAGGCTATACTTATTTTGGGGTGCAAAAATGTGTAGAGAAACCACAGTATCATGTATCCAATTTGAATTTTATTACACCTTACAGAGCTCATGTCTGAGACTGCTGGTGTCAGGTGAGCACATGGTCTTCTGTTTCCCTTGTGCCGCTCATGTTGAACTATATATTTTATGTGCATGTTATTTGTACATGGATTGCATTTCAGAGGGTTTTTTTTAGGTTTCAGATTCAAATGATTTTACATATTGCCTAAAGCTTAGCTTTTGTTTGTGTTACACTCGAGTTCAAAAATGATCTGTGACTTACAATGACTAAAAAGCATAGTTGTACATATGATAGCTGTGTGCTTTTCCAGTCGTAAAATGTAGATTCTATGAGCTCTTGCGCAAGATAAAATACACATTATTTATTCCATAACTACATCATTTATTTCTGTGCATTTGATTATTAAAATCCCCTTTAAAGTTCATGCACCAAGGACCGATTTTTAAAAAGAAAATTACTTTGGAGAGCAAAAGAGTATGGATGAAAGAAAGCAATTTAATATAAATCATCTTTTTTAAGATGTCTGGAAATTACACTGATGCACAGTTCAAACCATTGCATTTTTTTTGCTGTTTTTATATATATATATATATATATATGCAGGCAGGCCAGAAACCTGACTGATCTAGAGAAGATCTGTGTGGAGGAGTGGGCCAAAATCCCTCCTGCAGTGTGTGCAAACCTGTTGAAAAACTACAGGAAACGTTTGACCTCTGTAATTGCAAACAAAGGCTACTGTACCAAATATTAACATTGACTTTCTCACGTGTTCAAATACTTATTTGCAGCTGTATCATACAAATAAATAGTTAAAAAAAATCATACATTGTGATTTCTGGATTTTTATATTTTTTTTTAGATTATGTCTCTCACAGTGGACATGCACCTACGATGACAATTTCAGACCCCGCCATGATTTCTAAGTGGGAGAACTTGCAAAATAGCAGGGTGTTCAAATACTTATTTTCCTCACTGTATAGATAGATAGATAGATATATAGATAGATAGATAGATAGATAGATAGATAGATAGATAGATAGATAGATAGATAGATAGATAGATAGATAGATAGATAGATAGATAATTTGTTTTTGTCAAAATGACTATTAAAAGGGTTATGTGTGTGTGTGTATATGTATATATATATATATATATATATATATATATATATATATATATATATATATATATATATATATATATATATATATATATATATATATATAAAATTAGTGTGTATGTATGTGTCTAACCGATTTTGCTATTTTATTATTTTAAAAATGTAGTTTTTGAAATTAGTTTCATTGGTGTTTCACCCATCAACAACTTACAAAGGTACTAATCCTTTCATTTTTACAATTATTCTTCTTGCTCTTTTTCTGGGCTATCAGTCATTTCAGGCACTGGGTTTGAAAAACATTTATAATAAATAATGAATATTGGAAAGGCTGCTGGCTGCCAAGGAATTCATGTCTTTACATGCAGAACAAGGCCTAATTATTCCTTTTACCTGTGAGATCTGTGTTTACTAGCACTTAACTAGCACATTAAAGTTGTATAATTGGAGTAAGCAATGTTAAGACAGTTCTTCATATCTACAAGATTTACTAGCACATCACTATTTTTCTTTTGTAGTCATTTTGAGATTCTGCATGTACACTTTCTGACACATTTTATTCAGAAAGTAAAAGCAATATTTGGTCTGTTCCGTTTTTTCAATTCTGCTTCCAATATTTCAGAGGGTGATTGCACCATATTTAGATCTAATGTGTAAAACTGGTCATGCAAGCATGTATTGTGTATGTGGTTATAGTTTCTATAGAATTGTAAATCCTAGCTTATGGGAAACAGAGGCAACTTGGTTTTTTGGAGGTCATAGCAAAAAGTTAGTTTTATCTTTTAAAGGCTGTGCATATAGTAGGGCAAATGAGTATTCTACAGATTAGTTCATTGATTAATTGAGTAATCAGATCAAGAGTAATACTTAATATACAAGAAAAAATAAGACTGGTTTCTTAAAGCAAACAAATAATGTGTTTCCTTTTTAGAAAAATTTAAATTTTTATTGCTGAAATTTCATACAAGAATATCTGTGAAAACTTAAATGCATTTAGTGCATGCCATATTACATCAGAATGCAAATATAAATAATAAAAAAGAAAATAAAAATATAAAAATCTATTTCGGATTACTTTTAAAAAGGTAAATGTTTTCTTTGTTTTAGTTTTCAATTATTCCAAACTTTGGAAACTTTCTGTTGTTTTTTGGAATGGATCTTCACCTTGCCCCTCGCTGTTTTCTCTCCAAGGGGTCTCATTTATAAACGTGACGTATGCACAAAACGAGTAAACACTGAAGGCGAGAATTGGAATTGGCAACACCGATAACACGCATAACCTTTGCATGATAATTGGGGTATGCACGTTTATAAATGAGGGACCCCAGAGCGGTCCTGAGTTTAGCGGTGCCTCAGTTATAATAGTCCGTGGGGAAACACAGTGCTCCGTGTGTAGTTAAATAGACTTTTTGTATTTATTTTACTTGAGTTACACAAGGAATTGTTATAGCCCTAGTATATACGTGTGGGTGTTGTGTTTGGGAGATACAGAGTGGGGACTGTAATGAAAGGATTATTGCCATAGAGGTGGGAGACTGGACACAATAAATGTAAAGGCAAGTGGAAGCTAAATTGACTGATCAAAGAAAAAAGGGAGAGCAAATCCATTTATTTCAATTCAGCCTGCTGCTAATGATTAAGGCAAACTTTGATTTTACCTTAATCAATTCAAACAGCCACTTGAGGAGTGAAGACATCCTTTGCATCTACTCTGCACCACTTTACTACAGAAAATCTGACTTCAGATGCAGTGTGATTGCTTATTTTGCTAATTTATGCAAGAAATATAAATGGGTTTATGATTTGTAGCTGCAAATTTTCACTTATTTCGAGCAGCATGTATATGGTGTTCATTATATCCCTATGGTCATAAATGTGCACTGCATTCCTAATTCAGATTTGAATCACTTTAAAGACTTAACTCTGTCACCTAGAAAAAAAAAAACTCTTCAAATTTGACTGACCGAAGTAGATTCTGACCTCTGTCCAACAAGAATATTGGCTATTAAATGAAATCCGAAAAATACACTGACGATTGAGCATTGGACTGCTGTAGTGGCGATGAAATCCACTGAATTCAGTTAAATGCATGCTGCTTTCAAAATCCAGCACTGACCAAGGGAGGTGACATTTAAAACTCTGCTCTACTATTAGCAGCAGGTGACAGACAGGTGTGCATGTCTGAGTATGCGGGTCCGTCACCTTTCAAATATTTCCAAAAACTTATTTTGTGTTCATAAAGTATATACATGTTTTTAAAATGATTACCACTTTGGCTCCTATTTTCATGGGTTCTTTTTTGCACGAGCTGACAGCTTATGTAGTTTCACACTGCTTATCAGTAGGTACTTTAAATACATTAGTCACCAGCAGTGTGCCTTCTTCCTCTCTGTGGAAGTGATTGTAAATACTTTACAAGAATGAGGATGTTGGCTGGAAGGTGTGAACAAATCAAAAGCATTGCTGTGGTTTAAACGTTAATGGAGTTAGATTTTTCTGGTATGCCTGTAGGAGTGTTCCTGGAGAGGAGTGCGAGACCTTGGCTGGGATAGTATTTGCCAGTTTGTTGTAGATATTGGTGGATGGCAGCTGTTTTTATTAATTCATTTACAGGTTATATTTTGGTTTTGGTTTTATCGCAAGCAGGGCTGGGATTGTTTAAACACCACACAATTGATTGGATTTAAGTGTTTTTTCTTTATGGTGATTGATTACATGTTTAATACCTAAACTTGTTTTATTAGCTTATCACCTGGATGAATGAACCTTTTATTTATGCGCTGCAGTGTTCTTCTGCCCCTGGCATTGTGTGCTTGCGCAGGCAGCTGTTGGGGCGGATGAGGCTCTGGCCTGCAGGCGATAACATCAGCAGACACCCGTGGCGCAGAAAGCATTAGCCTTTGAAAAGCTCTGAATTATCACTGGGTTGGTGGTGTTACCACTACATCCAGCGATACCCAGGTGTTGAGCTGTGGGTGCGCTGTGCTGGGGCTCTGCAGACAGCTCAAGCCGATCTTATCTGTCCCCTCCAAACCCATCTGTCCTTGAGAAGTTAATGTGTGCTGGGTGGAGGGGGAAATTCAACAATCTGAAAAGGGTGGATAGCATTCAGGCTGAGATTATACCTTTTACTTTGGCAGAGAATTTTTGGAAAACATTCATATTTTCTCTCTCTCTCCCCCTCTCTTTCTCCCTCTCTCGCCAGGTTGTGAGGATATCATTGTGGAGAGCATCTCTCTGGAGTCGCTGATTTCCATTATAAAGTGGAGTTCTCAGCCGTACGGCTCAAAATGGGTCCATAGACAGGCTATGCATTTTCTGTGTGAAGAGTTCAGTCAGGTCATGACCTCTGATGTGTTCTATGAGCTTACCAAGGATCAACTGCTTACAGCCATTCAGTCAGACTACCTGCAGGTACGGCTTTCTCCTCTCTTATGACCAGGACATGTAAAGCCTAACTTGAAGGGGGAGATTATGTCCAAACATTTAATCTTCAGGTTAAAACAGGTTGGATCTGATTTATATAGGTTGACCCTAAAAGTCACATAGTTCAAGACTTTTGTAGTTTCACACCTGTGCTCAGTTAATGATCAATCAATAAATAACTTCTATGTCATCCACCTTTGCATAAGAAGGAGGGTGTTGTGGCAAATGGAAACTTACCTGCCAAACCTGTCCGAAGAAAGATAATGCAAGTACTGTTCAAAATGAATTTGATTGCTATGGATTATACTTATGTTTAATAAATAAATAAATAAAACTAAATAATTAATAAACTACTAAGAATGTGGCAGTTCAAATTCTGCCTAAGATACTAAAGTCTTTCGTATCTCCCTGTGATAAATGCAACTTGGTTTCGAGCAGCACTGAAGCTTATGTTAGTGTTATGCTTATCTTTTTATGATGAACATGGGTTTTTCCAGATTGTGTATTTGTTTCTTCAGACAACCTGGTATATTTAAAGAAAGTAAATTCCATGATATTTAAATAACTTAAAGCAACTTGATTATATGCAGCTGCAAATAGTTTTTACTGATTTCTTTTTTTTCTTTATGTTAAGATAACATTAAGAGTATGGTATTTTAACAGCAGTGTTGTTATTCCAATGCTCTTATTTGCAGTTTCATGGTGTATAATGGGGTCCAGAAATTTTAAATCATTAACAAAAATTATTCTATTTTTTGCTTTCTTCTCAAATTTAATGCAACTTTCATTACAGGTTATAGTTGAGTGCTAAGTAGAATCATAGACGTGTATTTATTTCAGTATTTCATTTTCTTATTTGATTTAATGACTATGTAATGTAGACTTTAAGCTTGTGTGTTGGATCCAAGTCCTCAGTGTTGCTTGTATGTGTAGTTCAATGGAAGGCATTAGACTGACCTTCTGTACAAATTCATCCATTTGCTTTCATTTAAATAGTTACCTTCAGAAATCCCTCTGTTTCTTTTTTTTGTTTTAAATGTTTAAAAAATGTATTTATTTTCAATTATATTTTTAAAAATCCCAGAATTTTTGGACATTTTCCTCTACCTAGAATCTCTATTATGTAGTTTCCGACATTACATTGTGTGCAGTAGAACAAGTGAGCTGATGACCCATTTTCCTATTTTAATTACTGTGCATCTCCTAGAGGGAAGCTGTCTGTACCACTTAAGTGCTACGGGGGAAGAATCTCAAATTTTACATGCTCCCATTCAAGCCACAGTGTTGATTTTGGGTTTTAATACAGTTTTTAAACCCTTCTGGTATGTCATGTAAACAGCCTAGTAATGTACACAGTACTCCAAAGGGAGATTTATGTAAAGATGTCTGTCATTTTCAGGCATTCAAGGTAGGTCACATGGCTAGGCATTCAGTAGATAAGAGGAGCCACTGTGTGGGCTAAAGTGGTGTCTTTGCTCCAGTCTGTCATTAAAGTCTCAAATTCTTCAGCCCATCTTTGTGAAATATGAGTGTGGTAATATTCCTTTGCCTCACTGTCTCCCCGCCCTCTCTTTCACAGGCGAGCGAGCAGGACATTTTGAAGTATGTGATTAAGTGGGGGGAGCACCAGCTCATTAGGAGGATGGCTGACCGGGGTGAGATTGCTGTTCCCATTAACCCTCATGCACTGCAAATTTTCACCTCAGATATATACCCTCTTAGACTCTGTAGCACACAGCAATGACCAATGTATAGTCATGTCGACCGATGTATAGTCATGTTCTGTTCTGGCATAAACTATACAGCACACAGAGGTATAGTATAGCGAAACTGCCAGCTGTTAACCGCTTTTTCTTTTTGTGCTCATCAGAGCCCAATCTACTGAGCGGTACTGCTCACAGTGTGAATAAGCGTGGAGTGAAGAGAAGAGATCTGGATATAGAAGAACTGAAGGAGATTTTGTCTCTTCTTCTGCCTTACATCCGCATGGAGCACATTCTCCCAGCCAACAGTGACGTCCTCACTGATGCAGTAAGTGCTCATTGTATGTGTAAATGCAGTGATTTTTAGATTTTATGTCTGACAGTGCAGACTGATAAAGCACATCAGGCCCCACTTGACCTTATTAGTCTCTCTCATGCTGCTAGTTATTGCCTCCTGAAGGAAGGCTTTTGTGGACACACTGTAGGCAGCCGAACTTGGTTTGCTGAGGTGGTTCTGCTTTTTTGCAGATGAAGCGTGGCTTGATCAGCACTCCTCCGTCAGACATGCTGCCCACAGCAGAGGGAGGCAAAGCGAACGCCTGGCTTAGGCAGAAGAACACGGGCATTTATGTGCGTCCACGTCTCTTTTCTCCCTACGTAGAAGAGGCAAAGGTAGGCCTGCATTCTGTTTTATCATGTTCTGAATATCGAAATCATGATTTTCATATTTATCAAACAACTTTGGAATAAACAAGTCTATTGCACTGCAATTATGTGATTAAAAACCCTTTTCATGTTGTACATTTATAAGATAGTATTTCCTTCCTGAATCTAAATACTTGGACTAAAAGCAAGAACATCCAGTCATGTGAAAGCTAGGAATGCAGGAACTGTCCCCCTGGTCCACTTGTTTGGGGTTCAGGGTCTGCTTAAGGAGAGCTCTTATGTGAAAGTAATCAACTTGTAAGCAACAATATTTTAATAAGCATTAATTATATTACATGCATCAGCCAGTCACAATTTATTTGACATGGTTTTAATCCAGACCAGAGGTGACTAAACAATTTTCATCTGGGAGGGAATTGACATGGAATTTGGGAGGGAAAGACATGGTTATAATGTGTCTCGCTACAAACAAGCTCACCCTGGTTACAGACCTGAGTATTAAGGCCAAGTGTGAAAACACCTGACTATTAGTCTTTTAAGTGCTGAAAAATAATGAATGGCACTACAGCATAAACCAGTCAGGAAGCATGGACCAACAGCTATGTGTACTTTTGTAAAACAATTTTCCAGCGAAGACCAGGAGACTTGGATATCTTTCAGCAGTAGTCTTAATTGCAGAGGAGCCCACACGACAGAGCGTACTGCTTTGGCACGGCAGTGATTAAGTCCACTTTAAGAACTTAGCATTGTGGTTTTATACACCATTTTGGGGGGGGCAATCCCTCTGAAGGAGATCAAAGCACTTAGGTGACAATTCAAAACACACGAGGAAAGTAGCTGTCCCGGCCCAGATCTCTCTCTCTCTCTCTCTCTCTCTCTCTCTCTCTCTCTCTCTCTCTCTCTCTCTCTCTCTCTCTCTCTCTCTCTCTCTCTCTCTCTCTCTCTCTCTCTCTCTCTCTCTCTCTCTCTCTCAACCACTTCATTATCATAAAAATGCCAAAACACAGCTTTGTCATTCTCTCAGATCATTGGTTAAATTGTGAGCAAATGTCACCAACACAGCAGGAGACTGAGACAAGGCGATACCTTGCCCCATAGTTTCATACAAAGGAGCATTAGGGGCTTACAAACCTCCATACAGCACTTTGATTTTACATTATCATGTAATTCATGATATTACTTAATTTATCTCCTAAAGGTTTATGTATGTAGGTATAGTTCACAATACAGAAGAATAAAATAAAACTATTAATTAAAAATTACATTCCTGCAATACCAATATCATAGTGTCTTATATTTTAATATTTCAGGCAGCCAAAACTGTGATCATAATCAAAGCTCTGTGTGTGTGTGTGTGTGTGTATAGTCAGTCCTTGAGGAGATGATGGTGGAACAGACGGATCTGGTACGACTGAGAATGGTGCGCATGTCTAACGTGCCAGACACACTGTACATGGTCAATAATGCTGTGCCCCAGTGCTGTCACATAATAAACCACCAGCAAATCACTGGCAACCAAACCACTGCTCCGTCTGTTGTGGCCAATGAGATACCAGGTGAGTGACTATCCCGAATCACACTCGTAACCAAAGCTTTTCAAGCAGTGCTTAGTAAAGACGCTTAGAGGATGTGACTTGAAAGCGATGTTTTTCCAAGTTCCCTTATAAGCAAAGGCACAAAGGAACTGAAAGTCATTCAGTGGAACATTAGTCTCTGTTAATCTGTGTAATCGTGTGACTGCACATGATTGTAGAAATTCAAGAGAAGTATTGCATTAAGAAAGACTGAGGGAGTCTGCGAGTGTTTGTGATCACTAATGCAACCTTTTGAAGTCCTTTCCTATTTATATCTGCATGTGTGTGTAACAGTGCCCAGCTTGGCAGTGGTTAGAGAGATGATTTCCAGGCTACAAGAGCTCAGACACACAGATCAGGTCCAGAGAGCCTATGCTCTGAACTGTGGGGAGGGAGCCACAGTGAGCTGTGAGCTACAGCTTCGTGTTCTCAGAGAGTTTGGCCTGCCAGATGGAGCCACAGAGTTGCTGCAGGTGAGACTTTTGCAGCAATCAAAAATGTTTTTACAGCACACCTTAAAAAAAACTTTCTAAACTGAAATGACTGGTTGTTTCATGGTTATTCTTTGCGTATCCTATGCTGGCAGAACCCACACAAGTTCTTTCCAGAGGAGCGTTTCGGAGATGAGAGTCCTCTTCTTAGTCTGCGAGTCGGCCGTTGCAGAGTGAACAGCTCCCCTGCTATGGACACTATGTTTACAGAACTGGAGAGCCTTGGGAGTCTAAACCCCCCTCTTCCTCCTCCACCTCCTCCATATCATGCCATGTCTGCCCAGGCCCAACACAGAGTAGCTTGGGGCTCCAGGGTGGCACTGCCAGCCCCTCCTCGCTCCTTCTCGTACCCCTGTAACCACACACTACTTCAGCAGAGAGGATCCTCCATGCCCAAATCTGGCAACCTGGCATATCAAGCTCCTGACTACAGCATGGCTGAGAGCATGGGGAAAGCACTTAACACAGAGTCCTGTGGGGTAAATGTTTACATTTTTGAGCACTAAGCAGTATTGTGCTTACGAGTTATCGTTTCCTCTGAACTTCCTCAGGGTTACATATGACTCCTTAAAACTGAAATGTCCGACCATAAGCCAGAACCAGGATAGAGAATCACGACCATGTTTTAAAGAGTAGTATGAGATGATTATTAGTATATGAGCCAGTGTTTAGATTAACTACATTTTGTGGTAGCATAGTGGTACATGTTATTTCTATATTATAGTAGCTTTGTAAGGGGTTAAATAGTTTTATCAGCTGTATATCAATCATATATAAATTATTTAAAACATATAATTGAAAAATGGTTCTCAGAAGTTCTTCACACCCCTAAGTTTGTTGTTTAGGTATGGAAAGTCTGCAGAATTAAATGGTTCTCGTTTCCAGGCTTATATATACATATTAGAATTTTATAACCATGATGAACTAATACTACTGTTGTTACTGGTAAAGTAATGTAGAATCACACATTCTTGGTACGATTGATAACCAAGAGTGTATATCGATTAGTACTTTAAATTTACTCTCTGCTATTTTACATGTGATATGAAACAAGCTAATAATGTAGAACCTCCTACTGTTAATCTTCCAGAATTTAAGAATTCAAATTCACACAAATTTTTGACTATTTTTAAGCCAGGTAACATAATTTGTAATCAATCTCACCAATGTCATGTACTCATATATTAATATATTTCATTTATTCTTTTTTTTTTTTTTTTTTTTTTTTTTTAGGGTCTGAAACCTCTAATTAGTGATTACATGCCAGACATTGCCCTTGGAGTGTCCACTATGACTCTGTCTGAGCACAGCAAAGCTCAGGACACCACTCTTCATATTCATCCCAACATGGTCTCTACTATTCCACACTACCCACCTGGACCGTGTCCGAACGGGCGATACTCTCTCACTCGAATCTCCCACAAGGGACATGTCCCCAAACAAAAAGCAGAGCCTTCGTCTGAATATCCAGACCTTTATGACTTGCCCAGTCAAGATTCTCTTGCATCTAGCCTTCCTTCTCAAGCCACCTACACTGGTCCAGACGTGTATGGACCACGCAGAGGGCCATGCAATAACATTACCCTCTCATGTCTCCCTGACACTCTGTCAGTTCATACCCAGGCAAGGCAAGGACAGCCATCTGACTCTCTTCATTTGGATGTCTTAGGCCAAAGGTTGGATTTGGACCATACCTCCTCTGGAGTATCCTCAGTAGGGGGAGGATATGTGCCCAGTGGGCGCTCATTAAATGACTCGGACCTGACATGCGGTCTTGGACCTTTAAACGGAGGTACAGACTTGTACAAGGAGCACAGCTTAGTTCAAGATGGGACCACGGACATGAGAGAGGTCAGTGGAGGAGCTGGTCACCACAGGAACGATAGTGAAGAAGCAGGAATAAGTCGAGATCGCAGGTCACCTAATAAGCCAGAGTACCAATATAAGAAATCTGCACTTTAATAGCAGATACTGATAGGACATTGAACTTGGGCAAAGACTGTTACAAACAAGTGCTGATTTTCAGTGTAATCTTACAGGTAGCTATATTTCACTTCCATCACTTCCAGCTTGTTAGAAGGACTAAAGGGATCTGTCCTTTCAGGAAGTTGTGAAGTTTTTAGCAGGATTCATTCAAGAATGTTTAAGGGTTCGCATGTGTGTATATGTAGTAATGCAGAGGGTTTTGTCTCTTTTCATTTTAATGGATTCTCCTTGATACCAAAATGAATTCAGCAGAGTCTGTGACTGACATTAACTGATGAAGGTAACATCAATAAAATATGCCTCCCATTAAAAATGGGAATCAAAATCAGCTCCTAGATGAAAGTAAAACAAATAAAAAGAAAAAAACACTGCCAGTCAAAAATTTGGACCCCCTGCTCACAGGGTTTTTTTCATCTTTTTTGTTTTATTGAATTATAATTGACATCAGCCCTATGTAATACCAAACTGATTATTTATATCGAGTAAAGCAAATCAAAACTAATTTGTATTTTTAATTCTTCAAAAGATTCCTGATGAACAGTTGCACTTTCTTGACAATTTCCCAACTAGCTTCTTTAGGGAGATTCCCAGAATTAAACTGAGCACTTCCTTTTTTCAGGCTGATTCCCTTAAACGAAAAATAGTTTGGAGAAACAAAAACACCATTTTAATTCAAGCCAAGTTGAGTAGAGGTTTGAAAAAGAAAAAAAAAAAAGGTTTACTTTACTTTAAAACAAAATATCAACCAATAGCCTTCAGCAAGTAAATTCTATTCTATTCTATTATTAATACAATAAAAAATACCATCGGTGTGTCCAAACTTTTGACTTGTAGTGTTTATCACATACCAGCAAAGAACTTATTTCCCTTTAGGCCTGGATTTAGTATATTTAGAATGAATCAGTTTTTGGGGCTGTAAACAGGAAGAGGACACTTAACCTTTTCTTATAGTGGGCTGGATACATATGGATATATAACTATTTAAAAGCTACATCAATGATGTTGGGTCACCACACGCCACTAGAACAGCAATTACTGCACATTGGCATGGCTCCAACGAGTCTCTGGAACTGTACTGGAGGGATAAACATTTTTCCACAAAATATATTCCCTCATTTGATACTTTGATAACCTTTTTATATTTTCCTTCCCCTCTGCATGTAGTGGACATCGTGTTTTATTGTGTAACTTTATATGGAGCAATTATTCATCTGAGGGATTTTTTGGTTGTACACCATCCCAGAATGACCCGTTTTGGTACTGAGAAAATATTCAAAACCTGTGCTTCTGGTTTCCAGTGGCCAAACATTTGTCTAACAGTATAAGCATGATGTCATGCCTCAAAATCCAAGATGTCATTGTGCCATAGGCCAAAAGTCATAGCGAATATTGGCAAGTGTTAGTCTTAACCGTTTTCTTTCAGTCATCATAATATCCTCAAAGTATCCCAGAAAAGGTTAATGGTTAATATAAACATAATGCATGTTATGTTAAAAAGCACCAAGTGACTGACAGTCATCAGTTTTAATAGTATCATGCACCTTTTGTTTTGTATATATGTAATGTAGTGATTTTTTTTATATATAAATATTCCATTTTACACCTATTTAAATTACATACAATGTTATAGTATCTACAGTCAGGACTGTTCAATATTTACATTCACACCAGCCTTGAAAATGATTAATCCATGTACTGTAGAAAACATGAACATGCTCCGGTTCATCTCCTTCTCCTCCCATCCAGTGGCCTTAGCTGTGGATTTTGAGCTCAGAAATCGAGGAAACAAGTGCAAGCCATTACGTATTTTCCATGGAATTAATTTGATGAGCCTTGAATGAGCTCATAGTTAGTGAATAATGTACATTTTGTAGAGGAAAGTTTGTGCAGTGTGGACTACCCTGATCTAGTATGCTTCATTTTGTCATTTTTACAGTACCACCTAGTGGTAAAGAAACATGCCAGAAATATTTGTTAAAGTGCACTTTTTTTGGGGGCCTCACTCCTAGAATCTAAACAGGTAACAGCTAAACAAGCATTCAGTACATCATATATATTCATCATTGGACTGCATGTCAGCTACTGATCATACATGTATGCAATGTGACAATAGAGGATTTTGTAGCTATATTTTCCAGGCTTGATCCAAAGCAACACTATAATCCACATTTTATACAGTATTTTCTAGGATTTATGAATGACCAGTCCTTATTTGGCTGCATCGTTGCCGACAGATTTAAAGAGTAAACGTGAGATTTGGATACAGTGTAAAAATGTCATTATTGCATATTATCTGTACTGTGTGTGGGGGAAACCCTTAAACACAGTAACACGCTGCTAATGCACTCAAACGTTCTGTTTTGCTGCTCATCACGATGTACTTTAGTAGCAGAAACAGGTTTTTGCATTTATATCCATTTCAAGATACGTTTGCAGTTGTTAGAGAAATTTTTTGTTTTGTTTTCCAACTTGTCCTAAATAAGAGGAGAGGGCCTCGTGTTCATTACTGCAACTAGAACAATGCAGCTGACCTGAGCGTGTGCCTTGTGTGTGCAGAGGCTAAGTATTTTATTAAATTGGTGATTTTGGCCTATGCAAGCCTTCTTAGGAGCCTATGTAAATGGCCTGTACTGCCTCATGCACATCTTTTTGGAAATTAGGATTTTTAAACTCTTAGCTACCTTTTTATTTGGATTTGATTTGTGTTGTGGTTTGATACTGTTTCTAATAAATATGTTGAATGTACTTTAATATAATTGCATTTTCTTGTAATAAATTTTCACCAGGTATATTTTTCTACTGTTACCTCAGAGAGGGTAAATAACAGTGACCGGCTTTGCGGCTAAAAAGCATCCTTAGAATAAACTTGCTTTGATAATGTTGTTGTATTTTCAGTGTGTGTGCGTGTGCTGATTGCTGAGATGTTTGTTTATCGCAACACAAGTCTTGATTTATGCATCTGTAAGCTTTAAGCAAAATATGACAAGAAGCAACATGCATTTGTACGTTGTATTTAATCATCCAGTTTGACAAAAGCATAATCTAACATTCGTGAGTGTTGCCATTGAAACATCTAGAGCTTCTGGATCCCAGCCAACTCTCCAGCCCAAGAGTATTGACCACCTTGTCCATACGTCTTAATGTGGACATCAGTAATGTCCACTCCATCTACATTAGATGGGGTGAGGTGTGCAATAAACACTAGCAGCATAAAACATTTGCCGTTGCTTCTCCATAGAGACAGCAGTCTTTTTCAATTTGTCTGTTTATTCCAAGGGGAAAAAAAAAAAAAAAACCTGGAATGCAAGGATGGCCATGTGTACCAGCTCAGCTGCAGTAATACTGCCCAACAGAGGCCCGTCTTTTTTTCTTTGCCTGAAGATCTTCAAAAAACATGTGGATAGCCTCAGGGGTCACATCCTATAAACACAATAGATACATTCTTATTATTGCAGTTTTGTACTATTAACTTCAAGTGTGTACTTTACAAGTAGATGCTAAAAATTCTATTAAATTTTTTACCTTTCCCTGGTCAGCAAACTGCTGCAGGAACTCACGCAGCTCTGTTTTCATTTCATTATACTCTGTGAAGACAAAATTACCAGTGTTTTAATATTATTTAGTTTCCAAATGTATGCTTCTAACTCAATATCTATCTATTCATTATCATCTGAGTAGGAAAAAGGATCATATTTCAGAAATTTATGTTTTCTATTTAAATTGTTTTGTTTTTTTATTAAATATTAGCTTGATTCACTGAGCACAGTATTTACGTTAAATTTTAACTTGATCATTTTGATGTTCAAATAAATGTACACCTAACTTATTTCCCTAAAGAAACAAAATGTGGCGGTGATTAAAAAAAAAAAAAAATGTGCTGCCCCAAGTTGGAGAAATGAATATTCTACAAGCTTTTCAACATCTAGAGGTGTGTTGTGTATAACACAGTATACCCAGTTCAAATATATTGAATATTAATTAGATCTCTCACGTCAAAAGCGCTGACTATAAACAAAATTATTACCGACCAGGAGTTTAATGTAATGTTTTGGACATGTTTTTGGATTAAACCGAACGAATAGCTAGCATTCAATGAAGCGAGTCCTCCTGGGTATAGTTACATACACCCGCCTCGGCTAAATGGCAAGGTAGGTGGAGCCGCAGCTAATTATAATAAGAATCTAAGCATCACACAAACAACTAAAACGCAAATGTAACACATCCGAAGTTCTTTACACCAACATAAAATATTTAGCGTCCAAAAGCAGGTCTAGTCAGTCCATTCCATTTATTAGTATTTAGAAACCCCCACTCTAATTTTCTTGTAGAATTTGCAGAATTAATCACAAATATAGCTACTTCTTTAGACAAAGAATTCATTGGTGACTTTAATATTAGTTTTGATAATAGAGCAGTAACAGCAGTGGTGTCCATTCTAGATTCAGTAGTAATTAATCAATGTTATAGGACCCATTGCTAGTGGTGGACACACTGTTGATTTGATATTAACATTTGGATTCAATATAGAAAATAGTCATAATTCCACAGTCTGAAGCTATTTTAGATCACTACCTTATCTCTTAAAATCTGCCTCAGGCATTGCATTAGTACTTCGCCATATTACCGTGTTAAGCATACGTTCGCATTAACTACAGCAGCGGGTTTTATCGATAATCTTCCGGAGCTGTGGACATGAATTCGATCTCCATCTGACCCCGCAGAGCTCGACTGGGCCACTGAATGTCTAGAAATCAAGGTTCTGTTACACTCTAGATGTATCCCCCTTCAAAACCAAAATGATCAGGGAGAAAAAATTAGCACTAGTTTTCTTGCTAGACTAGAAAATGTTTTTGGAATAAAGGGAACAGCTCTCTCCTGGCTTAGGTCTTATCTGACTGATCACTATCAGTTTGTTGATGTAAATTGTGTGTTCTCCACGCTCTCTCAGGTAAAGTTTGGTGTTCTGCAAGGGTCTGTTTTAGGCCCACTGTTTTTCGCTTTATATATGCTGGCTCTGGGCGAAATCCTACATAAACATGGTAGTCGATTCCATTGCTATGCTGATGATACACAGCTGTATATTTTAGTAAAGCCAGATGAGAGCTCATCTTAACCATGTTAAGTGTGTATTTGTGCAGATTTGTGCTTATTGAGCCATAAGGGTGTTCGTAAAGTCAGGTACTGATTGACGAGGAAGAGCCCTGGAGTGCAGTCAGTGTTCCAGTTCATTCCAAATAAGTTCAATAAGCTTGTGGTCAGAGCTCAATAGCAGGCCACTCAGGATCTTTCACTCCAATTTATGAAAACTATGTTTTCATAGAGTTTGCTTGGTGCACAGGGACAATGCCATGCTGGAACAAGTTTGGGTTTTCAAGTTCCAGTGAAGAGAAAATTTCAAGCTGCTACTGCATCCAAAGACACGCGATACAAATTGCTCGATTTCTTCCAAACCAAGTGTCCAAGGAAACCATTTGACTTGAAGACTGCATATTATCATGTTGATCTAAGGTGACATTATTAATAATAAAAATCCTTTTACTTCCACGTCAAAATATAGTAATGACAATGACCTGTGCTTGGCACTAATTTTAGTATTAAATGTCCAAAGATATCCCCTGGCATGTTCAAAATTTTCAGGGGTGTCCAATTTTTTCCACAAAGCACCAGTGTGGGTGCAGGTTTTCATTCCAACCACACCACAAGTCCACACCAAATTCTACCTGCTTAAATCTAATGATTATTGGGTGTGGTCCTTCATTGGTTGGAATGAAAAAACTGCACCCACTCTGGCCCTTTGTGGAAAAGATTAGACACCCCTTGTCCAGTACATATATAGATTAACCTCATATGGTTCTTGTCAGACAATGTTTATGTATAACTATGTAGCCGACATAAACTCACCTTCTTCTTTCGGCTTCCTCTACATCTGCCTCTTTCAACCCAACTACCTGTATGTCTTCACTCACCACATCCATAAACCTCCTCCTTGGCCTTCCTGGTGGCTCCATCCTCAGCATTCTCCTACCGATATACCCCATGTCTCTCCACTGCACATGTCCAAACCATCTCAATCTCGCCTCCCTCACCTCCTACATGTGCTGTCCATCTAATAAACTTGTTTCTAATCCTGTCCATTCTCGTCACTCCCAACAAAAACCTCAACATCTTCAGCTCTGCTACCTCCAGCTCCACCTCCTGTCTCTAAACCATACAACAAAATAGGTTTCACCACAGACAAACAATATGAGAGCTAAAGCAACTATTATATAAAATAAATAAAAAAAATACTAAATTTACTATAGTTTTTTTTTCCCCAATTAGATTAAGAACAATGCCTTTATAGATAAAAAAGCAGCTGTTCTACTAGAGCGAGCAAATTCTTTTGTAAATGATTAAGTAGTAGGGTCAAGGACTTAAATAGCTCTTTATGCTCTATTACTTACGATAAATAATCTCCAGCTGCTGGACACGGTCCAGGGAACCAAGGCAGGACATGAGCAGGTCTTCCTTCAGTAATGCCTCACCCTTATTCTCATATGCAAGCAGGGTGTCTGACTCATCCATTAGGAACTGAACACCAGCCTCCACATATGATTTCTAAAAGGAAGATAAGCAAATAAAACAACAGATGGGGCAACTTGGACAGAACACATTGCACAAGGTCAGTACTGGGATCCTGCAGGAAACCACTGAGGGTGTGGGCGGTTTTTGGGTCCTGTGAGTAAAGTCAGATATAAAGCTTGTTGGAGAAAGAATGACCCAGCTGAATAACATTGTAACATTTTGGATTAAGCTTAGTGTATATGATTCCTTCCTGTTTTATTCAGATCAGGGTGTGTGTGGTTTCATTTATTTGTTGATAACCGACCATGTTTTCAGGAAATACCACAGACAGAAACAAACAAACAGCAAAATGGCTGTGGAATGGGACTTTTTTCCCCCCATCAAACATGCACAAGCATTCGAAATAAAAGTTCATACAAATACAAGTTTGTACTAAAATAAGACTTACCTTGCAGTCTGTGCAAATGCAAAGCTTGGGCCTCCAGTCGTATGGCCAGAACACTGACCCCACCCTTGGTCTCACCAAGCCTTTGGCCTTTAACTCCTTCAGTTTGCATGGCATGGTTTTAGACTGGCACTTAACAGGACACCTCTCCATCTCCTCACGTGTCCGCTTGTGGTTTACAGCCTTAATTCCATTACTAGTGAGCTGTTAAAGTGAATGAAATGCACCATTTAATTTAATGGTGTGTAAACTGTGTTCAAATGGAAACTAAAACACTTGTCTTGTGACTGAATTAGAACAAAGCTCAGCGTAAACATTTTGAACCCTCTGATGTTAGAGAACGAAAATTTTATTAAACGTTTGTAAATATTTACACAATGCAGACAGATGCAGTAACCACTCTGTCGTCCATTATGATCTGTTACTCACCCTTGCTTCCTTCTGACAGTCTTTACTTGTGGAGGGCTCATCATGGCCATTACTGCATGATGGCAACAGTGCCTCCTTCTCCTCTCTATTCCCTGCCACAGATTTATTCTCGTCATCTGTACTCAGACTCACATTGCTTACTGGGGGGTCTATAAGAAATAAAAGTAACACGTTACATCCCCATGCCTGTAAACACTGCTGTAAAGGAATAAAAAACGGTGTGTGATCACATGCTACTCACACGCAAAGTAGGCAGCATAGGTCCAAAGGAACGGCGCTTTGTTCATACAGCTCTCACACACCATCTCCAGTAAGTCCTCAGAGTCCACAACTAAACATCCCAGATGCTGCAAAAAGAAGGGAGGCATTCAAATGTTAGCCATGATTTTAGAAACAATGGTGCATGAAGGACTTACAATACAGATAAAGAAATACTCGCCGTATAGCAGCTTACCTTCGAGTGAAACCAGTCCTCACAGAGAATACACTGAATCATTGATTCACCAACCTTCCATCATAATGAGAATTATGTTAAAAAAAAAAGACAAGTCAATAAAGAGGAATGGCACATATCTAAATAAAAAAAACTGAATGCAAAGTTACTCAACATATATGCAACAATCAGGCATAACATTATGACCACCTGACTAATATTTTGTGTTGGTCCCCAGACCTGACCCGTCAAACATTAACAGCATTAACTTCTTCAGCAGTTTTAGCTACAGTAGCTCATCTGTTGGATCAGACCACACATGCATCAATGAGCCTTGGCCATCCAGGACCCTGTTGCCGGTTCACCACTGTTCCTTCCTTGGACCACTTTTGATAGATACTGAGCACCGCAGTCCTTAGTTTTGGAGATGCTCTGACCCAGTCATCTAGCAGTCATGCATCACTTGCTGCCTAATATATTACACACACTAACAGGTGCCATGATAACAAGCTTATCAGTGTTATTCACTCACCTGTCATAATGTCATAATATTATGCTTGATCGGTGCATGTCATACGCATACTAATTCTACAAAGCAAGAAATGAGTGGAATATTAGCAACATATACCTTATCATTCTCATCCGGGTAAGGTCTGTCACAGGAGCAGTATCGGCCAAAGAAATTGTGATTATAAATGTTCTTGCTGTTCTGTCCCTCTTTGTCCTGTGAATAATCAATAAATAAAGAGAGAGAGAAAAAAAAACAACAGTGAATTTAAACATGAAAATCTACAACATATTGTAGTATTAGTCAGACCACTAATTTGCAGTAGTGCCTGGTATTAAATTATCAGACCATGTCATGGTACATCATACATTTGTGAACAAAAACACTGCAAAATTAATGCATCATATAAACAGTCTTATGAAAGGTACATTTCTTTAGGGGTAAGTGGACAGACTGCTCTGGATTACATCCAGCACACACTTACAGCAGTCAGTTTGCATTTAAACAAGCCAAACTTGCTGTTCCCGCAATCACAGCGAAAATTCCTGGGGAAAAAAGAAAAGAAAACCATTAGCATGTCATGGTGCGGTATGATAAATTCACAAGTGATAAAAGGTGCAAACTGCAGGTTGTTGATATTAAAAGTAACTTCAAAGCCTTAGAATTATACCTTTTTGTATACAGCTCATAGATATTGTGGGTATCGTGGCAGGTGTTGGCACAGGCGAGGCAGACCCCAGCCGGCTCCATGCCTTCACCTGTACAAGTGCTGCAGGCAAACACAGCCTGTCTTTTCACATATCCCTGCAACATACAAGCAAAATCACACCACATATAGGCTTCATTCCATACAGCCATCTACCCCCTGCATTAATACACTACATAAGGGGAATTGACATGGTCACTCCACCTTATGTAGTGCACTACAGGTATAATAAGCAGCGGTTTGGGATTCAGCCACAGTGACAGACAAAGCCCAAGGATTATGTAGTAGTCTGATCACATTCTTTAATATCGTCCACAACATGCACATGATAACTGATTATACATTTTGAAATGGTATTATTATTATTATTATTATTTAGACTCACCTGAGAATATGAACACTTATCCGGATCACTGCCAGCCAGAACAGCTAGAGCTTCACACAGCTCCTCATCCTCCAGCTCGTCCATGGACCCATTATTGCCTTGCACTTTATTTACATCCATTCTCTATACTACACACAAAAACCTTAACCGATCAGTCGTCGTGCTCACACAAAACAAAATACTGTTACAACACCAACAAGCACGCGTTTAAACCGCAGTAAGACCATGGAAACAACAGCGGAGAACAAACCATGAACAACCAACGTGCAGCCCTTTACTTCCGGTTTGGGCCGGGAACAAATTTGGCGCGAAATAATGCTACCTTCACGAGCTCCCAGGTTGCTTCTCATGCAGCAGTAACAACGTGTGCTTTCAAAATAAGCGCACAGAGCTAGTTAAATCAGAATCAGAATCGGGTTTATTGGCCAAGTGTGTCGACACACACAAGGAATTTGGTTTCAGCTGTTAGTGACTCTCAAAGTACAAACATAAATAAAAACTATACTTCAGCTTGGACTATACAAGACAATACAGACAATGTGAGACAATATGAGTATTAAATAGGGATACAGATTGTATGACAGATCATATTGGCTGATTGCATCTGAATGTTCATGACATTTAAACCCATTGTCAGAAATAAATCCACATGCATCAGACGATTACACATGTAAACCAAATAGCACTAAGGGGTATATCAATAAGGGAAAACAAATTGCAAACATTCGACAAAACACAATTGAACAAACTGGAGATTAATAACAAATTTTAGATTTCTCAAATAGCTTTTAAGCTCTATTATTATAACTCGCGTTTACGAAGATTTGCACCTTTCAGTGTAAAAACAACGAAATTTGAGAGCAAGTGAACGCTGCGTGAATCACAACAGGAACACAACAGAAGCAAATTAGCGCTTTTTTTGTTTACATATTTCTACTGGGGGAAAAAAGTTTATATAGAGTAAAAGGACTAAAAATAAATATGTTTTAATATATTTAAATAAAATCTCTTACATGTTTCCTCACGGTGTGTGTCTGTGTGTAGCAGTGAGCAGCATAAATGTGACTGAGGGACAACAGTTCACATTCAATACACATTCACTCTTTCACCAGAACACAGAAACTTCTCTTCTCCTGAGCACTGAACATAGAATAATCCAGATTTTGGGGATTTTATACACCCTTGCTATTCCCCCTACAATTAAACAATACTATACTACAACACTTAGAGTTCAATAATAGAGTTTATAGGTTTTAGTCCACCATATATATATATATATATATATATATATATATATATATATATATATATATATATATATATATATATATACACACAGTACAGACCAAAAGTTTCAAAGAGTTTTCTTTATTTTCATGACTATGTAATTTGCATGAAATATAATATATATAATATATTATATTATAACATCCATATCATTCAAACTAGATCCGCCATTGCCAGTTGGTGGTATCTATTTAGCACAAACATACAGTTCAACATTAGTTCACCATCAAGCAGAACATTTTAAGAGAAATAAATGATGGAAGAAACTCATGATAATTAATTTAATATCAATCAGTATTTGACTAATTATTATAATTCAATTAATAGATTGTTGTGCTAAAAGTAACATTAGAGTCTTTTCACATAAATTGAGTTGATTAAGCAAAGAGTCGTGTAATAAAAAATTATAATTGGAACATTATAGCCATAATAAATCATGGCACTGTGGATACTTAAGTACATTTGAAGGCAAATGCTTTTGTACCTTTCCTCAGTTGAAAGTTTAAAGGGAGCACTTTAACTGAAGTAATTGGTTTTGGAGGTAAAGAAGAAGATGAGGAGAGTGAGGACAGCGGCAGCAGGTAAAGAGGGATGTTGCGAAAGCCATGGAAAAGGCATATGAGGAGCTGTATGTGAAGTTGGACACTAAGGAAGGAGAAAAGGATTTATACCGATTGGCCAGGCAGAGGGACCGACCTGGGAAGGATGTGCTGCAAGTTAGAGCAATAAAGGATGGAGAGGGAAATGTGTTGACTAGTGAGGAGAGTGTGTTGAGAAGATGGGGGGAGTATTTTAAGCAGCTGATGAATGAGGAAAATGAGAAAGAGAGAAGGTTGGATGGTGTGGAGATGGTAAAGCAGGAAGTGGATAGGATTAGTAAGGAGGAAGTGAGAGTAGCAATTAGAAGGATGAAGAGTGGAAAGTCAGTAGGATCAGATGACATACCGGTAGAGGCATGGAGATGTTTAGGAGAGATGGAGTTTTTAACAAGATTGTTTAACAAAATTTTGCAGAGGAAGAGCACCACAGAGGCTTTATTTGCTTTGAGAATGTTGATGGAGAAGTATAGAGAAGGTCAGAAGGGTTGAATTGTGTGTTTGTGGATTTAGAGAAGGCGTACAACAGGGTGCCAAGAGAGGAGTTATGATATTCTATAAGGAAGTCAGGTGTGACAGAGAAGTATGTGAGGGTGGTGCAGGACATGTATGAGGGCAGTGTGACAGCAGTGAAGTGTGCAGTAGTAACGACAGACTGGTTGGACTGCAATAGGGATCGACTCTAAGCCCTTTCCTTTTTGCAGTGGTGATGGACAGGTTGACGGATGAGTTCAGACAGGGGTCTATGTTGACTATGAAGTTTGCGGATGATATTGTGATTTGTGGTGAGAGTAGGGAGCAGGGAGTTAAAAGTGATAACTTTTGGGAGTGATAAAGGACTGTGATAGGACATTTTGAGGACAACATGAAAGTGCATCGATTGAGATGGTTTGGACATGTGCAGAGAAGGGACTCGGGGTATATTGGTAGGACAATGTTGAAGAAGGAGCCGCCACAAAGGAGGAAAAGAGGAAGACCAAAGAAGAGGTTTATGGATGTGGTGAAGGAAAACATGCAGGTAGTTGGTTTGAAAGAGGCAGATGTACAGCATTGAGTAGTATGAAGACGGATGATCCACTGTGGCGACCCCTAATGGGAGAAGCCGAAAGAAGAAGAAGGTTTACTCCATCTGGGGGTACTTCTGCACTCCTTATTTTATTTAATTATTTACACATTTACTTCATTTATGATATTTCTTCATTTTTTTTTTAATTTGTTTATTTATTTGTTTATTCATTCATTCATTCATTTTCTCCCGCTTATCCGTAATTCGGGTCGCGGGGGCAGCAGTCTAAGCAGCCCTTCGACTGCTGCCCAATCCTCACAGCACCGTCCCTTACGGTCCCTCCTGCAGGTGGTGAGCCCACGGGAAGTTTATTTGTTTATTTATTTATTTATTTATTAAAATGTATACTTATTTTATATATATGACCAAAAACTGCCTTTACCTCTAACTTTTTTTATTTGTTTTCTTTTTTCAACGCCAGCTAGTCAGAACAGAATAGAAATCACCTTGCTGAAAATCCAGCTTGCATTGAGCATCTAGTGGCTTCCAAGACTGAGGTGGTAAAACATTTTGATGATGAACATAAACAATTTATAATTGCCTAACATTTGTGTTAATGTCTTAAGAATGTGCCTACAATAAGGAAAACTGAAATGTCTACCAACACTTACCAACTTGACGAGTTCAGGCAGAATTTTTTTAGAACTGAATTTGGATTTTTAGCAAGACAGGTTTTCATTATTTTTCATGAAAACACATATGGTCTTTGCTTGAACCTAATTATTTGAGTTATCACTCCTTTATACTTCACCTTTTTTGCCCAGGAACCTTGTAATCCAATCTATATTGTTTAGTCCCAATCTTGGATTCCTTGTATGTGTGTGTGTGTGTAGTGAGAACCCTATTCACACCCACTTGACCCTTTCCTTTACTTTATGCCTCAGAGTTAAATAAATCAAAACAGTTCTGCAAAGCTACTGTTTTAACACATCTTATAAAGCTTTTATTACTTGATTTTATTACATTATTACTTGAAAATTAGGAAGGAAATTGCAAAAGTGTGCAGGAAAGCTGTTCACCCTTCTCTTTTGTAAAATTAGCTTTTATTTACTTTGAAAGTTAGTCTAATATACAGGCTTTATATTACTTTAACGTACAGCACCTCTTCAGCCTCCCAGCTATAGGCTTTAATGGAAGAACTTCTACAAATGAAAAGGAACCATTTTGTTAAAGACACTTTGCTTTAGTCTGTAGAAATGCTTCTACTGCTTAGCTGATTGCAGCTGAAACCAAGCGCTCTGAGATGGTGTGCTTAAATGAAGTGGAATTTGACCAGGAGAGCATTGCAGCAATAATGTTGGATAGAGTGTGTCCCTGCACAACAAAAATTGCAATTGGGCAATCTCATGTGAGTACTTCCATAAATGTATAAATGTATTAATTCGAAAATTACATTAACTGTAACTCTGGCTACACTATTGGTATTCACAACTGGAACAGGGACACACAAGATTGTCTTAACTATTATGTTCCCATTTTGTAACGTTTCAGGCTTTGGCCCCAGCTGCACTCTCTATAGAGCATGCACAGTTCAAAGTAGTTGAAAGTCTTGGAAAATGTTATTAAAGCTGACACTATTATAAAAAAAAAAAAAAAGGCTATTATAACTTCTTAAAAGTAGTATAATTGCTAAAGTTGCCACATTTATTTGAAATATGTCCTATTATTTGTATTGTGAAGATAACTGAAATTTGTTCTGCTGTTTATATGCTGTTTATAGACTGTGATTATTGAATGATTGCAGTTTGTAATTGGATGATTTGTAATTTGTATGCTTTGACTGTATCAGCCCTCAATCATCAAGCATTTGTAGATACCTAACTTCATCTTGCAATGGTACAAATTTCATTCTATTTAAATCAATCATGCTGCAAACACAGCATGAACAGCAGCTACGCTAATTCATTTCCACTGCTTTTCTTTCTTTACCCATCCTGAGGCATCCTGATGTTGCGCCATCTCCAGTTGTGCCCCACCTCAGGAAGATTATGGCCCTTTAAAGAAGTAGATGCCGACTCTGCAAACATCCCGAACTATCTATTTGGGTCCCACTTCATGTAGAGTTTGGCATTGCACTTCTTCAAATTTTTAAACGCTCTGGCATGGAGAAGCTGGTGTTGGATCTGTGAAGCTGTCAAATGTTGAGCTATTTTATGAGTTGCTTAGTAGCTCCTGGTTCCACAATATCAACTGACTGTATAAGACTGTAGAAAGGACATTACTCATAATCACACACACTCGTGGTTGTTCTCACTCTTCGGTGTTTTGTATTGTTATAAGATTTATAATCACACCCATGGTTTTACCCAAATGAGGATGGGTTCCCCTTTTGAGTGTGGTTCCTCTCAAGGTTTCTTCATCTAGGGAGTTTTCCTTTCCACAATCGCCCCAGGCTGCTAATCAGGGATAAATACAAGTAAATCACTTTTATTCTTAAGTTCTGTAAAGCTGCTTTCAGACAATGTCTATTGTGCAAAGCATTATAGAAATAAACTTAAACTTGAACATACAAATAGAAATGTACAACAGCAAACTGATGATTTTCCTTCTTCATTGCACTGGTTTTTAGTAACTGGATCAATCAATGTTCCAGGTCAACCTCTTTAATCCAGGCCGGACAATTTCCCAAGAAAAGTGACTTTGCTGACTTGGTTTACTTGTGTTCATGAGGAACATATATAAGTCAGACTCTGATGGATTTTTATTGATTTATATTCAAACCAGCCAGAGATCACCTTGTGTTTCTAAAGATTCTGCATCTTCTTCATGTACAAAATGTATTTTATATAGGATTTACATCACTGTATCTACTTCACTTTTTTCTTTCCCTTTTTTGTCTCAGACAGTGGCCTCAGATGGGTGTGTATAACTGACAACTATCAAATAATCTGAGCTTGTGCTGTTTTCATGCTAAGCAGTATGATATGACTATGTCTTCATTTGACAGGCTAATAGCTCTGGTTACCTGTGATGACGTACAGGTTTATATTGGACATGCTGTAGTGGTGCCTTTGACTTCATCATAGCCAGATAATCCCAGATTCATATAAAAACCCACATAAAGCTCATATTAAGATTTTGGTTAAGTCTATAGAAAATTGTTAGATTATTAAACTAGCTCTTTGCTTTGTTATATCTTTTTTATTTAGGATATTACTGACTCGACTCTAGCATCAGCTTTTGCATTTAACAGCAACCTGCTGACCAGAATGATGAAGGTATGCAAAGGCAGCATGTCAGCACAATCAAGGCCATGATTTTATTTTCATATATAACTATGGGAAGGAGTTCTTTACAGGTTCTTGATGACAACCTTCTTCTTTTGTTCACTGGACCACATCACACCAATATGTAATTAATTATTACCCTTACTCCCTTTCACTATGTGGAATGTCATTAGCTGTAAACACTGCAATGTTTGCTGATAACAGTAAAGTTTTGTAGTTTTGGAAAAAGAAAACAAAAATGAAAATTTCTGTATTTAGTGACCCATAATGTGCATTGGTCAGTGTTGGTCATGTGGTGCATGGTTTTATTTTTGGAAATGTAAAGCAGCATAATAGATAATAGTAAGTACATTCAGTAAAATTGACTTCTTTCACAGGGAATGCACATTCAGAACAAAGAATTTTTAATCTTTTTGTAACAATGTTATAAGGTTTTGACTGTGGAACAACTATGGTTTATGGTTTGCTCAAGAGTACAATAAATCTTCATTCCATAAAAATAAATTGGTTCTATAATAAATGTTCCAATTTGCATATGAGAGCTCAGGGAGCACAAATGTTCTCCACAGATCATTTAAAATAACGAAATTGTTATTTGCTTTAAATGACAGTGACGTTGCAAACAGCTGCTTTCCTTTCTCTGAACAGTCAGATAAGGTAAGCACAATTCATCTTTTATTCTCATTGCAGGTGTTTTCATATAATAGTTTTGGACACCTCTTTGTGTTACAGCATTCAGCATGTTACTTTTTTGACACAATACATTTTAAAGATACATTTGCTATACAGTTTATTGCAACCCCCTAAATGCCTGCCCATTTATTATACAACCAGCCAATCACCTGTCAGCCCTGTAACAGATAGGAGGTCATGACCTTCAGTTAATGTTTGTATTAAATATCATGATGAGGAAATAAATGTGTGAATGAATGTATGTTTATGAATTTGTGCTGGTTTTTGTATTTCTGATTTCCTCTGATTTTCACAGTTCTGAAGACAGAAAGACCTTGTTAAAGGTCGGCTCATTCAAGCTGCCTGGAAGTCTACAGTAACTCGAATAACCACTTTACAAATTTGATGAAAACCACAGAAAAGCATCCCAGAAGGAATAACATGCCCTATATTTAGGTGGATGGGCTACGACTCCGGTTATCAGATTCATGTTTTGTAGAGACATCAAAGATTTTAATTGTTTCAGGAAATATTTAAATAAATAGAATAAATCACAGGGAGTAATTGAAGTTTTTAACTAGCAAAATCTATATTGAGTGAAAAAGAATTGGACTGCAGTTTTGTTGAAAATATTATATAAATGTAAACTTGTGTTTAGCATTAAATGCAAAGTGTAAATAAAATATATATTTTTAAATTGGATGTTTTTTGAACATGAAAACATTATAGAACGCTGGATTATTATTATTATTCATATTATATTTTCATAATATTATATCATATAATCATAGATATTTTTCAGTTCCTAAATGGAAACAACCACTGTGAATAGCCAAAAAAATCAAGCAGAATAGAGTAAATTATTTATTATTAACAAAATCTATTGGCAACAAGTGCAAACACGCTCTTTAAAGATAATTTCCTGAAAACGTGTATTATCAATTTGCTTTAAATTATGTCATACCTAGCAGCTTGCTAACTACTTGGCAGCATTTTTTTTCCTGTTTCATAGAAAATAACATCCTATTTCTACATGGTACTTTTTCATGCCCTGTTTTTTGTCAAGTAGAGTATACAATGTAGCTTTGTGTACTAGCATTAACGATCACTCGTGTAAACTCAGTGTGTATGAGTATGTGTGCGTGAGTGTGTGTATGAGTGTTTGAGAGAGAAAGAGCGAGAGAGAGAGAGAGAGAGAGAGAGAGAGAGAGAGAGAGAGAGAGAGAGAGAGAGAGAAAGAAAGAGAGAGAACACAAGACAGAGAAAGAGAGATATATAGACAGAGAGAGAGAGCCAGAGAGATTGTGTAAAAGAAATGTTTTTCTATGAATTATTAGCTCACAACAATGGGCAAACATGATAATGGTGGTTAATTGAAGATCCTAGGGTGTTTCATCTATTTCCTTCTCACAGATCCATTTTAGTGGGTGTGAACATGGTGCATCATTCCAGGACTTCATTGGATTATTAGTAGGATACACCGCGGCACAATCCTCTATACCCAAGTCATCATTTGGCTCCCCGTCCATCCAGTACCTATACAAACATGCACTTTACTTCTTTTACCTTCATATAATAAAATACATTTAACTGATGCTGTTAATTGGGAGAGTACAAGACATCAATGAGATCGTTTGTACCTAATACTGCAATAACAAATGTACTGAAATTGAAGTACCTTTCTGTCAGTGTGTTATTATTTAGCCATTTCCAGTTCCCTTCTGCATGTTCGTCTTTCAGTCCTATCCAAAATCCATTATAATAACTGAATGGTAGGTTGTAGCGAAGAGCTTTTAAACTCTCTACGATGAACTCCTAAACAGGAGGGTGAAAATTAAATGTTAAAATTCTTATTTGCTTTTGACTTGTTCCAACTTCTGTCTAGGAAAGAAAAAAAAAAACCCAAAGAAAACAGTCCCCCAATACAAAATCCTTACCTACGAACTTATAACATTTTATCTTCACATGATTTATGCTTGTTAAATTCTATTAAATACTTTGGCTTTGTAAATCTGTAACACTGAAGGAGGAGGTTAATGTACTTCATCACATCATTTCACCAAGACCTCAAACAACTTTATTTAAAAAAACACTCTAGCATCATATCAAAACGATGCAGGAGAAGCAAATATTAATTGGTCTTGTCGATGTGCAGAGCAGAAGTGAACAAGATTAACTTTTTCTTTTATCATTAAAAATAATTATTATATCGGTAAAATAAAAACAAGGTTTGCAGAAACCTGACTAACACACCTCAACCTGTCGTTGAATATCCTATTCAAAAATTATCTGTGTTAAAACAGACATGATCCGCCTTTTGTTGTTATAATAACCCCCCACTCTTTGGGGAAGGCCTTTCAGCAGACCTTGTAATGTAGCTGTGGGATTTGTGTATATTTGGACACAAGAGTGTTGGTAAATGAATCTACTGATTTTGGGTAAGCACATTTAGGGTTTATTACAGTTCCAGTTCATCCCAAAAATGTTTAGTTGGATTAAGGTCAGGCCTTCGTGCTGGACACTCCTGTTCTTGCACTGCAACCTTGACAAACCATGTGTTCAACTTGTGGCACTGTCATAGTGAAACATGAATTGGACCCGCTCAATGTTAAAGAATACAAAGGCATTGTGTTTTCAACGATGTGGCAACAGTTTGTGAAAGGGCCACAAGTGATGTTCAGCTGTCCAACATCTACTTATAGTGCAATTGTTTTTTCCATTACATGCTACTTGCAACCACAAATGTTTAAGAAGAGAATTTAAAAATAAACCATAAATCATATAATATGAGGGTGAAGGTTTATACTTGACCTGTTTCTCCTTTGAGTCTATGACAACTAAGTCAGCTCCTTTTTTCTTGCAGTCATCCCTGCCCCCGTTCCAGCCTTTGCGTTGAGTCGATGCAGAAACAGCAAAGTAAAAGCATGTGCTGTTCATCAGCACCCAGTTGGGTAAGCACTTACCACAGTTTTCTTCTGTTGAAAAATATTGGATCATGAAAATTAGAAAAATACATCAAGTTAAAACGTTTACTCCAAAACGTTTATTTCAAGACTTACCAAGATGTAAAAGTTGAGACTGCAGTTTTCTTTTATCTTCTTCTAATTTCTGTTTTTGTGAGTTTAGCTCATTCTTCGAGTTTGTCTCTCTGCGCATATTTATCTGCAGTGATTTGATCAGCTTTACATCTTCATCATGCTTGTTCTGAAGTGCATTTTTAGACTCAGTCAGGCTTTTGTGGTCTGACTGCAGCCGAGCAAGTTGAGAGCTGATGATTGATGAGTTGAGAGACAAGATGTCATGTTTGTCAGTCACCTTGTTAACTGTGAAAATAGCAACAATGTTGTCTTCCTTCAGCTTAGCGTATATTAAGTGTTAATTTATTTATATTAATCTTATATATATAATGTATATAATAATAATAATAATATATATAAATATATATATATATATATATATATATATATATATATATATATATATATATATATATATATATATATATACACATCTTAATATTAAGCGTATATTAAGTATGGGTTATGTAATTTGTTTAACAATAAACATGTATTTAGCTTTTTAATATATACTCACTATAGGCACTCAGTCCTATTATAACAAAAAGAAATACAGCACTTAGGACTCCAAGAACTATAGCTGATAGTCGGTAGGGCCTAGATCTCAGTTCATCTCTAACAGTAAACCTGGTCACTGGAAAAAAAAGTAAGTCAATCAAATCAACAGTCAGCATTGTGTATTAAAAACAGTGTAAGGGTTTGAGAGTAACTGTTCCTGGCCTACCTATACAGAAATCTGATATATGGCTATATATGTATATATAAACATGTATATAAAATAATAGTTAATATACATTTTTTGGGAACGAAATAATTTAATTTAAATATATTTATATATAAATGCTTTAAAATTATTATTGTTCCAAAAATTGTTCTCTTTCATAAAATGAATGTAATGGATCCGAAACCAACCCGATCAAATTACATTCACTATACTGTACCTGATTTGCTTACAGTTGCAAAAAAACAAAATCAAACAAAACAAAAAACAAAGCAAAACACTCTAATGGCGGCAAGTGGGAAAGGAATTCTTCCTATTCAATTAATATCTTAGTTTTGCCATGACTACTGTTATGGGGTAATTAACTATTTCCTGCCCTAGAAATAAAAAAAAAAGTATATAAATATATATATTTAGAGTAGATAGTTTTATCTTTATAAGACATACTGTCAACTCACTACATGCACATGCATCTTGATGTTCATTTTACTCTGCTAGAAATGTCCTGTGCACACATGTCAAAACGTTGGACTAACACACATAGTCGACTTTATATGAAACTTATCTACATCAAAAGATTTCATGTTAAAACTAATTGTGTACATGAAGTGAAACATGCATTTCCATGCATTTTTCAATACAAAAGAATCTAACTATTATCTAATTGTAATCTTTCAGAGATCCAGATCAGGAGAAAGTGCAAATTGATTACTATACCATGCAATATTTGAAAATGTGAAAATATTGTTTAATATTGCAATGTTATTGGTATGTTACATTATGTTTAATATCAGATTTGATTCCTTGTTGATCCCTGTTACTTATTGGCACACAGGTTTCAAACAATTGCTTTAATTTAAGTACTGCATTATGTCATGCTGCTTGCTTTTTTACTCCAAAAGCAATCGTAAACCAAAAGTAAATTGTTTTGAAAATGAAACGTTTTTGACCATTTATTTAATAGAAATAAGGAAATGGAAGGTAGTTATATAAAGTAAGCAATAATAGGTTATTGGAAAAGAGTACGTTTTATGTATTACACAAGCACAATGTATGTGTGTTTGTGTGTATTATAAATACAAGGTTAAACATCCTTTACCCATATATTAACATGTATTATATATGCATATATGTGTATTTGGCAAAAAAAGTGTTTTATATATATATATATATATATATATATATATATATATATATATATATATATATCCACTGTGAGAGACATAATCTAAAAAAAAAATTCAGAAATTACAATGTATGATTTTATAACTATTTATTTGTATGATACAGCTGCAAATAAGTATTTGAACACCTGAGAAAGTCAATGTTAATATTTGGTACAGTAGCCTTTGTTTGCAATTACAGAGGTCAAACGTTTCCTGTAGATGTTCACCAGGTTTGCACACACTGCAGGAGGGATTTTGGCCCACTCCTCCACACAGATCTTCTCTAGATCAGTCAGGTTTCTGGCCTGTCGCTGAAAAACACGGCGTTTGAGCTCCCTCCAAAGATTCTCTATTGGGTTTAGGTCTGGAGACTGGCTAGGCCATGCCAGAACCTTGATATGCTTCTTACAGAGCCACTCCTTGGTTATCCTGGCTGTGTGCTTCGGGTCATTGTCATGTTGGAAGACCCAGCCTCGACCCATCTTCAATGCTCTAACTGAGGGAAGGAGGTTGTTCCCCAAAATCTCGCAATACATGGCCCCGGTCATCCTCTCCTTAATACAGTGCAGTCGCCCTGTCCCATGTGCAGAAAAACACCCTCAAAGCATGATGCTACCACCCCCATGCTTCACAGTGGGGATGGTGTTCTTGGAATGGTACTCATCATTCTTCTTCCTCCAAACACGTTTAGTGGAATTATGACCCAAAAGTTCTATTTTGGTCTCATCTGACCACATAACTTTCTCCCATGACTCCTCTGGATCATCCAAATGGTCACTGGCAAACTTAAGACGTGCCTGGACATGTGCTGGTTTAAGCAGGGGAACCTTCCGTGCCATGCATGATTTCAAACCATGACGTCTTAGTGTATTACCAACAGTAACCTTGGAAACGGTGGTCCCAGCTCTTTTCAGGTCATTGACCAGCACCTCCCGTGTAGTTTGTGGGCTGATTTCTCACTTTCCTTAGGATCATTGAGACCCCACGAGGTGAGATCTTGCATGGAGCCCCAGTACGAGGGAGATTGACAGTCATGTTTAGCTTCTTCCATTTTCTAATGATTGCTCCAACAGTGAACCTTTTTTCACCAAGCTGCTTGGCAATTTCCCCGTAGCCCTTTCCAGCCTTGTGGAGGTGTACAATTTTGTCTCTAGTGTCTTTGGACAGCTCTTTGGTCTTGGCCATGTTAGTAGTTGGATTCTTACTGATTGTATGGGGTGGACAGGTGTCTTTATGCAGCAAACGACCTCAAACAGGTGCATCTAATTTAGGATAATAAATGTAGTGGAGGTGGACATTTTAAAGGCAGACTAACAGGTCTTTGAGGGTCAGAATTCTAGCTGATAGACAGGTGTTCAAATACTTATTTGCAGCTGTATCATACAAATAAATAGTTTAAAAATCATACATTGTGATTTCTGGATTTTTTTTTTTTTAGATTATGTCTCTTACAGTGGACATGCACCTACGATGACAATTTCAGACTCCTCCATGATTTCTAAATGGGAGAACTTGCAAAATAGCAGGGTGTTCAAATACTTATTTTCCTCACTGTATATATAAACAGCATTTTTGTAATATTTGTAAGTATATGTGGTATATATGTACAAGAAGCTGATATATATTTCTATGACTGTAATCCAAACATGAGCATGTATGCAATATATGCGCTTTGCATATATAGCTATATATCAGATTTCTGTATGGGTAAACCCATTTACCTCTCAAAATCCATAAAATATGCTAATTAATATAGTGACCCTAACAATGTTTGATATACAAATATTTACTTACTTTTTGAATATAGAGGATGAGCATCTCCAGTGAAATCTTCTTGAGGTTCGAATTCATTGTATGTCCCCTTTCCTTGGTTTACCGAATCCACCATAGTTGTCACTTATTTCACATAGCTCTCATTACAGTGATTCATGTTTCTTTGGTCTTTACTCTTTACTTTGTGTAAACTGTTTGTCCTGCCAGTGTCACTGCACTCATTTAATGTTTATTGTGGGTGGACTTTCAGACTTGGCAGTGATTCATGTTTGTTGTGATGAGGAAGTATTGGGCACAGAATGTTCTGTTAATTGAAATAAAATAACATTTAAATCATATGAATAATTGGCAAATTGTAAGATTTGCATTTCTGCTGAACATTTAGGAGCATTAGAGAGAGTGTGAATACACTTGACTACTGCACCCTGCACTTTAACCAGCTGCTGATAATAGTTGTGTTTACATACTCTACTGCATCCAGAATGTCATAATTGCACAAAACAAATATTTCACCTTGTAAAATGTATTATTTTTTCAGGTTTTTTGATTTATTCCATTTTTAGAAGCTGTAACCGTCAAATATAAACAGATTAATGGTTTAGGGTTGTTTTGGAAGAAGGAATGCATAATAATGAGAAATGAGATTTATTTCAGGTGAAAGGAAAAACTGAACCAACATGGCTACCATTCCATACTTCAACACCATGCAATTCTGGAACAAACTTCACCATATGACAAAACAAGCATATGTTCAAACTCTGTAAACATTATTTAGAGAGCAAATATTTAGTTGGAGTGTATCACAAAATGTATCCTGCCATGTCACCGCACCTAAATCGTATTGAACTACACTGGGATGAACTGGATAACAAGCTAGAAAAAAAAACTAGAGAAGAACACTATTGGCAAATTTTACTCGAGGCATGGTAAAGTATTTCAGCTGAATGTCTGGAGAAACCAGCTCTTCTGATGTCAAGAGTGTGTCAAGCTGTCATGCTATAGGAAGATTTTTCAATGTATTGAACTGAATATATATAGTATATAAATATATAAAATTAATATATATAGATAGATAGATAGATAGATAGATAGATAGATAGATAGATAGATAGATAGATAGATAGATAGATAGATAGATAGATAGATAGATAGATCAGCATCACCCAGAATTGCAAATATTAGCACTGTGCAAGGATATTTTATTTTCTCTCTTGAACATGGTCAAGTACAGATCTTTATTGATATTCTATATTCAATGTGCAGTACAAAGTGAAAGAAGATAATACAAAAAGTATACAACAAGTATAGCAATAATTGCTGTTTTGCACAAATGGACTATTATTTTCCACATATCTTCTTATATATCTTCTGTACTGGTTGGTGCTGCAGTGCCACAGCGTGTACCATCTTACTGTTTCTTTTGCACTAAATATCAAACATGTGCACTTTATGTCATGTCCCAGGTAATTTTGTGTAGTTCTGTGATTTGTGTTGAACCTTTTGTTTATTTATGATGTCTTATGTAGCAATAATGATGAAAATATTTTAAATCATTTTTGATTAACTCATACTGTAATTGCTGGGCACAAATGGAAGTGTGTTATCTATTTCCTTCTCACAGATCCATTTTAGTGGATATGAACATGGTGCATCATTCCAGGACTTCATCGGATTATCAGTAGGATACACACCTGCACAATCTTCCATGGCCTTGTCATCATTAGGCTCCCCGTCCATCCAGTACCTATACAAAGATGTACTTTTTACATATATATTGTAAAATTTCTTTAAAAAATGCTGCAGGTGTTAGGTGTAAAAGTATAGTACTAGCCAAAAATAAAATAATTTGTATCTCCTACTGCAATATAAAAAACGAAATTGGGTACCCTTCGGTCAGTGTGGTCTCATTCAGCCATTTCCAGATCCCTTCTGTATGGTCGTCCTTCAGTCCGATCCAAAACCCATTATTATAACTGAATCGTAGATTGTACCGAAGAGTGTTTAAGCTCTTAACAATGAATTCCTATACAGATAAGTGGATATTAAATATAAGAATTGATTGTGATTTTTAATGTGCCTTGAGAAGGGCTGTGTTAGATATTATATGCAGCAACTGCAAAAAGAAAGAGCACTTTAGCAGGTTAGATTGAGGTTTATTTAACATTTTAACATTGCAGTCACAAAAGTATGAAGACATTTGAATCTAAGGATTTATTTAGCTTTTTGTAGTGAATTCTTAGCCATATCATTCAAATAAATAATTGCTACTAAAGACTATAATTAAAAAAGGAAAATGTCTATTTAAATTTCAGAAATGAACTGAGATATTTGTAATAAATACACACAAAGGTTTACATTTGACCTGTTTCTCCTTTGAGTCTATGACGACTAAGTCAGCTCCTTCTTTCTTGCACTCATTCCTGCTTGCATTCCAGCTTTTGCGTTGAGTCGATGCAGAAACAGCAAAGTAAAAGCATGTGCTGTTCATAAGCAACCAGTTGGGCAAGCACTTACCACAGTTTTGTTCTGTTGAAAAATAATAGAATATGTATTATTGAAAAAACATTTTACCTCAAGCCAAATAGTAAAAGAAAATCACAGCTAATGTTTGCAGCTGTATAAATGTATTCTATCTGTATGAAGCAGTATGTGAAATTCTGTATATATAATCACTTAATGAGGAAAGATTAATTTTGGTTATTGCAGATATTTTTTTGCTAAAATAAAAAAGAATATGGAGGAAAAAAAAGTTACCAAGATGTAAAAGTTGAGACTGCAGTTTTCTTTTATCGTCTTCTAATTTCTGTTTTTGTGAGTTTAGCTCATTCTTCAAGTTTGTCTCTTTGCTCATATTTATCTGCAGTGATTTGATCAGCTTTACATCTTCATCATGCTTGTTCTGTAGTGCATTTTTAGACTCAGTCAGGTTTCTGTTGTCTGACTGCAGCTGAGCAAGTTGAGAGCTGATGATTGATGAGTTGAGAGACAAGATGTCATGTTTGTCAGTCACCTTGTTAACTGTGAAAATAGCAAGAATGTCTTTTAGCTCAGCTTATATCAAGTCTTTTTTATATATTGTTTAATAATATATATTTAGCATTTCAATATATATACTCACTGTAAGCACTCAGTCCTATTATAACAAAAAGAAATACAGCACTTAGGACTCCAAGAAATATAGCTGCCAGTCGAGAGGGCCTAAATCTCAGTTCATCTCTGATATTAAACCTGATCACTGGAAAAAAAAAGTAAAACAATCAAAGTCAGCATTGTGTGCTAAAAACAATGTAAGGGTTTTAGAGTTACTTGTTTAAAACTACTGCTTTTAACACCCCATCAAACAAATCTTGATTCATGTCACAAATTCATAATGTAAAATGTGTTTATGTTCTCCAATTGTGTGACTGTGCTATTGTCAGGAATTCCCCTGCCATGCCCCCTTCGGCGGCTGTCAAACTTCGGGTTTCCCCAAAGCACCTCGCTCCTTCTCCCGTACGTGCCCCGCCAGCTCGCTGCTCGCAATCGGGCTTCATGGGGAACACCTGTGACTCGTTTCACTCGCTCATCCCCAGCTCCTATAAAAACACCCACACTCACCCACACTCCCGGTCTGTTATTGTAGGTTCATGGTGGTATGTGTTTGTATGTATGCTGCTCCCGCTACATACGTTCTCCTCCCGGACTTCTCGCTCACTCCACAGCTACGTTTACCTTCCCCAGCGCACCTCGGACTACCAACGCTTCTCCGTCGCTGCCTCCGTGCCGCGCTTCCTCCATAACGCACCGTGGACATTATTACTGGACTGCCTTTTGCCGGATTATCCCGATCTATGCAGGTATTTTGTGTTGGCTCTGCCTTTTTGTTAAATAAACACGCGTGCTTCTATTCTGGCTTCCGCCTCCATATCCGCCGCACAACAGAATAACGGACCCCTGAAAAAGGAAAAAAAGGACAAAAAAGAAAAAGAAAAAAAGGGGGACATGATCGGATTAACGCCTCGGAGGTTGGGTTCGCTCGGCGGCGATCAAGCGGCAGCCAAGCTCCGCCTCGGGGAAAACCCGGAAGCCCACAGCCGTTTCTCAATCATGCTCTGCAGCACCACACCCCCTCGATGACGTCACTGGACTCCCGGCTCGCTTCTCCGGCAACAGGGCTGAGTGGAGCGTATTTTTACGGAGTGTGAAAAGTTATATGGAGGCGTACCCGTCCAGCTTCCTGAAGGAAGGAGCGAAGATCACGTTTTACATCTCTTTACTGACTGGGGAAACTCTCTCTCTTGCCAGTGAGTTGTGGGACGCGACTGGAGGTGAATTCGGCTCGTGCGCCCGGTTCCTGCAGCTGCTCACCAAAGAACTCGGGATGATCACGGCTGATCTCCATCTCCTCTCCCCCGCTCCCGAGAGCGCTGTTCCACACCAGAGTTTTCAGGAGATCTCCGCCCTGCTGCAGGCCCTCCAGGAGAGCTCCGCTCCACCTCAGGTTCTCCAGGGTATATCCACCCTACTCCAGGCCATCCAGGATGGCTCTGTCCCGCTACAGGACCTCCAGGAGCTCTCCTCCCTGCTCCAAAACCTCCGGGAAGGCTCCGCCACGCTCCAGGTCTCCAAGGAGAGCTTCTCTCAGTTCCTGAGCATCCAGAGCGGCCCCGAGAGTTCTTCTCGGTTCCAGAGCGGCCCCGAGAGCTCTTCTCGGTTCCAGAGCGGCCCCGAGAGTTCTTCTCGGTTCCAGAGCGGCCCCGAGAGCTCTTCTCAGTTCCAGAGCGGCCCCCAAAAGCTCTTCTCAGTTCCAGAGCAGCCCCCAAAAGCTCTTCTCAGTTCCAGAGCGGCCCCGAGAGCTCTTCTCAGTTCCAGAGCGGCCCTGAGAGCTCTTCTCAGTTCCAGAGCAGCTCCGAGAGCTCTGTTCCGCATCAGAGCGGCCCGAGAGCTCTGTTCCGCTCCAGAGTCCTGAAAGGAGCTCGGCTTTGTCCCAGGACCTCCAGGCGAGCTCCTCTCCGCTCCAGGACCTCCAGGCGAGCTCGGCTTCATCCCAGGACCTCCAGGCGAGCTCCTCTCTGCTCCAGGACCTCCAGACGAGCTTCTCTAGGCTCCAGGGTCTCCAGGAGAGCTCTTCTCCGCTCCAGGTCACTGATGAGTGCTCCTCTCCGCTCCAGGTCCCTGATGAGAGCTCCTCTTCGCTCCCGGTTCCCGAGTAAAGCTCGGCTTCGCTCCCGATTCCTGAGGAGAGCTCGGTTCCGTCCCAGGACTTCCGGGAGAGTTCCGCTTCGCTCCAAGGTTTCCAGGTGAGCTCGGTTCCGCTCCAGGGTCCCAAGGAGAGCTCGGCTCAGCGCCAGCGCATCCCCGAGAGCACTTCCTCACCCAATGGGTTCCTGGAGCACTCAACTCACATCCGAGACCGTGAAAGGGAAGTGGACCCGTTGCCCCCAGGCTCCACTGAAGGCGGCAGCTCGCCCCACAGTCTCCCTGAAGGCGACGCCACACCACAGAGCTCCGCTTCACCCAAGGGATCCCCAGAGCTCTCAACTCGACTCTGGGACTGCAAAAGGGAAGTCGAACCGCTGCCCCTGGCTTCGTCTGAAGGTGACTGCTCGCCCCACAGTCTCCCAGAAGGTGACTGCTCGCCCCACAAGCACTCAGACGGCGACGTCTCGCTCATGAGCTCCTCCCTCGGTGATGGCTCGCCTCAGGACCCCTCTCACGGCGACATCCTGCCTCCAAGCTCCCTGGACGGTGACACTTCGCCCCTGAGCTCCCTGGAGGGTGACGTCGCACCGATGAACCCTGCCGAGGTCATCACTCAGCCTCTGTGCTCAGTCAGGGGCGTCGCTCCATCTCCGGTCTCCATCCAGAGGGTCTTCCAGCCGGTAAGCCCCGTTAAGAGCTCTGCCCTGTAGTCACCAGGGTTGTCTCTCCACTCCAGGTCCCTGTGAGTGATGAGGCTCCATTCCAGACCTTCCTGGGTAACTTCGATCCGTTCCAGGTCGCCGGGGTGGTCATCGCTCAGCCTCAGGTCGTCGCCAGGGACGTCACGCCTTTCCAGGTCTCCAGGGTGACCACCTCTCAGCTCCAGACCACCACAGAGGGAGTCGCTTAGCTGCCAGTCTCCGCTGAGGGCGTGGCTCCATTCCCGGTCTCTGCCTTGGGCATCGCTCCACTTCAGGTCTCCGTGAAGGGCGTCTCTCGGCCACTGCGCTCCGCCGTGGACGGTACTCGGCCTCTAGACTTTACGAGGGGCGCTGCTGGGTTCCGATCCATAACCGGAACCGTTGCTCCGCCTCCGGCCTCTGCCGACGTCGTCGCTCCGCACCAGGTCTCCGCTGAGGGCGTCATCCCGTTCCGGGTCTCCGCGGTGGCCATCTCCGAGCTCCAGGCCTCCACCGAGGACTCCGCCCAGCCCTGGGTCATCGCCAGGACTGTCTCTCAGTTCCAGGCCTCCGTGGTGGGCATCTCTCCGCTTCCTGCCTCCACTGGGCTGTGCTCCTGCCTTTAAGTTGGGCTGTGCTCCGTTCCGGGACCCCGCTGGGGTTGTTGTCCCGTTCCGGCTCTCCGCAGGGGTGGTCTCTTTGCCTCAGACCCTTCCTGGCTGTTCCTGGCTCCGTGGCGGTTCCGGCCGGGTCCCCTTCGACCCTGGGAGATTGGTGGTGCCCTGGCCCACCGGGCGTGCTGTGGGTTCGTGGCGTCAGGTGCCGCCCCTGGGGGAATTCCCCTGCCACGCCCCCTTCGGCGGCTGTCAAACTTCGGGTTTCCCCAAAGCACCTCGCTCCTTCTGCCGTGCGTGCCCCACCCGCATGGAGCTGCTCGCAATCGGGCTTCATAGGGAACACCTGTGACTCGTTTCACTCGCTCATCCCCAGCTCCTATAAAAACCCCACATTCACCCACACTCCCTGTCCGTTATTGTAGGTTCATGGTGGTATGTGTTTGTATGTATGCTGCTCCCGCTACATACGTTCTCCTCCCGGACTTCTCGCTCACTCCACAGCTGCGTTTACCTTCCCCAGCGCACCTCGGACTACCGACGCTTCTCCGTCGCTGCCTCCGCGCCGCGCTTCCTCCATAACGCACCGTGGACATTATTACTGGACTGCCTTTTGCCGGATTATCCCGATCTATGCGGGTATTTTGTGTTGGCTCTGCCTTTTTGTTAAATAAACACGCGTGCTTCTATTCCGGCTTCCGCCTCCATATCTGCCGAACAACAGCTATTCTTTACTGTATTATAAATATGATATGAAATGGTATTTAATGCTTTGGCATTTAAAATGTCTTTAAAGTGGTTTTATATATTAAAGTCGATATTTCAGGGGTTAATTAGTCTGCAATTACTACACAAAAAAACAGAGCACACCAGTTTAACTTGATTTGAGAAGTGAGATATAAAAGTCTTTTTGCACAGTGCCACCAGAAATGAATCACTTCCTCCCAAAAATTATTTTTATTTTTTATGTATTGCAAAATCAGATGTAACAAAAATCAGCATTTTTTTTATGCAATTCTCGATACAAGTAGAAGAGATTTTCTCAGAATTATTTTCAAATAAAAATATAAAAACTTTACCCCATTGACTGAATTTGCTCCAATTATAGATTTGATTTTTCTCACTGTGTCACTGAGTTCTGCATGTTTTTTTTTTCTTTTCCAATTGAATTTAAATCTTAAGTCTGACTTGAATTTCTAAAACATAAACCTTCCTTTTATTTAAAGCCATTCATTAGTAATTAGTTTTTGTTCTGGGTTTGGATTATTGTTCGAATACAGCTGTATGGCTGACAGAGCTGGTTGCCCTCAACAATTTGCTTACATTGGCAAGTTTTCCAGTTCCTTCTGGTGAAAAGTAACCCTACAGCATGATGCTACCAACAACCTGCCTGATCACAGAAATGGTATTACCTGGGTTGGGCTGTATTCAGTTTTTTGGCAAGTTTTTAGGATTAATGGTTCACAAAATATTTTATTCAGAAGTTCTCAGATTCTCTAAAATGGTCGTTCTCTAAAAATCTTAGATTACTTCATGACTCTACTTTCACTACTCAATTCATTTTATTTAACTCCTTTTATTTGCTTTATCCTCTCTAATACAGTGCTACTCTATATGCACTGCATATTCTACATGCATTCAGACTTAGCAACACCTTTTCTCCCACCATGAATTCTATCCCTACGTTGCTGTCCTATATGTTGTATCTGTTCAGTTGTTTTTATGCACAAGCATGTCATGTGAGATGTCTTGCTGTCTCATGCCCTCAGTTTCCTGAAAACATTTCACAGTAAAGCAATCTTGAAACTCAGAAGTGTCCTCCTTTCCCACACATGTTGGATCTGTGATGTTCTGATTACATAGAATCACTGAGCTCTGTAACCATGTAGTATTGCAGTTGGACTGTTTTGACACTTCTCTTACACTTGCATTCAGTATGGCCTGCTCATGTTAGTCTGGGTTATACCATTTTTTTTTTGTCCGTTTTGTTATGATTGATTTCACAGTGCTCTTAAGAAGGTCCTACACTAAGGTTTTATAAACTATTTCTGTCTTGTTTCTTTTTAACAACTTTATGTTGGAACTCACAGAACAGAACAGATAGAGCAATTTATTTTATTTATTTATTACAGATGGAAATTCACCACAGGACTGATCTGATTTATTAATTTATTGCGCAGTTAATAAATTTAGGTCATATTTTAAATTGGCAGAAGAGAGGTAAATATTTTTAATAGTTAATAGTTAATAGTTAGTTTAAATAGTTTTATTTAAAAAATATATTCTGAGGACATCTAAATAAGTTATTACTTAATAATCATTGGTGGGTGAGTACTTTCTGGATACACTGAATACAGATGCAATTCATATTTCCTGTAATTCATGACTAATTGAAGAAAAAGCATGGTCTATATATCAATCAAAATCTTATGGCTTGTTTTACAGATAAATAAATTGCTGACCAGAACTAATTAAAAGTACTATTAAATAAACTAAAACAATTTAATCCTTAAAGTTTATTTAACACTAAAATAACACACTAAATAATAAACTGAACACATTCCATAATGTTTGATAGACATTCATTTACTTACTCCTTGGAGTTAGAGGATAAACATCTCCATCATCTTGAATTTCAAATTCATCAGAGCTCAACATAATTTCCACTTTGTAAAAACACAATTTTAGTTATGTGGTCTGATAGTGTCACTGAAACGATTTGCTTTTGAACATGGGTGGATCCTCAGTTGATGCAGTTATTCATGTTGGCGTGATGAGGAAGCAAATGGCATAGAATTTTCTGTCAGAGTTAATAATAAACTGGTCAAACCTAACGTGCGAGAAAAGCCAATCTTTCGAATAATAACATATAAATAATTTTTTTAATGAGACAAACAACAGGCTATTGGTTATTTAAAAAGACAAATTGGAAAAATCATGGATATTTATATAGTACAATTATTCTTTACAAATTATCATCATCATTAAACTTTTCATTCATTTAACAATTGGGCTTTCCTTATATTTGTGCAAAGAATGTATTTTAACTTACTGACAGGTGATTGTGAGAGAACATGTTTGTTGGTTTATGTACGGAACAGAAACAGAATTTAACTGGGTCAAAACTGGATTTTCTTCTGAACTACCGTATTTTTTGGACTATAAGCCGCTACTTTTTTCCCACGTTTTGAACCCCGCGGCTTAAACAACGAAGCGGATAATTTATAAATTTTTCCTGGGTTTTTCCCGGTTTCACAAACTTCAAGCCAAAAAACTAAACCCTGTAAGGTGCAAACCACCCACTGGTCCAATGGCAGTCACCAGAGGCGTGGCAAAGGATTCTCGCGCGTTTTAGTCTTTCCTTTCACATTAGATAATAAGATATGGATTTATGCATTTCTTCATTTTGGTTATTAACCTCTTATCTTATTATTAAACATAATTAATATTTACATAGGTTGTTATTTTACTAATAGTATAATTTGGATGGATGTTTGTTTAGTTATTCTGATTAAGCTCTGGTATTACACTCGTTCATTTCGGTTCTCATAGTCGCACATGATCCTAGTATGGGCCTTATAATTAATATACTGGTCAACGAATATAAGCGAATCAGTATTGGTCGCTGCCAGAGGTTGGACTATACGCTCAAGCGGCCGCTCTCTGCGTGCTTAACTTTAAACATACTTTATTTAGTCCCCTTAGAAGTGACACTTAATTATTACAATAATTATTTCTAACCAAAGGTAATGAATAGAATAATATTGAAATAATCAGAGGTTGAGGCTGACCCTATTTAGAGTGATAAATGTTACTTTAAACGGAAATAAATATTGTTAGCCTCCACGCTTTTAAGTACACTTAAACTAACGCCAAGTGCTAGTCGTATCTCTCAAATTCTCAGCTGATGTATTATTCACTATCTAACTGGGATCTAACAGTCCTCACGGTAACTACGGATGCAACGTTATTACTTGCAGTGTCAACATTTACCAAGCAACACAGAATAAAATCAAACATAATTTATTAACCAGGTAAGAAAATCACAATTCAAAGCCAATTCATAGTTCAATTTAAATATAACACAAATACAAACCAATAGTATTTACATTTAAACAGGAAATATAAAACCTTTCATACCTGGTAAAAGATGATTGTGCGGGAGATCTGTTTACAGATTCCCTGAAATGTTGGTCAGTTCTCCTTAAATACCCAGATAGAATAAACATTATGTAAACATTATTTATCAATGGGATTTTGCATTGATTGGTTCTTACAGACCTGTGGGAGGCACCTCACCTGTATACATTTGTAGTGGGGCACACGCCCCTTGCATAGAGTTATGTTCTCTTAACTCTATTAAACCTTTTTTATTATTTGTTTTATTGCTGTGGGAATGGGACCTGTGTACCAGTCACGATAAAACCTTTGTAATGTAATGAAACATGAACATTTTCCGTCGTTATTTACATGTGATTTGACCTTATGATTGTGCTGTAGAATGTCCTGTGTTGAGAATGTAACAAGAAAAGGAGGGGTAGAGGGGTCAGACATTTGTCTGCAGATCTACCATTTGTATGGAGATGTGGTGTTTGAAGACCAAGGGTAGCTCTCCACGGAGCCTACTGTATTTGAGATAAAATTTTGGCTCTCGAGAGGGGTGTTGTGGGGTCTTGGTCCCCTTTTGTGAGTCCTGGCGGAAACTTGGTGTGTTGTAAAGAGTTCTCATTTGATGTTCTTGTTGCCTCGGGCACCTACAGGGCACACACACTGCACTCTCGGGCATCCATGCTGTGTTTTCGGGGAGGGCTGACCTTTTGGTAAGGATCAAGCAAAAGTCTTACAACCCCATAACATTAAACCAATGAAATTTCTGAACGGAAACGAAAAAACGCACCTCACCTGTGTTCTGAGCTGCATGGCTTCGGGAGAAAAAAACTTCCAACGGGTGATTTTTAACGCCCGACGATGCCAAAAGACGGACATACTAGACATGGACATATCAGAGGAAACCTGGAAAAATGCATTATTTAGGGTGAATGGGACGACCTCCTGCACTCGTTTAGGCTTGATTCAGTTTAAGGTCCTTCACAGACTCCATTACAGCAAGGTTAAACTGTCCAAGATATACACCAATGTAACTGACGCTCACACACGTCAGTTACACCAATGTAACTGACGTGTGTGAGCGTTGTCGCTCTGCTGGGGCAGATTTGGCTCATATGTTTTGGCCCCAGACTGGTTGATTTCTGGACAACTATATTTAAAATCCTGTCTGAGGCGTATATTAGGGATATAAAGCCTAGTTTTGAAATGCCAATTTTTGGAGTACCTGAGCAAGGTACATTCATGCCCAGGAAGTGTCAAGATGCTTGTGCTTTTGCGTGTCTTCTGGCTCGGAGAAGAATATTACTTGATTGGAAATCAAGTAAACCACCTTTAGTCTCACTCTGGCTTAAAGATTTTATGCTATTTTTGGAATTGGAAAAAATCAAATACTCTCTTAGAGGATCCACCAAACTTTTCTATTTAGTATGGACTCCAATGATCTCATATTTTGGAAAGGGTGTAGCACTTCCCCCAAACTAAGTTGGAAGGCTTGTGCGCATTGTAACAGGTAATGCCGTCAGGTGCAAAGGGCTAACAATGTTGTTCAGTATTTCCTCATTGTTTGTAATGTCATAACTGTGTTTTTTTTTTTTTTTTTGTGATTGGGTGTGGGGGTTGTTGAAAAAATTGTAAGGAGGGGGGGGGATGTGGAAAATACTGTCGATTATCTGTTGCCTAATGTTATTGTTGTTTGTTATTGTGCTTCCCTCTGTTCCTTCCTCAATAAAAATAATAAAAAAATTAATAAATAAAATAAAACTATTTGTAAAATTCAGTGGGTGCGGCTTATATATGGGTGCGCTTTATAGTCCGGAAATTACGGTAAACATTTCAGTTCACCTTCAATTTTCTTTTTATTTATTTATTTATTTATTTTTACTAATGACAGTGTAGCAACCTCATGACACAATCTCAGATTTACTACCTATATCCCACACTCATTCTATGGCTCTTCTTATCAACCCAGGTATTCCTGGCTGACCCTGAAAAGCTACTCTGCTCAGTTGTAGAACCACAGACAAATATAAAACCTTCAACTTTCTTCCATTCAGGTCTGGTTTCATTCAGAACTTATGGTGTGTGTATACATACACACACATATATATATATATATATATATATATATATATATATATATATATATATATATATATATATATATATTTATTTATTTATTTATTGTATTATTATTATTAATTTATTTATTTATTTTAGCCCCAGCCTTCAATCAGGTTCGATGTTAGTTCTCTATCCATAGCTGGAATCAGTTCATGTAAATCAGTTCAACCTTCGCCATGTTTATCCATGACGAACAGCTAAAAAGTTCTTTTATTTTTGTATTTTGATGATAAACACTCTGCAAGAGCAACTGCATTTCCTCTATCTCCCGCAAAGAAAAGTAAGGCAGGAAAGATTCGGTTCTAAACTTTAAACGAGCAAAAGAACCGACTCAAAGATCCGATTCTGCATCTGACGTCATCCGTGTGGTCCGTTGGAACGTATTGGCGGAAAAATTTGAAAACAGCAAAAGGCAAAGCTGGACTCCTATAGCAGGTATTTCACCTCTAATAGTGCTGTTAAAAAGCGATAACACTATTAAACATTTTATACATACTATTAATTGTATTATAAGCGATTAAAACTCATTTGCAGCTAGTTAGCCGTAGTTTTAGCATCTGGTTCATGGTTGCTAGTCGTGAATCTTATTCCTGGCGCAACTGCTAATGTCTTAGTCACCGCTAGCGCTAGCATGGTTAGCTACATATAAATATATATTATTTTTGTCCGTGCAATTTTAATAGTCTGATACACATTTAATTTAGCTATGAATGTCCCCCTCGTGCTAGCTTGAGGTCTTGGCTAGACCGGTAGGTGGAGGTGGAATGGGACAAAGCTGTTGGGTTGAAGTATTCAGTATAAAAGCTCATTTATAGGCTGAATAGTATCAGTTTGTTGGTGCGTTGAAAAGATGATACGACGTCTTCTTTACCGCCATTGGAAAAGATTCATATAAATGCAAATTATAATAACTCAAAACATACCAATAATTTAACCAATGTTAAATGGCAGCACAGCTGTAGACATTTCTGGTATTAAATAAGCCAGATGTGATCATTATAAATAAAGAAATCCGTTTTTTTTTTTATATCAGTCCCCACAAATATGTTCCTTCTGAATGTGTTCAAAACAACAGAGCAAATGAAAAAGAAAATTACGATTTTTAATTTGTATTATTGTTATACCCAGCCTTGATTTAATTGTCTTATGATTAAAGCGAGATTTAAGATCTAATGTTCATGGTTTCACATTGAATAAATATAATAAAATGTAGATAACAGGCTCCCAGCCTTTCATATGATTTTAGCACACAGTCTGACATTTGACTAAAAAAATAATATTAACGTGTTCAGGGCAGTTTCTTGAAAGATTATTTTTTTTTCCTTCTAAAAAATAAATCACTAAATAAGGCTTGTAGGACCTGGGTTTCCAGCTGGATTTTTAAGATGAAAGAAATGAGACCGGGTTTGGTATCATGTACATTGTAATGTGCAAATATTGCTGCATTGTGCATTATGATGCATTGAGATACACATTACATTTGGTCCATTTTTGGTCCTGGTTGGATCCTTATTTATCTGTATTCCATATTGGCGCTGTGGTATTGAATTCGGATGTAAACTTTGAAAAGCATATCTTAATATGACAAATGCGATTTGTGTCTGCATGTCAATTCACTGTGCTGTGTTTCTGTTCTGATTGAGAAGATTACTCTGCTGTAGATTTTTGATCTTTATTGATGGGCATGAAGAAATAATGTTGCATTCAATCTAATGTTTTTAGCCGTACAGTGTTATTTATTTGAATGATCCTTGCTTCCGCTTTCAAGTCAAAATGAGCCGAAGACCAAGCAGCAGGTATTCCGAGATGCCGATGCGTGTGACTGATGGCAGGATGAGCATGGCGAATGCTACACCACAGAGGTATACATACTCATGTGCTGAGGTTTTTGCTACATTGAGCTGTATTTAGACCACCTCACTTTTTATTTACAGTCATACTTGACTATAAATCCTGTATGTATCTGGTTTATGTGACACTTATATTCTTTTGCCAGTAACAATGTGTTTGGCAAGCTGAACATCCCTAAGCCTCAGTCCAGCACATCAGAGAGAAGGACCAGCTTTTTTGGGAAGTAAGTGATAGTTGCATTTTTCACAAAAATAAATTATATAAATTGATAAAAATGATGACTCTTCGGCAAGTTCAGTAATAAATAAATAATTATAATTTTTTGCTGTGGTATAAGAGTAATAAAACTGTTTAAAATGATCAACTCTACATCTCATCGCCACTGTTTTATGCCTTACCCTTAAAATGCGTAATAATTCTGATGCCAAATTGTTAACATCTATAAATGCGTCATACGTTTTATATAATAGGTAGTTGTTTTTTTATTGTTGCTAATATTCCCTACATTTTCAGTCCCAGTTATGTTGTCTCATTCTTATTTATCTACAGAGGAGCTGGTGTAGGTGCAGGTGGGCAGAGAAACAGCATGTTTGGGAGTTATGGAGGTTCAGAAAAGATGAAGGACCCACGACCTCTTCATGACAAATCCTTCGTTCAGCAGTGTATCAAGCAGCTTTGTGAGGTGTGATTTAATTTATTTCAGCACCTTTTTCATTTCAGTTGAATTTTTAATGTGCCATTAGCTCTAAATAATTGCTATAATATGCAGTAATCCCCCGCTTTACTGCGGTTCGAATCTTGCACCCCCCGGTTTATCACAGAATTGCATTTGCCACATAATTAATTCGTTTAGCTGATTTTCCCGGTCTCTTGCAGATAGCATGATAGACCAAAAAACTTATAGGGGATTGTTTTTATGTAGTTTTATGTTGAAATAATGACATTTAATAATAAAAATAAAGTGTGTATATGTAAATAAAAAATATTTAGGGGTGTAACGGATTTACACAATTTTCACAGTTCAGTACGTACCTCGGTTTTTAAGTCACTATTCTGTACAATTTCGGTATAATAAGGGGGAACAAATGCAAAACTGGAAAATTTTTTTTTTTTAAACAGATTTCAATTAAATGCCTGCTTTGTTAAATATTTTATAATATTTAAAAAATAAAATAAATCACATTAATGCAATACACCTTTTAATTATTTCAGTATGATTGTGTACTGTTTTACACACACACACACACACACACATATACAGTGAGGAAAATAAGTATTTGAACACCCTGCTATTTTGCAAGTTCTCCCACTTAGAAATCATGGAGGGGTCTGAAATTGTCATCGTAGGTGCATGTCCACTGTGAGAGACATAATCTAAAAAAAAAAAATCCAGAAATCACAATATATGATTTTTAAACTATTTATTTGTATGATACAGCTGCAAATAAGTATTTGAACACCTGTCTATCAGCTAGAATTCTGACCCTCAATGACCTGTTAGTCTGCCTTTAAAATGTCCCACCTCCACTACATTTATTATCCTAAATTAGATGCACCTGTTTGAGGTCGTTAGCTGCATAAAGACACCTGTCCTCCCCATACAATCAGTAAGAATCCAACTACTAACATGGCCAAAACCAAAGAGCTGTCCAAAGACACTAGAGACAAAATTGTACACCTCCACAAGGCCTGGAAAGGCTACGGGAAATTGCCAAGCAGCTTGGTGAAAAAAGGTCCACTGTTGGAGCAATCATTAGAAAATGGAAGAAGCTAAACATGACTGTCAATCTCCCTCGGACTGGGGCTCCATGCAAGATCTCACTTAGTGGGGTCTCAATGATCCTAAGGAAGGTGAGAAATCAGCCCAGAACTACATGGGAGGTGCTGGTCAATGACCTGAAAAGAGCTGGGACCACCGTTTCCAAGGTTACTGTTGGTAATACACTAAGACGTCATGGTTTGAAATCATGCATGGCACGGAAGGTTCCCCTGCTTAAACCAGCACATGTCCAGGCACGTCTTAAGTTTGCCAATGACCATTTGGATGATCCAGAGGAGTCATGGGAGAAAGTCATGTGGTCAGATGAGACCAAAATAGAACTTTTGGGTCATAATACCACTAAACGTGTTTGGAGGAAGAAGAATGATGAGTACCATCCCAAGAACACCATCCCTACTGTGAAGCATGGGGGTGGTAGCATCATGCTTTGGGGGTGTTTTTCTGCACATGGGACAGGGCGACTGCACTGTATTAAGGAGAGGATGACCGGGGCCATGTATTGCGAGATTTTTGGGAACAACCTCCTTCCCTCAGTTAGAGCATTAAAGATGGGTCGAGGCTGGGTCTTCCAACATGACAATGACCCGAAGCACACAGCCAGGATAACCAAGGAGTGGCTCTGTAAGAAGCATATCAAGGTTCTGGCGTGGCCTAGCCAGTCTCCAGACCTAAACCCAATAGAGAATCTTTGGAGGGAGCTCAAACTCCGTGCTTCTCAGCGACAGGCCAGAAACCTGACTGATCTAGAGAAGATCTGTGTGGAGGAGTGGGCCAAAATCCCTCCTGCAGTGTGTGCAAACCTGGAGAAAAACTACAGGAAACGTTTGACCTCTGTAATTGTAAACAAAGGCTACTGTACCAAATATTAACATTGACTTTCTCAGGTGTTCAAATACTTATTTGCAGCTGTATCATACAAATAAATAGTTAAAAAATCATACATTGTGATTTCTGGATTTTTTTTTTTAGATTATGTCTCTCACAGTGGACATGCACCTACGATGACAATTTCAGACCCCTCCATGATTTCTAAGTGGGAGAACTTGCAAAATAGCAGGGTGTTCAAATACTTATTTTCCTCACTGTGTATATATATATATATATATATATATATATATATATACACACACACACACACATACACATGCGCGCGCACACACACACAGTGTAGTTTAGACCATGCACCAGAATAATGCTAGGGTTTAGTCATTATGAAGCCCAAATCAAGTTTTATTTAATAGATACTTTTGTGTTTCTTTGCAGTTCCTTGGAGACAATGGATTTCCAGCTACAATCACAGTCAAATCTCTTCAGTCACCTTCCACTAAAGAGTTTCTGAAGATCTTCGAGTTTATTTACAGTTTGCTGGACCCTACCTTTCAGATGCCTACAGCCAAGGTTGAAGAGGAAATACCTAGGATGTTGAGAGATTTAGGGTAAAGTGTAAATTGACTTGGTCATTATAGTGTTTCTGACAATTCAACATACTATACGTAGAATATTATTTTTCCCAGATATGATTTGAATTCTTATCAGTGAATCATTAAAATAATCGGTGTACATTGTTTTTCAGGTACCCATTTCCTCTATCAAAAAGCTCCATGTACTCCATTGGGGCACCACATACTTGGCCTCAGGCTCTGGGAGCCCTCATCTGGCTAATTGACACTGTTAGGGTAAGTTTGGCCTCTGGGTGACTTTTCTACAGCTAAAGGAACAACATTCTGGCTTTGACTTAACAGTTGAATGTTATATCAGGTTATAACACAAATATAAGAAATATGGAAATTGTGTTAAAGGAATGGAAAAAAATATATATATTTTTGTATACATTTATGAATATCAAACCTGATAAACATTCTAATCACTGTTCAATTAATTTAGATTTTGAAACTGAGTGTATTTGGTGCCACAGAATATAAGCTATTAATTATTATATTCTCATTGCAGAGCTTTAACAGTATGAAAAGTCAGGATGTACTGTTTGGGGACTTTTCAGATGGCTACTCTGAACTGGAGGATGGAATGGAGTACAATAAGGTCCCATTTCTAAAGCAGCATTGCTTGCACATTTCTTAGTCAAAATATTTTAACCCAGTCATTCTAAACAGCAAATGTTTCGGGATTTGATTTATTGACGTGTGAAAATTATTAGGATTGAAATACTGCCTATTATGTTATGTATCATGCATCCTGGATTATGTCTCTCAGCTCTTTTTAGAATATTGCTCTAAGACGTACAATAAATTCATGCAAGGAGCAGATACCTTTGAGGATGAGGATGCAGATTACCTCAGCCATCTGAGTAAGTCAGACTTGTTAACCTAGTTAACTATATAATATATAAGTTGGACAAAGTCATGATTTATGTTGAAGTAAGACATTTGGGATAAATCATAAAGAATTATCAATGTAATTAACACAGAGAGGCTGTATAATGTTGACGAGGCGCTACTGGAATCACAACAGGAGAAACACAGAGTGTTGATGTCTGAAGTAGAAAGACTGGAGAAAGAAAGTCATACTGTAAGTCTACACATTTAATTAATTTGATGCATGCATCCTGTATATCACCATATAACCCTTCACACAACTGGTTTGTATAGGATCGTTTAATGGGACAAAGGACGGAGAAACTGAAGTTACAGACTGACCTCCAGAAGCTGCAGAGCTACCGTACTCACATGGACTCTTTCAAATCCCACCAGGAGAATAAGGCTACAGCACTGTCTGAGGAACTGGAGGCAGCAAGTACGTTCCAATGTATACTCTGAACCAGTGTCCCAGAAAGGTTGCATTTTTTTTTCCCAGCAGGGAATTGTTTTCCAGTAGGGGCTGGTAATCTGTAAGGAATACAATTATATATTTTGATTCAATTATAGTTATGTTTAATGTTGTGAAATGTTCAGGTTAAATCATACAGGTTCTCATTATCAATTGTTTTATAGCAGTTGTCACCTTAGAAAGTCTTTATAGTTATATGTGAGAAATAAATAATGCTCAATGACGTGATAAATAATTTTTTATGTAGAGTTTTTTAAATATCGTATAAGCATTTTGTATAGCACAAAAAGAATATAACTATCTCTGTATGTAGACCTTCAACTGGAGAGTCTGAAGAGGGAGCAGGCCAGGCTGCAGCACATTCTGGAAAATCAGAAGTTCACTCCGGCCGATATAGAGCGCATCAACAGAGAGAGAAATGAACTACAGCAGAATGTTAATACCCTGAGTCGCAGCCTTGAGGAGGCCCAGCAGCTGGTCTGGAATGAGGAGATCACCCTGGCTAAAACCAAGGAGAGGGTGGGTTAGAACACTGACCTAACCAAATCAAAAGAGATTGCACTTTTTATTATTAATTATGTTTCTTCACTGTCAAGCCTTTTACTATCTACATTATATAGCTAAAGGTATGCGGACACCTCACACTTAACAGCCCTGCCACTGTATATGCATGTAAGGCTAAGGGTATTACTTCTGATTCAGCCACAAGAGCTGTGGTGAGGTTGAGTTCTAATGTCATGCAAGGAGGTCTGTGCTACAGTTATCATTTCAGATAATTACAAAGATGTACAGTGGGGTTGGGGTCAGGGCTCTTGTGCACAGGGGCGTTGTCATTTCTGAACAAGCCTGAGACCTTTAGTTCCAATGAAAAGGAAATTAGAATGTTGCAGCCTACAAAGGCATTTTAGACAATTCTGCGCTTCCATCTTTGTGGAAACAATTTGGGAAAGAACCTTGTATGGGTGTGATGGTGAGGTGTCATACATAGTGCAGAAAAAGGAGGTGTCAGCATGTACAAGTACCTGAAAGAGATCCAAAAGTTTATTGTTCAGTATGCATAATTCGTTTGATGGCATACTACAAGGTATACAGTGCAGAATATAACGTTTCTATTCTGTTTACGTAGAAATTTAGAAACAATTTATTTGCTTCAATTTGTTCCTCTAGGTTGAGGTAAAGTTGGCAGAGTACCACAAACTGGCACGCATGCTAAAGCTTATTCCCCAGTCAGCTGAGAATGCCTGTGGCCACGACTTTGAGATCAGAACAGTCAGTGACTATGGCCCAACCACCGCCACCCAAATCAAGAGTCAGATACAGGTATGGGCAAACTCACAACTGCAACTAATCCACACACAAAAGATCACATCGTGGGTTTGTTTTTTTTTTTTTTTTTTAAATGTCATTTTAACTGTTTATAGAATCCTCTTAAAAGCATGCTGGTGGATGTAGAGGAAGAGTTCAGCAATGTAACTAATATGAAGCTGAGCCTGGATGAGACAGTGGAACAGGTATGAAAAAGCGTGACCTGTTTGTCATTTGAGATTTTATTTCATATATGTTCTTATTGGATCTTATTATGAGCTTAGTGGGTTTTTGTTTTAAATGGATAGATTTTAGTAACTTTAACTAAAAGTTAGTGTTTTACAAATGAACAGTTTGAAACATTAATGATGTAGCTGAGTAATATGCTTGTTCTCTTTGCTAGATTAAGTCCAACATTTCTGAGAAGTTAAATGACATAAAGCAGCTTAAGGAGCAGATTCGCAGACTGGATGAGCAGTGGGAGCGTGATATGCAGGTACATATGATCTGAGCTTGAGAAGTTTTAATACTATGTTAAAGAAATTAAATTGAGTACATTCCCCCCGCAAATTCCGAAAATTCGCAGATTTTGGATGCAGCCCCTATGGTACTTGCTGTTAGTCAGGTTCCAAATGAGAACCCGCAAATTTCCAGAGCCGCAAGTTCTGAACCGCGAATTATTGGGGGTTGACTGTATTCCAAAATACTGTTTTATCAACAAAGTTAAATACTCAAACATAATGATTGCTACCAAATTAAAACTTTCACTTTTAGTAAAGTGGAGAAATTTGGTTGTTTGTTTTCCACCACAAAAATGTCTCCTTTATATAGTAATTTTATATAATTAAGCTAATTAAACTTTAAACGTTGAGTAGGATATGGCTCATGAAGAGGAAAAGTGGGCAGCTGATGTGGATTCTGCTGAAAGTCACAAGAAGCTTCTAGAAAAGAAAGTCATGGATGGACATGAGGAAGCTGAAGAGCAGCTGAAAGCAGCCCAACAACAGTGAGGGAACATGCATAACTTTATTTCATACAAAAGTTTTTCCCCTCACCATTTACCCATCTTATAATTATTATTCTTATTTTTTTTATATAAATAACAGACATAAAACATGATCACTGTTGCTTTGTTAGGTACCATCTTGTTCTTCAGGAAACCAAAGAAGAAAGCCGGATGGTAGCAAACAATCTGACGCATGTCTTCACTGCTGCAGTCGGCCACTTGGACATAGTTGAGGTAAGAAAACGTGATTATAACAAGCCAGTTCTGTTACTATATAGATATAAAAATATAAGCTAGATCAGTTAATCATAACTGATCAAAACTCTCTTTGTTCTAAATATTGTATATTCATTTTTTCAGAAACATTGTAGCGACCAAGTCAAAAAGATGGACAAAATGAATGAAATCATCCGTGAAGACCAAGTAGATCTGCAGCAGCTGAAGGAAATGGTTGAAAACTTTGTTGCTAGAGCAAATAGTTTTTAATGAATAAATGGGAAACCAATTTGTAAATAGTTTTGTACTAATAGGTTTTGTGCTACTGTTAAAGGAAAATATTGTATGTTTGTCTTGGAACACATGCATTTTTTTTTATATATTGTGTCCTGTTAAAAAATAAACGTATAAAATATATGGCTGCATAAATATTCTCCAGAAATACCTTACATTTTGGTTTTATTATGGATTAAACTTAAGAACTATAATATAACATTTTTGTTATGATTATTTAGTTTATATATCTATAAAATTGTGCATCAATTTATTTATTTGCAAAATCACCGTTGACGGATACATACATGCACATTGATTGGGAAGCCGGTGGACACACCCCCACATTTGTGCATTCATACACTTATTGAGATGCACCTTCCACTGCCAATTTACTGACCTGCTTTTGGGATGGGGAGGAAACTTGAGAACCCAAAGGAAACCCACGTGGACATGGCCAGAACATGTAAAACACTGAACAGACAGTAACCCAAGATAGTGTTGAAGCTGTGAGATGGCAATACTATCCACTGTGACTCCCAAAATAGCCACATGAATATCTTTTTTTTGTCATTAATACTGTATATTAACATATGGATGTTCCACTGTTTGTGAAAAATGTAAATAGGCTATGAGAAATCAAGTGAGCCTACTGAATGTTGAGCAAAACTCTTGTTTCCCAAGACTACTTTTACGCTCCTCACACTCTTTCATTTGCCAGTATTTGATCGCACAACTAGCTGCAAATATAATGCATATGGGTTTAAACATAGTGACCTGATTTAGCAATCTAATCTGCTCTTACATGTACATCTTCACTAAATCCCTTACTTATATATGTATATCACATTTAGTGTTATTGTATGGATATACTGAGGTTGGTCCGCAACTTCTATTGCCTAAATGCGCAAGAACTTCGATGGATGTGCAAATATCTGCACCAAGATACTACGGTAGAACGCAAACACGTGTTGGGGAACTTTAGATTGTACGTGAACTTAAACTGTATGACTCGTAATTCCGTGTTCAGTGAGTCGATTCTTTATTGTGCGTGCTCAGTTAAGCTATGAAGACAAGTATAACGTGTCATTATAAACTTTAATAGGTCTCGCGGATTATATTAGGTAAAAAAGACTAAACTACACGTTGCTTGGAAATCCCCCAGATTTGAATGAAACTCGGTGCCGATACCGAGCGGATGCACAATTGTTGCTATAAAGAATCGGTTGAAGAGTCGACTCTCATCGGTTGCCACGCCTCTCCTGTGCCTCAGTGTTGTAGATTCGGAGAAACGGGACCGGACTGAGGAAAAGTGATGAAGGAAGTCAGGGGTCTGGATGTAAATGTCATTTAGGCAGAAACCGTGTCGTTGTATGAGTTTTATATAATTCTGTAAGGTTTCCCTGGAGGTCTGAGTTTGCTGACTAAGTTACCGCAGTTTGTCAAATCCTCGTCGTGCCTGCCAACCTAGCTAGCTTACAGCTAACGTCAAACTTTTTAACTTTTTCTTTTTTTCTATGTGCGGACTGAAGAACGAAATATGAGATGTATTATATAGTTTATTGTCCGTCTTTAATGCCATATTCGTGTAGTTTTACACTAATGTCAACCGAGTAAATACTTTTTTATACAAAACTAGTTTGGGCTAAGTCGCTAACGCTAGCTAGACAAACAGCTGAATTGCTAGCAAATCTGGAGAAAACTACCTGTGCAGGGGTGATATTATTTCAGCGCGCTGGAGTCATGGCGCTGCTCGGAGGCTGATCCTGTAGTAGTATTACCTCATTACCGCCCGTCGTGTTTATCATCGACTAAACGCCTGTCAACAAAATGTCACTGGAAGAGTTTGAGAGACATTACGGGTCTCTCTCGGACTCGGGGTGTGAGTCAGTGAGCGGCGGCCCTGCTCCAGGCCTGTTCAGCGGGGAGGAGGAGAAGCTACACTACATTCCCATCAGGGTACTGGGCAAAGGGGCTTTCGGGGAAGCCACCTTATACAGACGCACCGAGGTAGGAGTCAGAACTTATTCTTTAACACAACGCTTCCCAATTTCTGCATCACGAACCAGTTTCACGCAAGAAAATTTGTATATCATAACCATGTAATATTGCTTATAAAATAAAGACAAAATCAGTCATACTCATACATACATAATCAGTACAGAATCAGAACGAGCTTCTCTAATCGATAAATATAAAAAACTGAGACTAAAAAAGTGCAGGACATTGGCATAGGTGAAAATGGTCCTTTAAGAAGAAAAAAAGAAGACGAAATTTTTTTTTGCCACTCCAAGGCCCTGTGGTTTGGGACCCCCCTCCTCTAACAAGTTTTGGCTTGCATGTCTCGACTGTTTCCTTGTCCACTAGATATTCTAGATTCTTAAAATATTTCCTCTGACTTGTGCTTCATTTTTATTGATTTGTCTTATTTGTTTTGGCATGCCGGCTACCCTAGAACATCTCCAGTTATCCCACATAAGCTACACATACCAAAGGGAGAAACACCAGTCCAGGGTTCCTCTCAAGAATGTTGTTTTCTGTGTTATGTGCACCGGCCCAATCTTGAATATTAGTTAAAGATAAGAGGATGGTGTTCGAGTGGCAGTAAGAAATCAGACGCTGTTAAAAATGCGCTTGCTTAAGTCTCTGCTGTTTTCCATATTTGTTTTTTAATCCATCATCATATTTGTTTAGATTTGACAAGGGTGTTTCGAATGTGTAAAATATATCTATTGGCTAATCAGTGAAACACTTCAGAACTCAATTATTTAGATTCTCCCTTTTTCAGGATAACTCCTTGGTGGTTTGGAAGGAGATTGAGCTGACCTGTCTGCCAGATAAAAAGCTCAGAGATGTCATGAATGAAATCAGCATCCTGTCCATTCTCCATCATAACAACATTATAGCGTATTACAACCACTTCATTGACAAGAACACCATGCTGATTGAGCTGGAATATTGCAACGGTCAGTATATGCTTTTTTATAATTGAAGTGCATAGTTCTTTATGTTCAATAAACATGTAACGTATAAAGCATAAATGAAATATGTTACATCACGTATTATTTTTTTCCAGGTGGAAATCTGCATGAGAAGATTAACCAACAGAAAGGGAAACTCTTTACACAGGAGGTAGTATTAAAAACAATTCACATTGGGAAAGTGCTTATAAATAATTAATTTTGTCTTACTGTGATAATGCAATTTGGATGGTATTCTCAGGTTGTTACATGGTATCTGTTCCAAATTGCATCAGCTGTGGCTCATATTCATAAAGCTGGTGTTCTACATAGGTATGAACTTCATGTTTGCTGCCTTTAAAAATAAATAAATAAATAAAATTCAAGCCAAAGAAAATTAAGTTTTGACCAGAACAATAATGGGTTTGTTTTTTTTTTGTTTTGTTTTTTTGTCCACCTTTCTTAAGGGACATAAAAACATTGAATATCTTCCTCACCAAGACCAACTTAATAAAGCTCGGAGACTATGGTTTGGCCAAGAAGCTGGATTCAGAGTATTCAATGGCAGAGACAGTGAGTTATTTTACCTACAGTTGTTTGTTTTTCAATTGTATATATGTATTTATCAGTTTACTTATTCATTTTTTAAATGATCTAAATAAGATATCACTGACTTAATGCCTAATGCCTTAGGTGTCACATCATTCTGTTAAATTGCCTCTCACTCACTCTGCTGAAACTGCTATACCTTGATTAGTGTTTTAATCTGTAATGTGTTCTCTAGTGTGTAGGCACTCCTTATTACATGTCACCGGAGCTTTGTCAAGGGGAGAAGTACAACTTTAAATCAGACATCTGGGCCATGGGCTGCGTTTTATATGAGCTTCTGACTCTCACCAGGACCTTTGATGCGACGGTAATGATCTAAAACAGCTGTTACCGATTAAAAACTGGTTTAGAGTTTGTTGTTGACTAACTGGTTTGTTAGACCTAACATTGCCCATGTTCTGTTTTCAGAATCCACTAAATCTATGTGTGAAGATTGTCCAGGGCAACTTTACTATGGAGATGAACTCAGATGTTTATTCATCAGAGCTCATAAAGATAGTCCTTGAATGCTTAGATCCGGTGAGCAGATCTAGATACATGAGTATTTTTTTAATAATGAAATTATAAGTCCCTTGTTTGCTCATTTTACCTAATGTGTAAAGAACCATGCATGTGTGGTAAGAGTTACAAATAATGCACATAATAATGCAAACTAACATGCAAAGACAAGAATATAAATCAGCAATAATGAGCAAATGTGTACAATGTCTTGAAGGATCCAGAGAAGAGACCTACAGCTGATCAGATTCTTGACTGGCCTATAATCTCCTGTGATAAACTGTGAGTATTAAGGTGGCATTGTGAACAGAAATTAACTTAATAAATAATGACATTGAAGAGAAAGAGTTTAGCTTTTTCCCCTTTCTATGTTTCTAACATACTTTTACTAATTAATTTGAGCTCAAACATGCAACCCTTAAAAAAACAAGTCAATGCTTTCAGGAAGTTTGAGGGGCGTGTGGCTGCATTGAATTCAGCCATAAGGAAGCCCAGGTATGTTTAACCGTTTGTACCAGCTTTAGAAAATGCTGTTTCTAATATAATCTCCTTTAGCACGTTTGGTATTTACACTGTTAATTTGTTTGTTTTCAGGTTGAGTGCAGTATCAGACACCCCAGTTGCTGTAGTAACCACCCGTTCTAGAGAATTGTATTTCTGGGGAGGAGGAAAGTTCACCCCTCAGAAACTGGACGTTTTTAAGGGTGGCACAAGTGCTCAGCATGTGTGTGCAGGGGAGACGCATTTCGCTGTGGTTACTGTCGAGAAAGAGCTTTACACTTGGGCTGTAAGAATCTTGTTTTATACATTCTGCACACCAGTGTGATCATATTTCTTTTTCCTGATGTAACAAAACACATGCAGAATAAATCAGAATAATTAATTTCCTTGTATTTTGAAAACGTATTTGCGTGATAGATTTACTGTAAAGAAAAAAAAAGAAAGTTTGACCTAACTTTGGTAATTGTGTAATTAATTGGATAGGGATATACAGAGAATGTAATATACATTCTATAGTCACAGTGTGATGTGTCATACTTCTAAGTATTATTACAACTAAAGCGAGTGTGTGTATTTCTTCTATAGAGTGTTCAAGGTGGTGCGAAAATGGTGGGCCAGCTTGGGCATGGAGATCAGGCCTCATATCGGCAACCTCGCAAGGTGGAATATCTGCAGGGAAAAGCCGTGAGACAGGTTTCTTGTGGGGCAGACTTTACTGCCTGTGTAACTGGTAAGTAAGCCCATTAAAAGCACAATCAAGCCTTTGATTAGTTTAGTAGTTTTTATTGCTGTTATAAAAACCAAATACAAGTTGTTATAGCCAAATACAAGTTTAGGTTTGTGAATGTATTTCTTTGCTCTTTCCTACCAGATGAGGACCAAATGTACATGTTTGGCTCAGACTATTATGGCTGTATAGGTGTGGAGAATGAAATGGGTATGGAAATTCTTGAGCCAGTTCTGCTGGAGTTTTTTCAGGAACGACCAGTGCGACAGGTGTCTTGTGGAGATAACCATGTGGTAGTGCTGACTCACAAGGGAGAAATCTATTCCTGGGGCTGTGGAGAACATGGTAAGCATTGATACGCTCTAAATACCGCAACAGTGGACTGCAGAATTTGGTTTTATTAACAAGAGATTTTTTTTTTTTTCTGGGCAGGTAGACTTGGCCTGGACTGTGAGGATGATTTTAACTCTCCTATGCTAGTAAGCATATAGTATATTTGCATAAGCTCGTCTGGCATTTTTGGTAAACATGCACAATGCATACATTTAGTCTGCGCTGGATTATATAATATTGTATACAGTTAAGTGTTTATTGAGTGTTTAATTTTGCCATGACCCTTTTAGTTTTTAATAAAAGTTTGAATACAATACTATTTATCAAAAAAATTATAGAGGGCAGTTGACATTTAGCTTAAGCTTAAGATATTACTGGTGATCAGTAGTGCAATTTCTATATTCTGCAATTAATTTTTATGTTTGTATTATCTTGACTGTACAAGGAGTGTTGTATTTGCTGAAGTCTCCACTTCTAATCAGCCTATATCATGTGTGTGCCTTGCAGGTGAAAGTACCAAAGAGCGCCTCAATTTACTCTGTGTGCTGTGGCAACGATGGAACATTTGTCCTTACAGATTCTGGAAAAGTCTTGGCCTGTGGAAGCAACGAGTTTAACAAGCTTGGTCTCAATCAAGGCATTACTGGTATTAAGAACCACCCTCGGGAGGTATGGACCTCTTGAACACTACTCTTCTTTTTGTTGCACTAATTTAGTCTTTGCTGATGTTTGTTTAACTTGCAGAATGTCTAAGATTATTTACATCTCCATTAATTAGGGTTGTCAAGACATACCCTACACAACAACTCTGACATTAGTGAAGCTGCTTGCCCACTTTAAGATCCAAATCATTGCCCCTGGGAAAACTCATACAGCAGCCATTGATGGTGAAGAGTTTATTGCCTTTTGTGTCTAACGTGTTCACATTTAAAATAAAATCATAATGACCTTCTATACAGGAGAACTTTAGAATAACTGTTTTAAATGTTGTATCTGCAGAGAGGGGACGTCTGATGACATTTGGCTGTAATAAATATGGCCAGCTTGGTGTGAAGGACTTTAAGAAACATCAAGGGGTTCAACTGCTTTTAGGACCCTTTGGAGGAAAATATGTCTCCAAAGTGTCCTGTGGAGATGGCTTCACAATTGCTGCTACAGAGGGTAAGCAACAAGACTATTCATTTAAAAGAAGCAAAAAGAGAATGCATTGGAAGTATAATGAAATTAAGTGAAACTGGATAGAGAATTAACCGATTATTTTTCCCCTTCAGATAATCAAATCTTTGCATGGGGGAATGCAGGAAATGGCCGTTTAGGCATGCCGGCAGATCGAGGGTTCGGCTCTGAGGTTTGCCCGGCCCTTCCTCGCCCCATATTTGGTTCCCTACATTACGTGCCTGACTTGTCTTGTCGTGGTTGGCACACAATCATTATCATGGGTAATTAGTTTACTTTCTATAACAAATAATTATTAGTTTCAAAAGTTATAATTTAACTAACAAATCGAGAAAGGTTTAAGCATTAAGAGCCTGATTCCATTCTCTTGTTATACTTCTCACAGAAAAGCTGCTAAACTCCAAAACAATCCGTTCAAACAGTAGTGGACTGTCCGTTGGCAGTGGTAAGACATTTTTTTTGTTAACATAAATTTACTATAAATGCTTAATTTCCCTTATGGAAATGTTATACTTTATTTGTATTATTGTTAAAATATATATATATATATATATATATATATATATATATATATATATATATATATATATATATATATATATATATATATATATACACACACACATATATACATACATACATACAAATAGGCATAGGTCAGAGCTCCAGCTCCTCTTTGGACTTGGGTATTGAGCCTTCGTCAGACTCTGAGCTGCGAGAGGGCATTATGGGAGGCACAGTGGAGGTTCACTTGGAGGAAAGAGGACCTGAGACTCCATCAATGGCATTAATGGAGAGCAAGACCAATGGGAGTTCTTGTCCATCTTGGCTTCGCAAGGTATGCACTACCAGTTAAGTCAATCAAGTGTTTTCTTAGAACAAGTAGCCTCCAAGAAGATTCCTGGAATTCACTTTCAGTCTTTGTTCTCCAGGAGCTGCTGGATGCAGAATTCATTCCCATGCCTGATGGCTCCAGAGATTCCCTATCTAGCCCTCTGGATACGTCTTTTACAGAACGTGCCACACTGCCGTATGAAGAGCTTCAAGAACTAAAGGCAGCTGCTGCAGCTGCTGCTAGCGGGAATGGCTTCATGGTAACGGCTTTAGAAAAACTTTAAACACTTTTACACTGGAGGAAGATTATTGGGTTGTTTAAATGTTTGAAATTAATTAAAAATATATATACTTTAATTCTAAACTTTTTCACATATTTTATATATCTTACAAGCAAACAGTATGGGTAGACTCTGAGAGCATAAATGGTGTGGACTCTGGAACTTCGAAGAAAAGTAACCTGCCACAACAGCATGCACAACAGACTTGCTGCCAAGCGAGCAGTGAGCTTGCACAGGTAAAAACTTTATACAAACATGAGCACAAAAATAGACTTGAGTACTGCTATGTTTTTAATATGCTTTGGCCACTATGTGATGACTTTGTCTTTAACTTGGTTTTAACTTTGCAAGATTTTCATTAGTGTTATTTCTCAAGTAAGTTTTTTTTTTTTTAGAACCGTCATTAAAACCAGCAGATGAACTGATTTAATATTTTAATGTTTGTTATGCATAGATGATGTTTACACATTCATGTTCAGGATCTAAAGGCTCATTTTTGGATTGCTGCCATTTTTACATGGTTCTCTCCATGTGTATTTCAGTCCAAGTGTCTGAGATTCCTCTTTATAAGCTTTATATGAAACAGGGATTTAAGGTTAAGGTTTAAGGTTTAACACTGTTGAACACCATCAGGTCCTGTTTAATTGAAAGGGTTAATATCTGCAGAGATTTTTCATGCCTTTAACTTTAACTTTAATTTTATTAGTTTTTCCAATTGCATGCTTTGTTTACTGGGAAAAGTGTTTATTCTCTGTTGTAGCTAAAAGAAATAGTGGAAAAGCAAAATGCAACGATCCAGCTGTTACAGAAACAGGTGAGTAGCTATTTATTTTCTATATCTGCATGACATTACCCTGAATCACATTCTCTTAAAGTTTGTGCAATGCCTGGTTTATCTTTTTGCCTGTGTACTGTATTTGTATTTTTTATTATTTTTTTAAATACATGAGAAGACCATGCCAAGGCAGTCTCTAATGGGTTTCTGCCTGCATTTGCTGCATGTAATTTTGAAATGTCCACTAGGTGGCAATGAATAAACTGTAGACTGATGTAATGCTGAATGTAGTCATGCTACTGATTGATAGTTACTTACTTGGGAAGACAGTTAACAGTTTGGTTGTTATGATTTCCTCTAAAAAAAAAAATTACAATGAGATTGTATTGGATTTTAGAGGTCAGATTATAGTTTAATATTGTCCTAAACACACATCTGTTTCTCACTTTTCAGTACAACGACCAGCTCCAAGAGAACGAGAAGCTGCAGAAAACCATTAATGACCTCAAAAAAAGCTCTTTTCATTGTGACAAGAGCAACCATCAAGATGAAGAAGAATGACTAGGAGAATGAGACACAACATGGATTTTATAACTGAGCGCAAATAAGGGTCTTCTCTGAACCGAAACATCAGTGAGTGAGTAGGAGAATGGGGAATATGTTAGTCATTTGGAACTAAATCTTCCTGCCATCACAGTGTGAGGGGAAGGACTGTGCATCACAAAATATTGTTGCTGCCTTTTGTTAATAATAAAAGATTTTTTATAGAAATACACGGTTATACCAGTTGGCCACTGCATTCCTGCTGCATCATGTTTGTTTGTGTGTATGTTTACGCAACAGTGTATACATCTTTTTATCTTGAACCACAATATTAATCATTTGAGTTCAGATCTTTTAAAAGTCTATTTGGATTATGCAAGGTATTTCCAAAACATCACCTTTTAAGCTTTAAGGTAGTTCATGTGTAGTGCAGTCATTGTCAGTATCTATCTGTACACCAAATTGTCTTATGTAGTTTTTCTCACAGGAGAAAATACATGGGCATTTTTTTCTCTCGGTAGATTATTGGGCTTGTAAGATATGCAAAAACTATTTTTTTTTCTGTACTTTCATATATATGTCTCAACATATTTTATTTTGAAGAATTATTGACACAAATGAGAACCATATGAAATTTTTACTCCGTTATGTGCAAATGTGTATACGAATGGTTTTTACATATCATCAAAGAATCTGTGACAAAGAATGTACTACTGATTTCCACTTTATGTATGCTTTTTTTCCCCCTCTTGTGGTTGCAGTGTATTTTATATAGTTCAGGTGTCACTAATGAGAGATGACCTACTTCGGACTGATCTTTATGCAAGTGTTTCTAAATCTGGGTTGCTCTTGGGCTGCTTCTTATTTCTTTATTTGCACCTGCTTGATTACTTGTTTCTTCTTGATGAAAACAAGAATTGCAGGTGAACATACTAACCAGCTGCCTTTGCTTGCTGAAACATTAACTTAAAACAATGATTTGATATTTCATAGAGCATAATGACCGGGGGGGGTTTGTAAAAAAAAAAAAAAGAAAAGCGGATTAAGCCATGGCTTTAGCAAAAGTTTTGCTAAATCAATCTATTACAATTTAATTTAGCCAATTAAAAAAAATCTCTATGGGATCAATAAAGTATTTTGATTATGAAAAAGAAAACCTATTTGGAAATCTGAATTTTGGTTTGGAATGTTTGTTTTTGTTTGGATGGACTTCCTGACTACCACCATAGATCCTGGGGGCTGGGATTTGTTTGTGTGAGAATCAATCTTTTTTTTTTTTCTTCAACAAAACAAAACAAAAAACAGTACTGTAATTAATTTTTGAGCTCTGCATCTTTTTAGTGTCTTTGTATATGAATGTGGGGTACTCTGTTACACACCTACCAGGATGTTAAATGATGTGTGGTATACATTATTTCAATATCCTTTTGTATTTAAAAATCCTATATGTAACATTTTATTGAGATGGGTATGCCAAAAGTGTACAATGTGTACATCCACTCTCCGAGCACAGCAAATTCTCTGCTTTTAAAGGTACAATGAAACCAGACATTTTTTGTATGTTTGTGTGTGGATTGCATAATTCAATTTTTTTTATTTTGTTTTCTTTATGGTAATTTCTTTTTAATTTGTAAAGCTATAAAGCAAATTGCCAAAACATCATTGCAAACCCTAAGCTGTGGCCTGCAAACTCTATCTCTAGCTCTCGCTCTCTCTCTCACACACACACACACACATTACACTTTTCTACATTGACAAATTTACACCAAAGATTTTATGCCCCATGTGTCACTGATGTATTGAAGTGTTTTCCATATGTAACTGCATATACCTAAAAAAGAATTGCATGCATCGTATTAATAAAAGCCCTCAAGTTTTGATCATGTGTACCTGACCACATTACATAATGCATGTGTGTGTTTAAGTATGCGTAGCTTACATAGGTTTAAGGTTAATTTTAAACTTCTTATTCATTTAGACAGTTATATAATTACATCAGGGTTTTTTTTATGATTTATTTTTGTCTACAATCGTTAACACTGTCATTTTTTTTTTATGGGCAGTGGTAATTAATTATTACATTCCTTTTCATTTCCAAAAAAATTCATTAAATCACTGACATCGAGATCAACATGTAGTCTCTGCTGTTGAGTTCAGTGGTGGTGCCGGGGAGGTGGAGGTTTGCTCTTAACGTTCAGGCACTTTGGAATGTGCCTCTCAGCTGGTCCAGGAGCAAAACGTCTTTTACAGTGGGGACAGGTTTTATAATCCAAAGTCATAGCTGCACTTGGCTGAAAGTCTTTGCATTTAGGATCACGAGACTGTTTTAAGCACTGAATGAGCGCCTGGTGTTTTTCTCGCCAATTACTCTTCTTGGACTGTGGACATAAAACACGTATTCTAAAGTAAATAACAGCAAAACGTAAAAACTGAAATGTTTAAATTATTACATGTGGTAAAAACCAGACTCAAATAATACAACAAATGTGTCTGGTCTACAGATACCGTGCTAAAATCTTAAATCTCACAAGAATTAGTTTGCATATAAAAGCAGCACCTGCTACTGTTTAAATGACGTACGCTTACCTGTGGTTCTTCCCTTTGAGCGTTTGTCTTCCTAAACTCCTCCAGCTCAGTGCCTTTGGCCCGGTGCATTTTGGAGTCATAGAAATATCCTTTTTTTTGTGCTTTCTCACAAATGCGGGTATGGTGCTCCAGTCGATCTTCTTTAAAACTTCTTTTACATATTTTACAAGGTAAATGTTGGACAGTGTTGTCTGGAGCATATTTGTTTATATACATCTCTGCAGCGCTGTTGCTGTGCTGATCCACTATGTCTACTATAAACTTTGTTCCTTCATGCCTTTCCTTTCCTCCATCATTTGCTCTCCCTATTTCCTTCTCCTGATCCGCATTGCCCCACTCTATGTCTCCCTTAGGATTTGTTCCTTCATGCCTTTTCTTTCCTCCGTCATTTGCTCTCCCTATTTCCTTCTCCTGATCCGCAGTGCCCCACTTTATGTCTCCCTTAAGCTTTGTTCCTTCATGGCCTCTCTTTCCTCCGTCATATGCTCTCCCTATTTCCTTCTCCTGACAATCTTTCTGCTCCCATTTTCTTAGCACGGTCCCTTGCTGTTCCATTGCACTTTCTTTCCTTGTGTTGTTTTCTTCAGTTCTTGTCTGTTTCCTCATAGGCCTTGCCCTTTCTTCAAAATGGCGCCATTCCTTTTCCGCAATCTCCGTGGTTCTCTGGGTTTGTCTGCCCCTGCTCTCCCACTTTAATTCTTCTCTGCTTTTCTCCTTCTGACCATCATGTGTGCCGTTTATACGATTCTCTTGTCTTGCTGAACTATGTCCCGCACATCTCTCCCACTTATTAAATCCCTCTTGTTGTCCTTCATATTTTCTGCCTCCTAAAGCTCTGTCTCTGGCACACTCCCAGTCCCAGGTTCCTTTCTTCTTATAGTATAACCTGCTTTCTGCTTTCCCTGTGCCCTTCTGCTCTTCTTTCATCCTGTCCTCAGATGCATTTCTCAGTTGAACGTTCTTCAGGGTTTCTGCAACATTTAAAAGCTTTTCCTGTAATAAAAATTTTTTTTTGCGTATTTCTACTGCCATCCAGATCTCATTTTCACAAAGTAGGCGTTGGCTCTTGTTTAATGTCCCACCGATTGATTTGCTTTTGGTTCCATCTCGAGGTCTGGACAGATCACTGGGATCAGAATCAAATTGTTCTAGTTCACTCCTATCATGTTTTACCCATCTCCTGTGACTGGTCGGTTTCTCATTTCCCCAGTGCACCTCAAGCCAATCGACGGTCTTTTTGTTTTTTGGTATGAAATGATCACTGTCTGCTTGGCAGTTGTTTCGGTTAAATGCCAGTCTGTGGCACGAAGGATTTTCTTCAGAATATAGGTTTTGCCTGGCAGAAGCAGATTTGTGTCTCCTTTGATGAGGATTCGTCCCAGGGAACATGTCCTGCTGGCAGTCCATCATGGCGGCTTCTTGCGATCTAAAAGGAGGTGATATGACTCCTTCTCGTTTTAGGGGTGGAAGTTTTTCCACTATGTCTCTTTTCTTGGGGGGAAAAAAAAAGGCAAAGTCAAACTGGTGCATACTTTTTTTTTTTTGGTAGCCACAATACACATTATTTACACATTAATTGTAAGTCTACTGCAGTGTCTTAGGACCGCAGTTTGCATTAACAGTTCTGTATGTAATCACCTATTACTGAACAGTACACCTCAACTAGGGCTGCAACAACAACTTCTTTTGGATTCTCTCATTGGGAGTCGCCAGCGCAGATCATCCGTCTTCATATCATTGTCTTTTACAGCTGCCTCTTTCAAACTAACTACCTGCATGTCTTCCTTCACCACATCCATAAACCTCCTCCTTGGCCTTCCTTTTTTCTGACTTCCTGGTAGCTCAATACTCAGCATTTTCCTACCGATATACCCCATGTCCCTCCTCTGTAAATGTCCAAACCATTTTAATTGGGCCTCCCTTACCTTCTCTCCAAAACATCCTAATTGCGCTGTTCCTCTAAAAAACTCTTTCCTAATCCTGTCCATCCTCGTCACTCCGAAACGAAAACATTAACATCTTCAGCTCTGCTACCTCCAGCTCCACCTCCTGTCTTTTATTCAATGCCACTGTCTCTAAACCATACAACATTGCAGGTCTCACCACAGTCCTATAAACTTTCCCTTTCACTCTTGCAGATACCCTTCTATCACAAATCACTCCTGCCACCCTTCTCCACCCACTCCACCTTGTCTGCACTCTTTTCTTCACTTCTATAACACACTCTAAGATTACTTTGCACTGTTGACCCCAGGTACTTAAACTCCTCCACCCTCTCCACCTCTTCTTCCTGCAACCGCACCACTCCACTGCAGTCCCTCTCATTTACACACATGTTCTCTGTCTTACTATTACTGACTTTCATTCCCCTTCTCTCCAGCACGTACCTCCACCTCTCCAGGCTCTTCTCAACCTGCTCTCTACTCTCACCACAAATCACAATATCATTCGCAAACATCATAGTCCATGGAGACTACTGTCTGACCTTGTCCGTCAACCTGTCCATCACCACTGCAAACAGGAAAGGGCTCAGTGCCGATCCTTGATGCAGTCCAACCTCCACCATAAACCAGTCTGTCCTTCCTACTGCACACTTTACTCCTGTCACACTGTCCTCATACATGTCCTGCACCACCCTCACATTCTTCTCTGCCACACCTGACCTCCTCATACAATACCCCAACTCTCTCAGGACCCTGTCGTACGCTTTCTCTAAATCCACAAACACAAGGTGATGGTCCTTCTGACCTACTCTATACTTCTCTATCAGCATTCTCAAAGCAAGTATTGCATCCATAGTGCTATTTCTCTGCATGAAACCATACTGTTGCTCACAGATGGTCATCTTTGATCTCAGCTTGGCTTCCACTACTCTTTCCCATAACTTCATGGTGTGACTGATCAACTTAATTCCCCTGTAGTAACTGCATGTCTGCACATCTCCCTTATTCTTTAAGATCGGTACTAGCACCATCCTCTATTCATCATCATCCTCTCACCTCTCAAAATCTTGTTAAAATGTGTTTAAAACTTACAGCACATCCTTCCCAGCTCGATCCCTCTACCTGGCCAATCGCTACAAATCCTTATTACCTCTTTCTCAATGTCCAACTTCTCATACAGCTCCTCATACGCCTTTTTCTTTGCTTTAGCTACAGCCCTCTCTGAATTTACGTATATAACACAATTAAAAAAAATAAACAAAATAATTATATTTATATCATATATATACACACATACATACATACAGTGGTGTGAAAGTGTTTGCCCCTTCCTGATTTATTATGCAGTTTTTAAATGAAGGTTTTTATCATTGAGGGAAAACAACATCCAAAACTGCATGTGTGAAAAAGTGTTTGCCCATAAACCTAATAACTGGTTGGTCCACCCTTAGCAGCAACAACTGCAATCAAGCGTTTGCGATAACTTGCAATAAGTCTGTTACAGCGCTGTGGAGGAATTTTGGGCCACTCATATATGCAGAATTGTTGTAATTCAGAAACTTACATTGGAAGATTTTCGAACATAAAGTGCCTTTTTAAGGTCGTGCCACAGCATCTCAATAAGATTCAGGTCAGGACTTTGACAAGGCCACTCCAAAGTCTTCATTTTGTTTTTCTTCAGCCATTCAGAGGTGGACTTGCTGGTGTGTTTTGGATCATTGTCCTGCTGCAGAACCCAAATTTGCTTTGGCTTGAGGTCATGAACAGATGGCCAGACATTCTCCTTAAGGATTTTTTGGTTAACAGCAGAATTCATGGTTACATTTATTACAGCAAGTCTTCCAGGTCCTGAAGCAGCAAAACAGCCCCAGACCATCACACTACCACCACCATATTTTACTGTTGGTATGATGTTCTTTTTCTGAAATGCGGTGTTACTTTTATGCCAAACATAATCGGCCACACACCTTCCAAAAAATTCAACTTTTATCTCATCAGTCCACAAAGTATTTTCCCAAAAGTCTTGGGGATCATCAAGATGTTTTCTGGCAAACTGAGATGCGCCTTTGTTTTTTTTTTGTTTAACAGTGTTTTTTGTTATGGAACTCCATGCAAACCATTTTTGCCCAGTCTCTTTCTAATGGTGGAGTCAAAACACTGGCCTTAACTGAGGCAAGTGAGGCCTGCAGTTCTTTGGATGTTGTTGTTGGGTCTTTTGTGACCTCTTGGATAAGTCGTCGCTGTGCTTTTGGGGTAAATTTGGTTGGCCGGCCGGCCACTGTTCCATGTTTATGCCATTTGTGGCTCTCACTGTGGTTTGCTGGAATCCCCAAGCTTAAGAAATGGCCTTATAACCATTTGCAGACTGATAGATCTCAATTACTTTCTTTCTCATTTGTTTTTGAAAAAACAAGAATTCATTAATGGCACTTTTTCACACCACTGTGTGTGTATGTGTATGTATATATATATATATATTATATATATATATATATACACAGTGAGGAAAATAAGTATTTGAACACCCTGCTATTTTGCAAGTTCTCCCACTTAGAAATCATGGAGTAGTCTGAAATTGTCATCGTAGGTGCATGTCCACTGTGAGAGACATAATCTAAAAAAAAAAATCCAGAAATCACAATGTATGATTTTTTAAACTATTTATTTGTATGCTACAGCTGCAAATAAGTATTTGAACACCTGTCTATCAACTAGAATTCTGACCCTCAAAGTCCTGTTAGTCCGCCTTTAAAATGTCCACCTCCACTACATTTATTATTCTAAATTAGATGCACCTGTTTGAGGTCGTTAGCTGCATAAAGACACCTGTCCACCCCATACAATCAGTAAGAATCCAACTACTAACATGGCCAAGACCAAAGAGCGGTCCAAAGACACTAGAGACAAAATTGTACACCTCCACAAGGCTGGAAAGGGCTACGGGGAAATTGCCAAGCAGCTTGGTGAAAAAAGGTCCACTGTTGGAGCAATCATTAGAAAATGGAAGAAGCTAAACATGACTGTCAATCTCCCTCGGACTGGGGCTCCATGCAAGATCTCACCTCGTGGGGTCTCAATGATCCTAAGGAAGGTGAGAAATCAGCCCAGAACTACACGGGAGGAGCTGGTCAATGACCTGAAAAAAGCTGGGACCACCGTTTCCAAGGTTACTGTTGGTAATACACTAAGACGTCATGGTTTGAAATCATGCATGGCACGGAAGGTTCCCCTGCTTAAACCAACACATGTCCAGGCACGTCTTAAGTTTGCCAATGACCATTTGGATGATCCAGAGGAGTCATGGGAGAAAGTCATGTGGTCAGATGAGACCAAAATAGAACTTTTGGGTCATAATTCCACTAAACGTGTTTGGAGGAAGAAGAATGATGAGTACCATCCCAAGAACACCATCCCTATTGTGAAGCATGTGGGTGGTAGCATCATGCTTTGGGGGTGTTTTCCTGCACATGGGACAGGACGACTGCACTGTATTAAGGAGAGGATGACCGGGGCCACGTATTGCGAGATTTTGGGGAACAACCTCCTTCCCTCAGTTAGAGCATTGAAGATGGGTCGAGGCTGGGTCTTCCAACATGACAATGACCCGAAGCACACAGCCAGGATAACCAAGGAGTGGCTCTGTAAGAAGCATATTAAGGTTCTGGCATGGCCTAGCCAGTCTCCAGACCTAAACCCAATAGAGAATCTTTGGAGGGAGCTCAAACTCCGTGTTTCTCAGTGACAGGCCAGAAACCTGACTGATCTAGAGAAGATCTGTGTGGAGGAGTGGGCCAAAATCCCTTCTGCAGTGTGTGCAAACCTGTTGAAAAACTACAGGAAATGTTTGACCTCTGTAATTGCAAACAAAGGCTACTGTACCAAATATTAACATTGACTTTCTCAGGTGTTCAAATGCTTATTTGCAGCTGTATCATACAAATAAATAGTTTAAAAATCATACATTGTGATTTCTGGATTTTTTTTTTTAGATTATGTCTCTCACAGTGGACATGCACCTACGATGACAATTTCAGACCCCTCCATGATTTCTAAGTGGGAGAACTTGCAAAATAGCGGGGTGTTCAAATACTTATTTTCCTCACTGTATATATATGAAAGTATTCAGACCCCCTTAAATTTTTCACTCTTTGTTATATTGCAGCCATTTGCTAAAATCATTTAGGTTCATTCTTCTTCCTCATGAATGTACACACAGCACCCCATACTGACAGAAAAACACAGAATTGTTGACATTGTTGCATATTTATTAAAAAAGAAAAACTGAAATATCACATGGTCCTAAGTATTCAGACCCTTTGCTCAGTATTTAGTAGAAGCCCCCTTTTGATCTAATACAGCCAGGAGTCTTTTTGGGAAAGATGCAACAAGTCTTTCACACCTGGATTTGGGGATCCTCTGCCATTCCTCCTTGCAGATCCTCTCCAGTTCTGTCAGGTTGGATGGTAAACGTTGGTGGACAGCCATTTTTAGGTCTCTCCAGAGATGCTCAATTGGGTTTAAGTCAGGGCTCTGGCTGGGCCATTCAAGAACAGTCACGGAGTTGTTGTGAAGCCACTCCTTCGTTATTTTAGCTGTGTGCTTAGGGTCATTGTCGAAGGTAAACCTTCGGCCCAGTCTGAGGTCCAGAGCACTCTGGAGAAGGTTTTTGTCCAGGATATCCCTGTACTTGGCCGCATTCATCTTTCCCTCAATTGCAACCAGTCGTCCTGTCCCTGCAGCTGAAAAACACCCCCACAGCATGATGCTGCCACCACCATGCTTCACTGTTGGGACTGTATTGGACAGGTGATGAGCAGTGCCTGGTTTTCTCCACACATACTGCTTAGAATTAAGGCCAAAAAGTTCTATTTTGGTCTCATCAGACCAGAGAATCTTATTTCTCACCATCTTGGAGTCCTTCAGGTGTTTTTTAGCAAACTCCATGCGGGCTTTCATGTGTCTTACACTGAGGAGAGGCTTCCGTCGGGCCACTCTGCCATAAAGCCCCGACTGGTGGAGGGCTGCAGTGATGGTTGACTTTCTACAACTTTCTCCCATCTCCTGACTGCATCTCTGGAGCTCAGCCACAGTGATCTTTCGGTTCTTCTTTACCTCTCTCACCAAGGCTCTTCTCCCCCGATAGCTCAGTTTGGCCGGACGGCCAGCTCTAGGAAGGGTTCTGGTCGTCCCAAACGTCTTCCATTTGAGGATTATGGAGGCCACTGTGCTCTTAGGAACCTTAAGTGCAGCAGAAATCTTTTTGTAACCTTGGCCAGATCTGTGCCTTGCCACAATTCTGTCTCTGAGCTCTTCAGGCAGTTCCTTTGACCTCATGATTCTCATTTGCTCTGACATGCATTGTGATCTGGAAGGTCTTATATAGACAGGTGTGTGGCTTTCCTAATCAAGTCCAATCAGTATAATCAAACACAGCTGGACTCAAATGAAGGTGTAGAACCATCTCAAGGATGATCAGAAAAAATGGAAAGCACCTGAGTTAAATATATGAGTGTCACAGCAAAGGGTCTGAATAATTAGGACCATGTGATATTTCAGTTTTTCTTTTTTAATAAATCTGCAACAATGTCAACAATTCTGTGTTTTTCTGTCAATATGGGGAGCTGTGTGTACATTCATGAGGAAGAAGAATGAACTTAAATGATTTTAGCAAATGGCTGCAATATAACAAAGAGTGAAAAATTTAAGGTGGTCTGAATACTTTCCGTACCCACTGTGTATGTATATATATATATATATATATATATATATATATATATATATATATATATATATATATATATATATATATATATATATATATATATAATATATAAGAAGGCTCAGCGTCTCCAGTTTTTGCAATTTGCTTGTGTACTCAGTTACTTGTTTACATGCTAACTGCATTTAATAACCCTGTACTCTGCACAATGACAATACATTTGAATCTAATATATATGATATATTCTAATATAATATAATATATTTTAATATATATCTAATATATATATATATATATATATATATATATATATATATATATATATATATATATATATATATATATATATATGGGTGTTTAAATATTTTTTTTACTGTTAATCATCTGCTGCTTAAATATTGAAACTTACGAACTTACCATGGTAAATATCCGACGGCTTCACAGCGATTTGTTGATATGTGTCTCCTAGAGACCAGACATCGCGCTTGACTTCGATACACTCATTTGATTGGTTCGTGGGATATGACGTTAACGCGACAAGGAGGAGGGGCGAAACTTCTTGAGACTGCTCGATTCCAGAGTCGACTCCGAGAGTCGGTTAAGATCTGGCGGAATCGAGTAAATTTTGCGCATCGGGTGCATAAAAGAGTTATGGTTATGAAATACATAACAGTATGACTAGTACAAATAATGAAGATTGTATATATAATACCCATATTTAAAATTAGGTCTTTATAAGTTAATCTTGTATTATTTAAGCATTCCTTATTAGTGACATTTGAGTATTTTATAGAGTGAATGATACTAATGATAATCAGTGGTGGCCCAAACATTTCACACCTAGGCCTTCAGTTGTGTCCTACCTGAAAGAATCCACCTTTTAATACTATCATTATGACACCACAGCTATAAAAAACATCAATATTATACAGAAATGCAGTATAACACAGCCCTGCATTACAAACCAGTGAAAATAAATTTCATTACTAAAGCAAGAAACACATTGAACACAATTCAACAGGTCTCCTTTCATTGCAGACACAGCTGCACCTCCAGCATACATCATCTCCAGCAGAATCATCAATATTAACCTCATCAAATAACCTTGGGTTTTCTGTGTATTTTTGTAACACCTTTCAAATTATCTGACCATGTAAATCACTGGGATTATGGTTTTCCAGAGGATTTAAAATGAAAGCAAATTGTGTAATTTAGTGCAAATTCTACAGGAAATTTGGTTACAGAAAAAAAGCTGACCTTTCCTAACAATGTATAACTTTCATACAAGGCTGTCTTGAAATAGCCTTGTAAATATACAGTATGTGACCAAGTTTTTCTCCTCTGTCAGCCATTGTGAAATGGGAAAAAACCCAGCTATTAATTACAAATAAATATGTTTGAGCTTGTGTAGTTGCTACAGATGCAGTTTGCGAGCTCTGACTAATGCACTCTCTGATCATCCAATCAAAAGACATAAAAATGCCAAAGTTATTGTAGGCCTTTTAGATGGCCCCAGTGTTGCACACATTAGAAATCTTTTTGGTTAAAGCAGCAATTTTATTGTTATGTATTTGAAGCTACAGGCACCCGCCATGTTACATTTGAAGGTCTCAAGGCAGATTTCTTTGCAACACGTGATGCGATGGTTGAAATCTGATTGGAAATCAACTGTAACATAAATCCATTTTATTGGGAATCATTTAATGCATATTTATTGGAAATATATATATATATTAAAACCTAATTTTAAGCATTGCTGGTCCTGACGATCCAACACTGACGATTTGCTTCCACCTGCAGATTGTGCACTCGGCTCTAACGATCCGAAGCCCAACACTCGATTCCTAGTTGATTGCAAATGAAGAATCGACTCTTACGTAATCGGCTCCTGTCCGTACGTTTCCATAACCGAACACCACGTGACCTTGGATGGAGGATGTTTTTATCTCCATATGAATAAATCATTGCTGTTTCCGAGGCTTTCTTTATATATTTTGCTCTGGAAGGTAGAAACCTAATTTTAAAAATGTATAAACGGGATGGTCGTCCGTAGCAGCATGATTAGCCTTAATGCAGGAGCTAGCATTAGAAAGCACGTATTCCAAATCGCAGACTGCTGTGACGTTAGCCTGCTATTAGCATGTTGTATTAGCCGGCGTTTAGACGAGTTTCACTGAAACATTTATCCCCCATCCAGACTGTGACCATGTCCACGGAGCAGCTGCTGTCAGTAGATTATGAAGTATATGGGAGGGTCCAGGGAGTGTTTTTTCGAAAATATACTCAGGTAAGGGTCATGATGTGGGATTTCTTGCTGTCCTCGTTGATATAGACCATATATATCTCTGTCACAAAGACCCTTCCAGTACAGGTTTCTTTTATAATTGTTGTATAAGATGTATTTGTGTAGAGGCAGTTCAACAGGGATTTTATACAACTGTTAATAAAAATAAAACCAAAACATTGTTGTATCCCATTTCCTGAGAGTCCTAGAGCTTGAATTTGCTCTGAACTTTCCACTGACAGAACACAACCTGTTAAAATAGACATTATTTACAGCCTAATAGCTGAGAGAACTCAGTAATCAGTAAAATAACGTAGATAATGGTGTAGAGTTTCACATATTATACATGATTGTATATACACACACACTGAACAAAATCTTAAGACCAGGCGAAACATTACAAGTATTTGCATTTCGTGCTGGAGGATCATAACCAGTTTGTAAGAACTGATTCAAAGTGTCATAAGAAGTAAAAGGCAAATGATTGAAAACTGCATTTAAACTCAAACAGGCAACAGCTTGGTGCAACTGTTTCCAGGAGGCCTGTGGAAACGCTGTTCCATGTGGTGGCTTCACGAAGAGCATCCACAGTCTGGAACTGACGTGTGTTTTTGTAAACTTCCCTTGCCATCAATCCACAAACATTCTCAAGTGGATTTAGATCAGGAGAACATGCAGGATGGTCCAGAAGTGCAGGGTTATTGTATATTATCCTGGTAGAAGTCGTTCATCAGGCGGGCGTTGTTAATTGGAGCGTTGTTCTGTTGAAAGACCCAGTCATTAGCACACAGACGAGGGCCCTCAGTCATGAGGGATGCCTCCTGCAACATGTCCATATAGCCAGCTGTCGTTTGATGCCCCTGCAGAACCTGAAGCTCCATTTTCCTATTGAAGGAAAAAGCACCCCAGATCATGATGAAGCCTCCTCCACTGTGCTGTGTAGAAAACCTGTCCAGTGGGATCTCCCTGTCATGCCAGTGTTGTTGGAACCCATCAGGACCATCCAGGTTAAATTTTTTCTCGTCCGAGAATAAAACTTTCTTCCATCTTTTAATGTCCCATGTTTGGTGCTCACTTGCAAATTCCAAATGGGCAAGTTTGTGGTGTGGGAGGAGACGTGGCTTTTGAAGCCTTTTTTTGTTTTTTAAGCTGCTCTCTCGCAGATGGCGTCTCATGGTTATTGGGCTCCAATCAGCATTAAGAATGGGTTCTTATTTGGGTCGAGGTTCGGCCTGTGTCATTCACGGACAGCCCGTCGGATCCTCCTGCTCAGTGCAGGTAAAATTCTTTTGGGTCTAACACTTACTTTTTTTCCCATAATTCTCAGGATCTTTTAAAAAAATTGAAGATGTCTGTCTTACTGCGTCCAACCTCTGCAGCAATGGCGCATTGCGAGAGCCCTTGCTTGTGCAGTTCAACAATTTGAGCCACATTCAAAAACAGAAAGCCTTTTTGCTTTTTGCCATCAGGAGATCATGACATTGTGACTGTCTGAAGGACAATGACATTAAAGCCATATTTTTTGTAAAGATTTTTAATTTTAAAGGCTGTGGTCTTAAACTTTTGATTATCTGATGAACAGCCTGTTTGAGTTTAAATGCAGTTTTCAATAAATTGCCTAATTTCTATTTTTTTTTGTCTCTTGCTCTTGTTTCTTCTTTTGCCATTTTAAAGAAGTTCTCATAACCTGGTTATAATCCACAAGCGCAAAATGCAAATACTTGGAAGGTTTCCCCCGGTTTTAAGATTTTGTTCAGGAGTGTATATAGAATACAGATGCATGTCTTTGTTCTACAGACCTCTGGGGGCTCTCTCTTTGAGAATCACAGGTATAAAGAAAGAATTCATATGAACATGATTTGTAATCTGTATGTTTTCAGTCTGAGGGGAAGAAGTTGGGTTTGGTCGGCTGGGTGAAGAACACTTCGGCTGGAACGGTAGAGGGTCAGCTCCAAGGCCCTGCAACTAAAGTCAGGCAGATGCAGGAGTGGCTCAAGACCACCGGCAGTCCACAGTCCCGGATCATTAAAGCTGATTTCAGTAATGAGAAGGATATCGAGAACGTGGAGTTCAAGGATTTCAAAATTGTCCACTAATCAGTGCACTAAACTACTGGACTTGTAATATAAAGATATTTGAGATGAAGCTGGTTGCCTATTACACTGAAAATACACTTCGATGAAGGCCTTGACTGTACTTAACATATGCAGTAATAAATCATACTTCATCTCTATATGATGTTTCTGAATTACTGTTGTATAGTATGTGCATCATGCTAGCACTTTTGAACAAGCAGCAGAGCAGATCACTGGGATTGAAAACTGATCAAAGCTGATTCTTGCTTTTAAAGCTATTTTTGCTTATAAAACCACACAATGGTCCCAGTGATCGGTAAAGAGTGTCATATCTGCAGATTTTAAAGATTGGGGCAATCCATCATGAGCATGGTGAGACAGGAGTTTTCACTGTCACAAAGGCTACATTATAACATTATTTTTTTTATATAGTCCCATCTGAAAGTATTGGAATGACAAGGCACATTTTGTCTTTTGTTATACATAGAAATTTGAAATTAAGATCAACAGATGAATATGAGACAATAAATCAGAATTAAACCTTTAATTTCTTGATATTTACATCTAAAGGTGGTAATGTAATTGGGTGAGACTTTTTGGCCATGACATCACAGTCCAAAGGCCATTCGGTACTGTACAGTACAATGCAAAATAAAGTAGTCTCCGTATGAGCAGATAGCATTAATCTAAAATGTAATAGTAAGCAATAGGCAGTAGGCAAGTAGTATAGGTAAATTATAGAGAAGGAGAAACGTCATTATTCAATAATATTTGTAAGCACTTTCAACAATGGATAATTAGTAGGTTAGGAACATAAATGTATAAATTTGTCAATTATGAATGGGATTCAGTGGTGTAAAAAAGAACCGTTGATTGAAAAGCATTTCACCATCCTCATACGGTGGTGTGAAAGTGTTTCCAGATTAATTTTTTTGCACACTTTAATGTGTCAGATCGTCAAACTAATTTAAATATTAGCATGCAGTTACTTTCTCATTTGTTTCTGAATTTCTTTGGATCTCGGCATGATGTCTAGCTTTTGAGGATATTTTGGTCTACTTCATTTTGTCAGGCAGGTCCTATTTAAGAGATTTCTTGATTGTGAACAGGTGTGGCAGTAATCAGGCCTGGGTGTGGATAGAGAAATAAACTCAGGTGTGATTAACCACAGTTTTAACAGGGGGGCAAACACTTTTTCACACCACCGTATGATGATGGTGAAATGCTTTTCAAGCAACGGCTTTCATAGAGATAATCGAGAAATGAAATGAGCGGCTGTTTCTTTAAAATACATGCTGATTATGGTTTTGCGGTATAATGTTCCTGCACACAATAAAGTTAGTGATGTATCCAAGTTCTGAATCCAATGTGGTCCTTTTAAGGATTTTGTGTTTTTAAGTTAACTGCTTTAACAATGAAGCTGTTTTGCTGGTGGTAGGAAACGAGTAAATATTTTGAAGGATAAAATATAGAATTAAAATGCGTTTACAGTTTTGCCCACAAAGACCACCGTCGTGTCACCTGTGTGAAGATTTTCCAGTAAGTGAACCACAGTTGGTTTCACTGCCAAATCCCAGGTCTGAAGTTTCTGGTTTGAGCCTGAGCTTGCATTACTCTGTGCAGAGATACTCGGATTGGGATGCGAGTGTTTGTGTGCACTGTACTCTGGAGTGGACTGGAATGACATTTCTAAATATCATAATTTTCCAAGACATTCAAAATACTGAGTTCCTGGGCTGTAGCTCTTCATATTTTTATCCAGCACTCATGGTAACATGTCACCAATGGGAATATTTCCCAGTATGCATTAAGGAATATAGTGCCATAATCTAAAACTGGTGAACATGTAATGAATACTTATTCAAATTCTTGATCACTAGAGTATTTCATAATGTAAGCTATTGTATTTTCAGTCTGCAGGTTTGATCAGTGTGCACCACTGTGTGCTCTGGAAGTTCTCAGGACAGACCACAGTGATATATATATATATATATATATATATATATATATATATATATATATATATATATATATATATATATATATATATATATATATATATATATATATATCACTGTGGTCTGTCCTGAGAACTTCCAGAGCACACAGTGGTGCAGTGGTAATTATTACAGTGGTAATAATTTTAAGTCAGTGGTTCTTTTATATATATATATATATATATATAAAAGAAAAAACACAAACATCTCATTCTGATAAATGGCAAAAGCTCACCATTTGGATCTCACTCTCTTTATCATACAAGCAAAACATAGTTTCATGTACTGTTGGCCCCAGATAATTATTCAGTAATTAATCTTAAAGTATATTATTCAGCAACCACCACAAATTCCCCAGTAACTACAGTAAAACTAACAGGAAATGTATGTGGTTTCAAAAAGGGAAGAATGTAAACCTGTAGCTGGCAAACCATGGCCCTGGATATTTAAGCACTGAACTTAGTTTTATAGGTTTTTCAACTTGCAATAAATTAAATTTTTTTTATATAATATAATATAACCGCAATAAAAAAACAAATAAATAAATAAAATGTCACCCCTATAAGGGGAGGTCACAGCACCGTACAATAAACTAAAACTTTAAGGCATAATAAAAGTAACAAAACAGAAAAACAAATGCACAGAGGCTAGAACAATAAATTTTATTGCACTCATATTGGTATGCTGGCAGCAGATTCCTACCTCGCCATAATTCTTTGCTTTCATGATGTTTAATGTCTAAATTGACCAGCTGGTCTAGGACCCTCCCAGTACCTAGATTCCAGAATGAAAAGACTTATTGTGAGAGAGCCAAACATTCCAGGAAATGACTATTCCCCCTCCACCTCTCTCCTTCCCAATCCAAGCCTGGCTGCATGTCTTGTACACTATCATTTTTTTCTAGGCTCAAAAATCCAAGCCACCCATATGGAACCTTGCACCATGTATAATTTTAAGTCAATTTCGAAAAGCTCTTGCGATGCTTGGCTCCCCGACTGTACACTAAATACTGCTACTGGAGCACATGTGGGAGATAAAATGGGAGATTTGCTCCAAAAAACAAACCCCAAACGTGTCATAGTTGTGATGGTGAATTTCACTTAGTTGCATCTTTCTTGTGCGTCAAGAAGCTTGGGTCCTGGAGGGCAAACAGCTGTGCATCGATATGTGTTTATTTCCTCCATTGGCCCACCCAATTTGCCTCATGAATGCCATGGTAATTACCTGATGAGCTGAATCAGATGTGCTAAATAAGGTGGAACTCTAAACCCTGCATTTCTACGGTTCTCCACTCTGACACCCCTGTTTTTGAGAATAAAAGTCATGCTAAAGTCTTTACTGCAGTTTTGATCATCAGATCCTCAGAATTTATTCTGCACGCTATATACGTATTGCAAATGAGAGTTGAAACTACCTTCTGAAAACAATGCAAATGCTGTTTTTATTTATTCATTCATGTATTTTCAGCTTTATCCTGGTTAGAGTCATGGTGGTTATACACACTATCTTTGGAACACCAGATGCAAAGTGTTAAAACACCCTGAATTAAATCCCAGTTCACTATGCACACACTAGGGGCAATTTTCGCTTAGTCAATTCAGCTACTGCTATGTTTTTGAAAGGAAGCAAACTGAAAAAACCCAGAGGCAACTCACATGGACATGAGGAGAACTTGTACAGAAACTCCTCACTTACACAATAATCTGTGCTCAATTCTGAACAACAAAACCGCCTGCATTCACGCACAAACTTATGCAACAACTTATACACTAAAGGCTACACAACTGAAGCATTTGGTGCCTTTAATTTGCAGCTCAGTTCCAGAAAGTAGAGAATGTTTACTCTCCTGGTGAATATCAGAATCAATCATCAGAACGCAGTGTGACAAGATGATGTTTGTGGTAAGGGTAAAAGACTACATAGAACTAATACTCCAAAACAGCACATTGTTAGTACGTATTTTTTTTATATATTTAATATACCGTGCCCTCCAAAAGTACTGAAACAACACGGACATGTTTTTTTTTTTTTGCTACACATTTATATTTGAGTTCAAGCAATAAATAAGAGGTGATAGGTTAGATTTTCCTAATAATTACATTTCGATTTGTTATACAACTAAGAACAGAGCACATTTTGTATCAGACCACCAAATTTGATTATGAGCATGTGAATGAAAGGTGTTTTTTGTTACCCAGGTGTGGTCCTTTAGATTGACTGCTTAATCAATTAATATAAAAAAAATAGCTCTGAATCATGAACCATTACTCGTGGTTTTAGGCTTCAGTTGCACTTTTAAAGACTGCATTTGTTGCTAAAATTTATATTAGCTTACATCAAGACTACTGGAGAAAAACAAGACAATTTAGAGCTGTGATAAAGAGGGGAAGTCAGACAGAGGCATTGGCATAACCAATGCAACAATAAGGAATGTCATAAAAATGAAAGAGACCACCTTTGGTTGTAGACCACCCTCATTTTTAGGGGAAAACATTTTTTGGAACTGACAGTCTTAATATAAGTAACCAAACTGTTACATTTTTTTGTTTTGTTTGGGGGGTTTCCTCCTTATTCCCATACCAGGAGGTGAAATGCATGTTGAATTGGGCTACGGTCTGGTAATTTATACAGTCAGTCTAAAACCTTCCACCTTCCACAGTGCTTTGCTGTGTTATTAGTGTATTTTTTGGGCATTGTTAACATTGCTTTATGATTAAGTTTCTGAAAATTTGATTAGATTAATTTCTCTGTTAATTGGCAGATGGAATGTTTCTGTAGAAGTTTATACTCCGTCTGCTGTCAATAATATGAGTTCAATCATCAATAAAGATTACTGAGTCTGTTACAGAAACAGGCCATGACATTACCTCAACTGTGCTTGACTGATTATGTTCTGGATTTCACCACACTTTTTTCTTTTGATTACTTTATGTATATATTTTTTTGTGAATCACAATCTGGCCTTCTGATTCTGCTACTCATGAGAAGTTTGCTGCTGATGAGTAGTTTGTCTTCTCTGAAATGTAAATTGTTATATCTTGTTATCAACCCCTGCCTTCTGAAGTTATCTTATGCTGATGTCTCTGATTGTTGTTTTTACATGTCTCATAATGTTTGTCATGAGCTGCTGTATTTTTAATTTTTGCTAACCTGCTCAGTGACTGGTTATTAGCACACCGGTGGTTTCTTTCTTTTTCAGGTCATTCCAAATTTTTGCATTGGCTATGCCCAATTTCTCTGCATCGGCTCTGATGAATTTTTCCAGGGTTTTTTTTTCAGCTTCAAAATGGGTTGCTTTTCTGTGATTCATTGTTTAAACAGTCAGGGGTTCCAATATTTTTAAATACTTAAAGACATATCTGGGCTCAAGCAAAATGTGCTAAATTATTTAACAAATTCAGATGTAAATATCAGGATATGCTATAAATGCTAACAATCATATCTATTGATGCACATTTATATTTTGATCTCAAAGCAAAGTGTAAACAAAAAACAAACGAATTGGCCCTGCCATTCTATTACTTTCACAGGGGATTGTATGTAATACATAACACATTCTTTTTTAATGAGTATAACCAATGCAATATGGTTCTGAAAAGAATCATTGTTAAAAATCCTCACATAAACATAAGTTGTTCATTCAGGTTCATTCATGTTTGTTTGTTTTTTTGGTAGAAGGCTGTATGTACAAATGATTATGTAAAAAAAGACTGTCTACTAATTGGGGTGCACATAATATGTCACATCTCCAGCTTTCTTTTCCAAATTAAAGAAATGGTTCCAGGTGACACATTTGGTTTAACATCAAGGTAAACAGCTGAGATCACAGTGGGTAGTAGCTACTAATTTGACTTCTCAGTACCAGTGGTGTGGTAACATTTTCAAGTCAAGGGCACATAAATGGGTGGAAACCAGGCGTTATTTTTAGACGTAGTGCAAAATAAATTATCACACAAAAACATTACAATATTTGCTTTTTAGTTGCTGTGAAGTTCTTGATACTGAAATGATAAAATATGTAATACATGACTTTGATCAATTAAATTGTGATTCACTAGATGTTATGTATTACGTCTTGCTGAATTGCATCAAAGTAATAACTTCTTATTTGGGTATAAAACTATACCTTTTCATTATATAACTTAGGGTTAAGTGTTTAACTTTCACCTTGAAAAGTGCAATAAGTATACATTTAAAGTATTACTCCATTACTTCACTATACAAATGTGGCTCCTAATGCAACCATGGACCTACTATATAACATCTTCTACTACATAATGTGCTTTGGAAAATAAAATAGCAATGTCATAGCTATCCCACGTTTGCCCCTCAGTAACATGCAGGAACATCCCTGTGTATAAACTTTTATTAGGGAATCAAAAATGGAATCCCAGTACGTCACTGTCCTTATATGGTCAACTTCCCGTTCGCCGCTCTCGCGTCACTACAGGACGTGGGCGCAACAGAAACGATCGACAAGATGAGTCCGGGTTGCCAGATTGGATTCTTTCAGCACTTCTCCGTGCATTCGAATTAACTATAAAGAAAGCGACGAAAAAGAAAAACTTCCACCTCCAATACACGTGCAAAAATGTTAATCATCTGCATCATTTTTATTTCACGGTTATTCTACCTGCCAAATCTAAAAAAAATTCTACTTTAAACTAAGAAGCCTGGCATCCCACTGGCTTATGAGGCTAGAGCTGAATTGCAATTAGATGCAGTGCAGCAAGAAAGCTTCCTAATACTGTTTGCACACATTTAAATATACGTAGTACTCAAGTTTATATGTATAAATGCTTTAAGAGGTTACAGTATTATTGTTTACAAGGTACACATCCGAATTTCTAATTCAAGATTCATTTACAATGAAATGACATAACAACTTGAGCAAATATGCTCGTATCAGCCACTAAGAAAACTAACTTAACTAATTAAATACATATTATACCATTTTTTCATAGTTCATTCACATTGTTTATTATGCGTTGGCTTTTAGAGCACTTGGGGCGCATCAGTATTTTATGAATGAACATGTTGCACAAGTTCTCTTTCAGGAGGGTCCAATACAGTCCGGGAAATACACAGCAAAATGCAGAAAGAATTATAACATTTTAATAATATATTTTTGTTTTCAAATCATCTTAGGTATTAAATGTAGTATGAGTGTGTATAGGTTGGTAAATGCAGGTGCGTTGTTATATTAAGAAAAAAAAAGATGCTCCCCGCAGCCCAAAATGGTACGTCCTCGGTTCATTCATAAAATTCTGAGGGAATATATAGGAGGGCGGGGCTTGTAGAGCAGGGTTATCAGTGACCAGGTTTATATATAAACCTGGAAAAGGGCGACTAGAATCAGGGAAGCGAGGCTTGACAGATCGGATCCCTGGATCCTTTTTTCCCCCTTTCTTTCTTCTGGAAACGTGCCTACGTGGAGAAATGATCCTTAGCAAAGCCGGTGTGGAGTCTGTGTCACGCTGCAGCTCTGCATCTCCTGCCGGGGAGCTGATGGAGACCACACAGGTAGGCAACATCCCTGAGCATTAAGCATCAACACAGTATAATCATGGTGTAGGCTGCTACAATCCTGATAGGCAATGAGGGTAATGACAAGCCTGTCTGGTAGTTCTCCATGAATAGGATCAGATCTTCAGGACAGCACATATTTTGGGGGGATATATTTTTTTTTTATATCAAATTATGATTAATTCTAAATGATTTTTTACCCTGATCATCACCCAATCTTGGGATAAATGAACATCCTATTCGGCGTTGTTTAGGTTATAATAAGAATGCATCTTGTTGATATTATGTCAGAAATGGGTTTAAATGGGTTTTTTGTCGTGCTTCAGTGTTGAAGTGGCTCTGCAGCGGTTCTCTGTGTGGAGACTCCGCAGCAGCTCTGCGTCAGCGCTGACGTCAGCGACAATGGAAAAGTCAAATATTGATCAGACTATTTTTGGACACCGTGCAACTTAAAGAAAGACTTCTGCCTATAAGAAAAGGCGTCATGCCTAGGTTCATTCATAGATCATGATCATTGATCTTCATGCAAAAGGTTGCTTACATATAAGTCAATAAAGCAAAAAAAAAAAAAAAAAGACAAATGTTGCACCTGTTTTGTGCACTACATTGATTGTATGATTATATGATTAATGAGTAGCTACATTATTACACTGAATGCAGGGCCCAGGGTCGGATTGTGAGGCGCCCGCGGCTCCGTTTGTCCCCACAGTAACTGCGATCTCCACCAGTCCAGATTTGCAGTGGATGGTGCAGCCGACCATCATCACGTCCGTCTCCCCGTCTGCGACCAAACCTGAAACCAGAGAGACAGCAGCCAAGAGGAGCGGGGCCAAAGCGAAAAACACCACCAGGAAAGGAAAAGGCGAGCAGGTAAGATACTCACGGTCAGATTGCTATGTCCAAGCCTGCTGTTTGTTCTTGAGTTAGACTCAATCAGGATTTCATCAGAGCTGCGCCATGGCATGATGCCTAGCACGAGCACATCCACTTCAAATTCACTTAACAGTGTGTCTACAACAATAACATAGCAGTCTATTTATAGTCGCAGTGCGGAGAAAGATTAATGTCTTCCTGAAGGTGGATTGCCAATGGATGGTCTTGCAGCTGAAATGGGTTAGATCCATCATCTCTTACGATCTTGTCTTTTTCCCACCGAGCAGCTCACACCAGAAGAGGAGGAGAAGAAGAGAATAAGGAGAGAGAGAAATAAAATGGCTGCAGCAAAGTGCAGGAACAGACGGAGAGAGCTCACGGACACCTTGCAGGCTGTAAGCTGAAAGGTTAATGCATTGCACAGTTTTTTGAATGTTATCAATTCTCCCTGTAATCAGTCATCCTTCTGGTTTTCATTTAATCCGTTATAGGAAACAGACAAACTGGAGGAGGACAAAGCAGCTTTGCAGGCAGAAATAGCGAATCTTCTAAAAGAAAAGGAGAGACTTGAATATGTTCTTGCTTCACACAAGCCTATATGTCAGCTGCCTGAAGAGCTGGAGAGCATTTTCCCAGAGTCTCCCCAACCTCTTCCTTCTTCAGAGATATCTGGCCAACTTCCAGAGGATGGTGGACAGGACACCTCTTCTCTACACGACTTGGAGACTCCTTCAGTTCCACCCACAGCTATCTCAGGCAACTCTAATATATTGCTGTGCTCCAGCGCAGAGGTCAGTTTGTGTGACCTTGAGCCGTCACTGAATTTCAAGGAGGAGTTGTTGGAAAATATTCTTGGCAGTGTGGATGAAGAAAGGATCTCTGTGGAAAAAGCACGCTCAGTCCCTGACATTGACCTCAATGGTTCCTTAGGCATCACAGACTGGGAAACACTGTACAAGTCTGTGGCCAATGATCTGGAGCCCTTAAGCACTCCTGTGGTGAGTGCCTCCACCCCTACATGCAGCAACTACCTGTCCATCTTTACTTTCGCCTGTCCAGAGCTGGAGTGTCTGACTGAGGAAATGGACGGCTGTAAAGGTGGGGTACCCAAATCCGACAATGTGGATCTTCTAAACTCCCCCACACTCCTGGCATTATAATCATACTTCAGAAAAAAGGAGGGTTTCACATTTTCAATTACTAGATATCACTGTGTTGGGATATCTAAGAAAAGTGGTATTGATGTAAAAGCTGGCAGCATCCACGAAATGTGCAATGCGACCCAGAATATCATAGTTTACCCACTTCCAGATACTCTTGATGTAGCTAAGAGCATGAAAAGAAGTTCTATAAAGTCCTAATCCATGGACAGTTATGAACTATGTTCTGATTTGAAAAAGCATAAAGCATGTGCAGATTCAATATAAAATTATTTATGAATATTGAAACATACATACACACACACACACACACACACACATATATATATATATATATATATATATATATATATATATATATATATATATATATATATATATATATATATATATATATATATATATGTGTGTGTGTGTGTGTGTGTGTGTGTGTGTGTGTGTGTGTGTGTACATGTGTGTATGTGTGTGTATGTATATATATGTGTATATGTATGTAAGAGTTTTATATCTGTTTGATCTTCTGTGAGGTCTTCTGTAAGCTATATTGTGCACTGTTCGCTGTGCAGTTTTGTGTTTTTGATGGCAATAGCTTCACAATGTTGTGCTTTAGTATATATTCTTGACAGTTCTTACATACCTCAGTGTCATCATGCAGTCTGTGTTATGACATCATTAATAATGTTTAGAGTTTTCCATGAAAACATCCAGTGGTATATCAATCAAAATGTATTTTATGATACTTTATTTTTCTACCTTCTAAATCTTTCGACTTGTGCATCAGAGGGAAACAGTTGAATGAGCACTGATTTCTTATGAATTAATAATCACATTAAAGATTCATGCAATGTGGTATGAGTTGGCTCTATGCAGATTTCCTCTGAGTTCTTTCGTTTCCTCCTAACTCCACCTATGATTGATTGTAGGTGGATTAATGATGTAAGAGTGCTCTTTATACATATTCTTTCCTGGGATCAGCTCTGGATCCACCTTTTGAATGTGTAAAAGCACCCCTCATATCTATTTTTCTTATGATTAGCTCTGAATACATCTTTCAGTTGTGTTAAATTGCTCCTCATACACATTTTTATCCGGGCATCTTCTTTGGATCCAGCGTTTATTTGTGTAAATCTGCCACCCATTCCCATGTCTACTTGGAATCTGTGTAAAAGTGCCCATTTTTTCCTGGGATTGGTTCTGGATTCCCTCGACACTAGCCAAGAGTCTAATCAAGTCGGGAACAAAGGATGCGTAAAATATGTTTCATTACTTGCAATTAATGTGAAAGTGTGATCAGTGCTCTCCTATTAAACATAATGAGACTTTAATACCCTCTGCTGGCTGTGGTATAATGTCAAGTAGAGCATCTGACCAATTTATTACATACAAATAGATAAACCCTGTACAAAGCAAACACATGGTCACATATAAAATACGACCTAGCCCAGACTGGAAGTCTTGCAATAAAGTGATTTTAAGATTGCAGGTTTGATTCGCAGACATTGTGGAAATGTTCTCTTCCATGTGGATTATTTTAGCTCAGCTCTTCTCGAGGTGAGTGGGTTGTTTGTTTTCTGGTATCTAAGGGGTGGAGTGAACAGGACTTCCCTCACTTCTCCCCTTCTCACTGCCCCCTGCTTCTTTTTGGTGCAGGACAGTTTTTTTTTCCCTGCATCCCTGCTTACGTCTGGCTGCCGGAGAACACAGAGTTCCGCATTCCCGAGTCCTCCCAGCCAGGGATCGGTATATAAACGTGCTGATGCAACGCTTTCCCCTGTTCAAAATCTACTCGAGACCTCCAGCTGACCTGAAGAAGGCACACCAAGGGATCGCGGGATCGAAGTCAGGTAAGCCGCAAAGTTTAGGAACTTTAGCAGGAAGGAGCAAGAGGAGGAGGAGGTGGTGGTGGAAGAAGAAGGAGGAGGAGGAGGATTGGGCTTTTTTTTTGCACGGCGCCACGCTCGCACGGAGCTTCAGCGACAAACCGGACACTTTACAAATTGATATTTCTTCATTTTGATTTTCCACCACTGGATATTTTGTGCAATGTAGCATAGACATATATATATATATATATATATATATATATATATATATATATATATATATATATATATATATATATATATATATATATATATATATATATATATAGTGCAACAAAGTGTGCAAACTAGCACTCGCTTCTGTTCGGCTTTGCGGATTGTGTGGCGCTGTAGCGCGTTGATGCAAATCCCCCCTATTTCAGAACATCTCTAGTAATTACACAACACCATGCCTTAGATATTTGTACAAAAATTTCCTGGGATTTTTCTATCCAATTTTAGGAGCTTTGCAACAACCAGAGTGAATACCCAAAAAAGGAAAAATGACAATGACAGTAAGACAGACTTATTTCAGGGGGGGGGTTCCCCCCCGAATATGTTCATGCTGGTTACTTTACGTGTTATGTAAGACAAGCTGCATGTTTTACTGACGACCACTTCCGCTTTGAAACTGACTCATAGGACAGGGCGTTACTCTGGAGTAAAATGAGACTATTTATTATATTCACTACATAAACTACGTCGGTTTGCGTCTTAGTATCATTTGAACATCTTGCTGAGAATGACTGAGCCATAATTCATGTACAGACTTTATTCATGCTGCTGAAAAAGCAAGCACTTATCCATGCTTCAGTCCACTGGCATGTACATTTTGAACTTGCTAATCCAAAGTCTTTTTTGTCACAAGTTCAATGGAAGTGGATGTGTTTATGTAGATTCCATGTTTGATCTATTAGAACACCCTATTCCTTCTTTTACTCGATCCATCAACTCTTCAGGAAAGGCTTTTCAGTAGATTTTGGGACTGACTGGGGGATTTTGGTTCATTCAGCACCCAAGAGAGTTATTGATGTTGGACACTGATGTTGGACGTGAAGTTGTGGGGTGTAGTCGGCGTTCCAGTTCATCCCACTGGTGTTTGTTGGGGTTTGCGGTTGAGGTCAGGGTTTTGTGCAGGACACTCGAGTGCAAAATATGTCTTAATGGAGCTCATTTTGTGCACAGGACAGTAATGATGGAACAGCTTTGGGCTTTTTTTGTTCGCGTTAAGGGAAAGTGTAATGCAACAGCGTTGAAAGGCATTCTGTACAGTTGTGTGCTTCCAATTTTGTTGTAACAGTTTGGCAAAGAGCAGCATAGAGAAGTCATTGTTGGGTGTCCACATACTTTTGACAATACAGTTTGAGATTCTGGTCCTAATTTCATGGTCAGTGCTTTATATTTTATTACGGTGGTGTTTACCGTGTTGATGACACAGAAGAACGTGTTTGATGTCATAATACTGAAAGTTCCTGCACAGAAGTAGTCCCTGTTTGACTAAATTCTCCAGAAGTTTCTGAATTACAGCAGAGACTTGGTGAGCTAGTGGATGTTTTGCATGATGATGGGTTTAATTAACATGAAAGTAGGCACTTTGGAACCTAATCTATTTTAACAGAGTGTACTGGTGAGGAGCTGAGTGAGCTGGGAAGCTACATTACAGGTAAAGCTGAAGCAAGAGCTTCCAGAATGGGCTAGTGGCTTCTTGGTTTTGCTAACTAAGCAGTGGCGTAGGGGTGTAATGTTATTCGTACTGAAATTTTTAGTTGCAGGACTTTCAGTTCAATTGCAATTCTTTGTACATGTGAAATATAGTTAAAATCTGAGTTCCCTCAGGAACATATTAAGTGGCGGACCGCAAGTTTGTTTAGTCTCTGTCTCGCACTTTGAGCTTTGACATTTATTATTATTATTATTATTATTATTATTATTATTATTATTATTATTATTATTATTAGACTTGAAAACACACACAGCACTGTGGCTACTCACTCTGCACCGGAAAAAAGATTTGTTTTGCGCATGCATAAAATCACTAAAGAATTCATAGCGCTAGCATTAGTGTATTATATCCAGCTTCAAGAATTTCTTTTAAAAGAAGAAAGTCCTGACAAATCCGCATATCGATGGAGTGAGTGAATGAAGCATGAAAGGAATGAAGACATTTGTTATAGTATGCAGAAATAATCATATCCTTTCAAAATATATAATATATTTATTATAATATTAAATGTAAACAAACACACACACACACACACACACACACACACACACACACACACACACACACACACACACACTTACAAACCCATCTGTATTACTCAAATGGGGTCTAACAAATGTACACAAATGTAATAATATTTTGCCATTTATTGAATTTTATTTAAGCAACTACATTTGTGCCAATTTAATTGTTTGCTTAAATTAAAAAATATAAACAATACAACAATAAAAATTCATTCATTTCACTTATTCTATTTCATTATTATAAAATATTAAAATATATTATTTAATATATTATTCATGAATTTTGTGTACCGTTACAACCCTAGGGTGGAGTGAACAGGACTTCTCTCCAGAGGTTAGAAATATACACATAGGCTAAAAACATTCACACTCAATGTTTCACAACTCCAAACATTTCATGTACCCATAAGTGATTTACGATTTGTACTTTGTTTTCATGAGAGAATGTTATTTTTACAACAGTTGTCAGTTTATAATGAGTTAAACAGTAACATATGCGTCGTTAGAATTTGGTGTCATTGCTTTTTAATGATTGAACGTACAAACTTGGGTTTACCTTTTACAAATTTCTCCCAATACTATGACATTCTGGCAGAACTGACATAACTAAGGTTTGTGGGCCTTTTGCTTGCACAAAAGTTATCTAAGAGATTCAGGTCAGCTCTTTGAATTGGCCACTTCAATACTTTCACTTTGTTATCTGTTGAACTGTTTAAGAGCAGGTTTGCTTAGGATGATTAGCCTGCTAAAATACCTAATTGACCCGACTTTCTGGCTAAAGTTCTGAGGTGTTTTTACAGTGTTTCAAGATAATGCTTGTTCATGATGCCATTCCTTTTCCAACAAAACACCCCCACAACTTCAGTGTTGATTTTTATGCCAGGCTTGGAGCACAGTGGAGGTAGTGTCATAGCTTAGGCTTGCATGACTTCTTCTGGAACTGGCTCCTAATCTTTTTTGATGATGTAACTCATGATGGTAGCAGCCGAATGTATTCAGAAGTCTACAGAAACATTCTTTCCACCAATTTATTCCAGAGTAATTCATCCATCCTAATCAAATCTTGCAGTAAAACAATGACCCAAAACACACTGCCAACACAAGAAAAGGAAACTAAAAGGAAACAAAACCCCAGAACAAACAACAACTTAAAAGACCAGCGTTTAAAGTCTGTAAAAGTATTAAGTGAAATGGAAAAGCTTGGTGATGTCAGTGGTTTGAATTCTTGATTCATTTATACTTGATTTTTTTTTTTTTTTTTTTTACCCAAAATATGTATGGTATGACAAAAAAGTTGCCATTCTACGAACATTTTAGCAGATCTAGAGTTAAATGTCAGGAAATGAAAACAACAACAAAAAAAAAAATCAGTTTTGTTGTTCCAATACTTTTGGAGTGAAGTATTTGTTACAGATCACTTAACATACAGACAGATTTGCATAGTTATCTGTTTTCACAAGGTAACTGTACATTACTCGTCAATAATAGCTGGCTAGCTTGTTGCTATGAAGGCAATCATGTTTTTTCCCACCTTAGAGCTCCAATGCAAGGTAGAAAATAGTGTTTTTATTTGTCTGAAGTCTGCAGTCAAACAGCATTATGGGTACTGTAGGAAACCGTTAACCAAATTGACAGAGGAGCAATGTGTTGATGAAAAACATTTAGTGTATGTATATATATATTACAATGGTTTGGTATACATGCTGTGCCTCATGCTGACACTGAAGGTGGTTGATTAACAGAAGCTTCTTGAGGCTATAAAGGTCAATGCCATTATGTAGCATTATAGGCGTTGTTATGCAATGAGAAGAAGTGCCCTTTCATTGCTTCCAGATTTTCCTGACCTCGTTGCTGTGCATAACAAGAACTGAAACCCATTCTTGTTCTACTGACTGCTTTTTTTATACTTTATGTATAACGAATAATAATGTTTATTTTGTCTATTTCATATTTTTAGGTATAAATGCCACATTTACTGAAGGTAATTAGATCTTAAACAGTTGGATAAACAAACATGCAGACATGCGATTTTTGTATTTGCGCAGCTGCTGGAAATATGAACAATACAGTCATTTTTTTTATTGCATAATACTTACATGTTGGGATATAAGATGGGATGTGACGATGTGTCAGAATGGAAGAGATTCTGCTGAATAGGTCTGTGTAGCTGTAAGAAAAATGTGCTGATTTGTTGTTTATTTTTATCCCTTAGATAGCAATAAAAGTTAAGCCACTTGACTGTATGATCCAATATAGTTTGTATGTGAACAGTATGCAGCAGTGTTGTCTGATTTCACCATGAAAGTTTTCTTTTTCAGAAAATTAGTTTGCAACTGGTTTATCCTTCTTCAGTTTAAGAGGGATAATATTACTCCTTTTTGAAATATAGAGTGAATATGAAATGTCTGTCTTTTTAATTAAAATGAAAATAAAAAACGAATACATTTTTTTATGGTTTTTAAATAATATCTGAGGTATCAGTTTCATTTGTACAATCTTATTATGTGGAACTGTTTTACTGTTTTGGGTGAAAAAAATAATGCTAATAAAACATCCGGCAAGCATTCCTCTAATCATATCTAGTGTACAGAACATGACTTTCATTCTGATTAGCCTGCCACAAATATTGCTGGCTTTCTGACACACTTAGACATATCAGTTGCTCGTGTTAAGGTTGGGGTTTACTTTGTCTCGGGCACCCAAATATTTTTCAGAGAAATGATAAATCTTATAAACTGAACAATTGTAAAAGAAGTAGTGATGTAAAAGATTGTGTGTATGATGTCAGACGATATCACTTTTCCCTTTTTGTTTGGTGACATTTTCTTCATTTAGGGACAACGTGCTCTGAGCTTTGCAAGAGCATTACAGCAAGCATAACTCTGTCTTCTTATTTGTAATTTTGTAAATCATGTAGTCCACTAGACATTAGCAGGCTGTTTGTGTGGCACAAGCCTTTTAAACAAGTAGCCAGCTATAGTTGGATACATCCAGCAGTCATAGCTCATAATGCAAAAAAGCTATAGTCCTGCCACAAAATGTCAAATTAAAATTCATTATATTATTATTATCTAATTCTATCATTCTATTTTTTTCCCCTTATTGTCAGTAATAATAGTTTACATGAATAGCATTTAACAAAAAATAGACATAAATATCATATACTAGTGAATATTTTTTTAGACAGTTTGCTTGTAGAATGTTTATAGAAAGACAGCTATTCTATTCAGAAACTAGTCATTGCCATTTGTTGAACTGCAGATAAGATAAAAATTACGTTTGTTTTCTCTATATCATTGCCAATGTTTCAGAAGCTGGGAAATTAGTTCTCAGCTTCAGCAACAAATGCATTTACTGCCTGAAGGCTTTCCTGTGAATTTCAGCAGTTTCATCAACGGTTGATTTTTAAACAATGGATGTTGTTCTTACTGTATCTTGTAAGTGTGCAGACTCCATGTAAAAGCAGATGTACAGTATCTCACAAAAGTGAGTACGCCCCTCACCTATCAGCCTCCATTAGAGTAGGCAATGTGTATCTTGTATAGCAGTACAGATTTATTGTCCTATAAAAATTTCAGAAGAATGCATCATATATACTGAACTGGTGGCGGACAGTTGGTTGAGTTAACACAGAATCGTCCTGTGGCGTAACCATAAAAGCAATGCATTTAAAATCTCCCCTAAAAGCATTTGTTGACTGAGAGATATTGGATATTAGCTAAAGGTTTCGGTGCTCCATTGGATCAGGAAACAAAAAAGCTTTAAATGTTGCCCCTTTGCAACATAACACTGTTTATTGTAATTGCCTTAGTATGCCACTGTTATTGACATATACATTCATAAATACAGAACACCCAGGTATCCAATGCACAACCAATTTTCTGAACAAAATGCGGTGGATTTCTTACAATTATTAAGGATGTTGACAGTGTGTGCTGTTTCTGCACAGTTTGGCAGTTGCTGAGTGCCACAACATTATTATTAACATATTATTATTATTTTTTTATTACATGATTTACCTCAGAACAAGGTAACAAGACTTGTAATCAATCAATGTTGCCTGTTGTTGTTTAGTTTTCTGCCTCTTGATAAACTACATAGCATTCAAAAGCAGAGATTATTTTGAACTGAACATAGGGCAGAATTGTAGGCTAAACAGGAAATAAAAACAGTCAAATACAAAATAATCTAAAAGACAAAAATGTTAAAAGAAATTACAAATAGTTACAAAAAATATAATACAAGTGAACTTTTTATCAAATGTATAAAAAACAAACAAACAAAAAAAAACCTTGATTAATTGACTAAGGTACCATAGGGGCTGCGGGGGTTCCTCCAAAATTCACGGCTTTTCTGAACTTTTTCGGGTCTAAGAACATAACCACCGTGAGTTCCAGGGAACCACTGTAATTCAAAAACTAGGAGCCTATCAACAGTGTCATTTCTTCATTCATCATTAGGACCAGACTGGTCAGGAATATGGTGGTTTGCAATACTAGTTGTTTTTTATTTTTGTGTAAGTAGAACCAACTAAATTTGTTGCTTTTATTGCTGACAGGTACAAAAATAATAGGATTTATGAAAAGAGCAGTCTGTGCACATCTCTAGTTGACACCGATTATATACTGTCAGAGCAGGAACTCATAGACCACGATGACAGGACATGCTGTCAGAGCAAAAACTTACAGGCTATGCTGACACTGCTGGAATTTCTACATCTGGGTTTCTCCAGTGTTTTCCAATATTTCCAGAGGTATTGTTGTAACAGCCTTATGCCCAAGGCCACAATTAAATCCAAATACAGTTACAGAGAGTAAAATTGTAATAAACAGTGAGTTAATAAGGATCGAGTGTGAGTGCAGGAAGTGGACTAATATGTTGGTGGTGAAATCATTAAATATCATTCAATAGATGCAAAGCATCAAAAGGATCTGGATTGTAACTCACTCATACACGGTGAGCGGGTTATTAATGAAGCAGCCTTTATGCATCAACACTGAAATGCAGCAGGATCTAATGCCTATATATATATATATATATATATATATATATATATATATATATATATATATATATATATATATATATATATATATATACAGTACAGAACAAAAGTTTGGACACACCTTCTCATTCAAAGAGTTTTCTTTATTTTCATGACTATGAAAATTGTAAAGTCACACTAAAGGCATCAAAACTATGAATTAACACATGTGGAATTATATATGGAATTATATACATAACAAAAAAGTGTGAAACAACTGAAAATATGTCATATTGTAGGTTCTTCAAAGTAGCCACCTTTTGCTTAGATTACTGCTTTGCACACTCTTGGCATTCTCTTGATGCCTACTTTGAAGAACCTACAATATGACATATTTTCAGATCACTTTTTTGTTATGTATATAATTCCACGTGTTAATTCATAGTTTTGATGCCTTCAGTGTGAATCTACAATTTTCATAGTCATAAAAATAAAGAAAACTCTTTGAATGAGCAGGTGTGTCCAAACATTTGGTCTGTACTGTATGTATAATATATATAAACTTTTGGTCTGTACTGTATATATAATATATATAATATATATACAGTACAGACCAAAAGTTTGGACACACAAGGTGTGATTTTTTTTCTCTGTCTAAAATCATGCTTTATTCATTACATTTGGCTTCCTATAGTAGTTACCCTGTATATAGGTCCATGGATGCACCTGTCCCTTGTACAAGTGCTATAATGCTTACATCAAACTTAATTAAAACTTTGCTTAATGTATTCCAGTGCTTTCGAAAGTAGATTCGTATTTAAATAATGCTTGTGTCATATTTAGTATAGTGCTCAGTATAGTGCTAAGAGAGCATTATAGTGCTATAGGACTTTCTGGTGAAAATCTAAACAAAAGGAACACTGTTGTATTCCATTTACTTTTCCAAATTAATCATGCTGTCATCGTTTGAATACATGCTTGTCATGGCTGGCCCACATAGAGTTTTATTTGGAAACATACACCAAGTTTCAAGGATGGAGATTTGACTGGATTTCATTCAGGAAACAGCTCTCCGTAATGGTATTTGCCATGATGGAGCTTGTATAGATGCATTATACTCATCTTAAGCTGCAATTTCTTCTGAAAGTCAAAAGCAAGGCCAATCCATTTGTTGTTTTTTTACACTGAAGACATTCATTTTTTAGATCAAAAATGAATATGAGACATATTGAGGAGGATTTCATTGCCTGATATTTACATTTGCACGTGTTAACGTCGAACATATCGTTTTTTGGCATCAGACCACCTATATTTTTGGTGTGCAGAAGTATTGGAACACATCCTTCACATATTCAAACAACATATTTTTTGATGGGAAGTTTCTCTTTTTATTCTCCTCTAGTGTCTATTTTTCCCCACCCTGAATGCATGCTTCCACTTTTCCCACACACTGAATGCATACTTCCACTTTTCACACCCTGTTAAGTTCTTTAGTGTATTTGGTAGTGTAATTTGGGCCATTGTCTAGCTGCATGATGAAGTTTCTACCCATTAGATTAGAGACATTTTCCCTGTTAATTGGCAGACAATCTGTCTTCAGATTTATGAATTCATTCTGCTGTTACTATCATGCATTATCTCCGTCGATGACCATTAGTGGCTCTGTTTAAGAAGCAGCCATGTGAGGCCAAGCCATGACCTCCACTGTGTTTAAGTGCATGAGTTTATAAACCTATATGTCTCTTGTGGCTTATTTGCAAATTCTAATATGACCTTCTGATTCTCACAGCTGATAAGTGGTTTGCATCTCGTGGTATGGCCCCTATAGTTTTGCTCTCCAAGTATTCTAATGGTGGATTGTGGTGCCTTCTTCTTTGCCCTGTAGAAGTTGTTAATGATGTCGCAGAATGTTGGTCTTGTGTTTTTTCCTTCACATCTCTCACAATGGCAGCTGTCTAGTTCTAAAGATCAGGAAATTAATGCTAAAATTCTGAGCTGTCTCATATGATTATTTTTTGTCTAAAACCCAAATGTTCAGTGCATATTTGATAGGCTCCAGTAGTTTTCTAACTGCAATGTGTGCCCTCTGTTGTGTGTTGGATTTATTACATATTTGTACTTACAGTTTTTACTACACAATTGTATGCAAAAAATATACATGGACAAATAATTACCAGAGAAGTAGGTCTTAATTATGCAACATGACCATGGAGTTAGATCTATACCATGTATATACATATATACACAGTATATACATTTATAAATTAGACTTGGTTTGGTAAAGTAGACAAAGCCTTATTGCTAACACCCATCAAAACCAAAATCGCTTTTCTTGTATCTTGCTTTTTAATATTATCATTGTAAAATCATGTCTACATGTTTGTAAGGTGTTAAAATTGACATTAATCTAACTAACTTAAACATACTACTTATAAGCAATTTTGGTCAGACGACTGTCATTATGAGAAATAGTAATAAGAAGTTGTTCCTTCTTTTGCATTATCAGGTGCAAAAACCGTTATGTAGCCAGCACCCACTGCAGTTACAAAACAAGCACTTGAATTCCATTGTCGAGTTGATTTCCAGCCTCGAGTCTTGTTAAAAGTGGGTGTTTTTTTGAAAAGGATTTTTGGAGCAGGCCAGTGGTGGAGGCTGATGACATTGTGCTGTTCCTCTGTGGCCACATTCCAGTGTTCTGACACAGAGAGCGGTGAGCAGGCCGGCGTGGGGGGAAAGCGGGCAGCAGGCGGGTTTTGGCTGGCTCGCTCTCTTCTTCTCTCTACGGGATAAAGGGGAATGTGTCTGGGACTACTTTTGTGTGTGCCTTTCAGCTTGGCTTTTGGAGTGAGTCTTGCCAAAGTGGCTGTAAATGGGAGTATGCTATGGAAGGGTGGAGAGGTGGCTTGTGAGACATATATTGTTTGTATGGCATGGAGTGGCAGGAAAAAAAACGGAGCAGAGCAAAGGTAATGGCAAACGAATAATAAAAGTGTTTGTCTGCTTTTGCTCCATGTGGATATCAAAAGGCACTGACTTGGTGATGGACTGGTTGTGTGTAATGTGTTTATTTGTGAAATCTCTTTTGTACATGCATGCACTAGGGTTTAGACACACCACATTATTTTTTATCAAGGATATATTATGTTTCGTTCCAGTTGTTCTAATTATTAGAAAATGTTAGAGTAACCATACGTTATAAATTAAATTGCATCACTCATGTAATCTTTTTTTGGATTATTCAACAACCAAAGTTTTACAGAAAAGGCATGTTTTGCATCAGTCTGTTTTGTCTCCATAGAGATTAAGTACTTAAATGAAAATGAACTCCAGTTCCTCTCTTGGTGTGTGTTCTAGCTGTGGTGAAGGGCGTGCATGCCATGATGCCCGGACAGATCCCTGACCCTTCAGTGACGGCAGGCTCTTTACCCAGCCTTGGCCCGCTGGCTGGGATCTCTGCCACGACGCTCACGGACCAGCTGAAATACGCCGACCTGTGTAGCCTGGGAGCCATGCTGTCTCCGCTGCACTTCTTGGGCAAGCTGAGCAAGCACCATCTTCCTATTAAAGCTGAGGTGAGGTATTAAATTAGGTTGTTTACCAAGTGGACTTAGTGTTAACACAGCAAATTTAGCCTGAAACCACATGTATACATCTGATTTTTGGAGCCAGTTACTACTAAATTGGGTTCCAATTTGTAAGTGTACTAGAGCAGCTTTATTTACAATTTGAAATGTTAGTTTCCATAAATGTGTTTCAAATGTAGAATATCAGTTGGAAGTTAGCAATATTAGGTTGACAGTATATTAAAACAGTTATTTTTCTCTTGAATATCAATGCAAAAAGTTTATGAATTACATTACATTTACAGGAACAATGAGTCCATCTAGTGGGTAGTCAGAAATTACATGATTGAGATCTGGTAAAGAAGACACAATGCTACTCTTTTCCATCTGAATAAAATCCTAGTCAGACACATACAAAGACCTGTTCAACAATCTCTGCTATCTTTGCATTATAGGAGGAGATTTATCCAAAAGCAGAGACCGAGTAAAGAACATTCACTTGTGACTCTGTAAATACCCATTTGACTTAATGAAGTAATATATAATATTTTGGTCCCTCATTTAGAAAGATGAGGAGGAGGAGAGGAGGAAGAGGAGACGAGAAAAAAACAAAGTGGCGGCAGCACGGTGTCGAAACAAAAAGAAAGAACGAACAGAGTATCTACAAAGGGTGAGGTTTATTTTTCAGCCTAAATTATTACAATACAAGCAGACAGAATGCTGCACGCAAAACCAACACCGACTGTAATCACACAGTATTCAACAATAATTATTCTGAAACTGTGCCCTCAGGAGTCCGAGAGGCTGGAGATGATGAACTCCGAGCTCAAAGCGCAAATCGAGGAGCTGAAGCACGAGCGCCAGCAGCTTATCCTCATGCTCAACCGTCACCGGCCGACGTGCATCGTTAGGACAGACAGCGTGAAAACCCCCGAGAGCGAGGCCAATCCCCTCCTGGAGCAGCTGGAGGCCAAATGAGGAAAAGTACAGAGACTCAAGAGTGGTGCTTTTCCACAGTTACTGTTTACAGGTTAGCTTCCGTACAGCTAGCTAGAAGCACTTAGCTCTAAACTCTTGGACATTTTAAGGTTGAACGAGTGAAGCACTCCGACCCGTACGCTTGGAGTTTTTGAGCCTTTGTGGAACTCCTGTCTCACCCACGCATACATGTGCCAATCAGATTGGGAGACGTGCTGACAGTTTGTAGATTTTTTCTGTTTGTGGTCATTATGTGCGTAATGGCTTTATCTTAATCCAACCAGGTTAACATGACAGTTTGTAACAGATAGCAAAAACAAAGCGCACTTCCTCAAGGTATCACGTAAAGATATGTGTTTTGGCAATGCAACTGGATGATTTGTTCTAAAGTCCATGACAAAGTCATGATTTGCCCTTATGAATATGCTTTTCTTTCTTTCTTTCTTTCTTTCTTTCTTTCTTTCTTTCTTTCTTTCTTTCTTTCTTTCTTTCTTTCTTTCTTACTTTTTCTTTCTTCTCATTTAAGACGCAGGCGTCATGTATGCACATATACAGTATATGGACTGTTTACATCTTGTTCCTATAGTTACCGACAATTTATATATATATTTTTTTCTGATTTTTATACTTCATGTACATTACATTATATGGACTGTTATCACTAGATGTGATACATTTTATATTACTGCGATATAACAGATAGTTATATAACCCCTTTTTTTCTGTGACTTACTCATTATGTTAAATGGCTGTGAAGAAATGCAAACAATATACACTATGTATTTGGGAAGTATATTCTACAGTCCTTAATGATTAAATCAGCTCCTCTTCAACTGTTTGATGCTTTCTGTGCAGTTCAACCCGATTGACCATGGGTTTTCTTCTTTAAATGTATATACAATCATATTCTGAGATTGTTATTGAGAAAGCAAAAAACTATACCAGGTGATCGGCACTCGTAATCTGAGGAGAGTTCAGCTTTGAGCTGAAAGCATCAACTGAGGAATAGTACGAATTTTTCGGTACTATAAATGTAATGTAATAAAAAATTTAAATGGATCATTATTATACAGAGGTGCACTAAATGTCCACAGGGGAGTTAGTTATAAATAGGTGTAGACTGCACAATTAAATATGTGGCAAAGATAAATATATATATTGTGGACCGTTTATGTCATTAAATCATGATTTTACTGCAGTTCAACATCAGCATTATGTGAGTGCTGAACTTCTAAAAATCAACCAAAATTCTAGGAATATCTTATGCAAACTTAGTACAATATAAAACTCGCTGCTGTAGCAACAAAATGATGAAAGGTAGCAAAACAAAGATGATGAATGACTGAGCTTAATGATGTAATACTTGGGAATGTGCGAGATACAAGAATCCAGCTGCAAATAATAATTTTGTAGGGATTTGGTTAGTGTATGTAACCCTGATGATACAAGCTGCTTTGTACTTCACTGTAGCTCTTGTCTGCATTAGTACTACAGTGGGTCTGATGTGAAAAAATATCAGCAACCGGCTTTACTTCACATGAGTTTTACCGAGCATGAAGAAGAAAGTCTACATGGTCATCATTCAAAGAAGATTACAGATAAAGAAGCCTATGAACTCTGCACATTTACAACAAAGAGTCATATATTTATAACACTTCAAGCTTTCTGAACTAGTTTTTCTTTCAATCTTTCTATACTGTAAAAACAGTTCATTGTCGCTCTGAGATGTTATTTATTTAGCAGATTGTTTTTGGTGACATCTAGTGGTTCACTCGTCCTTTCAGAAACTGCAACAACACTAACTAAAGCTTTAAGCCCATGATTTTGTTCAAAGAAAATGGTTGTTGATTGTTCAGTTTACAGTGAACAATATACATGTATAAACAGATGAGCTGTGAACCAAAATGTATTCCTAAGAGATCATGGCTATCGAAATCTGTTTTGGCCAAAAAAGTAACAGCTCCTCTTTCCCAGAAGCTTGTGTGTTTAAAATCCAGGACAATCACTATGACCATCAGCTGTCTTCAATAAGAAATAATTAACAGGATTGTGTAATATGGCCCAAAATGAAGCAAAACAGCATCTTGAAGGTAATTATTTTTCTATAAGAGCTCACCCTAATGAGGGTAAATCTTCTCACACTACAGCACTTTGCTCACATTTATGTCACATCGGGTCTTTTCTTTTTTTTTTTTTTTATCCTGTTACGGTAACTGTTATTATTTACATGACTGGAACACCTTACATCACCTTATTTTTTCTTTTTCTTGACCTTCATAATACACAAAAACTGCAGTTTGACTATTACAAAGTGTCCGTTAGTGGGACTCCTTTCATAAATGTGTACTAAAAGTGTCCTTATCAACAATTACACATAGTTTCTTGTTAAATAACAGCACATTTTTCAATTCATGCGTTAGACCTTATTAGATTTGGCTAATTTGATCATTACAAGTGCATTCATATGAACGTATTTTGCCTTACAACTGGAATCCGTCAGAACTGCTCATTTAGAGTATTAATGAACACCTTCTGCGCGTTTAACTGTTTTAAACACACTTCTGCTTAAAATGACCCAACAAAACATCTACTGCATGTTCTGTCTTCAACATTCACTTCTGAGTCATAAAGGTGTTCAGATGATATGATATCTTAGTTCAAGTATGACTTATTTATTGGGCTGCCACTGAGGACGAGCGAATGATTCATGATTCTCACCAGCAGAGAAGTGCACTTTGGCCTATGCATGTAAAAAGTTATGTCAGGCAAGAGCTTGTGCAGAGCACGCATATATGGACATGATGAAATTTATTGATTATTGATAAGAATAATAAAGAATGACCAACATATGTATCAGCTGCCACTGGCACTAGCACAGGTCCTACTGTATATAATTTGGTAACCCCTCATAAATAAAACCTTTCCATTAATTGAAAATATACTTGATATGCAAAAGAATGATGCCTTAAAATGATGCCTTATGTCAACAATTTGTAGTGTTCACAGTATAGTATTGAACATTAATTCTACATACAGTGCTGATGAACTTAGCCCTATTTGGTGTGTTTGTTTGGGAATTGTTTTATGTTTTTTTGTTTTGTTTTGTTTTGTTTAATGTTGCAATGTCTCATGCTCAGGAAAACCTGCTTGTTTATGTCACTGGGGGTGAGACACTCGGGTCAATCTTTCACTGGGAAATGATGGTGCACAATACGCTTTAAGTTTAGAATAAAGCTTCGAAGGTCATTTTAAGGTAAATGATACACTCTGAAGAGAGAAAACCAAACAACAAAGAAATATACACCAAGGAAAAAGTGCATGTTTGCATTCATTAGGCAAAATTATTTATGTTTTTTACTTATTGTACAAAATGTATTTGCTTTGTATGCACTCCTTAAATAAAAAAAAACAGCAATAGTAACTATAATATCTAAAAATAAGTTTTATATTAATATGAATGCTTTCTATAATGATGTATGCACACCAGAAATGCCAGATCATGTGAGCCTACATTAATTTAGCTCATTATATATGATAATGATTAGTACATATTCATCTCCAGTATTCATTCATGTATTACTGATTTGTAAAGCTTACAGTAGTATTGTCTGGGAAAAAGTTTGTTGCTGAGACTTGATCCAGGGAATGTACCACGTGCTGTGCTTTAAAGCTTGGGGAGGTGGCGGCACAATATAAATCCCCATGGATCAAGCGACTGATATGTCAGACTACATTGCAAACTTTGCTCCCTGTTTCATTCGTTCCAGACGTTTAATAAAGGTGGACACTTAAAAAGAACGCAGGGTCCTTCCCCTTGAAAAATGCACCATCGCCTCAACTCTCACAATGTCACCAGAAGAAAGTAACATCTCCAAACTCGAGCGTGCCGAAGATCAACCGGGACGCACGGACGCGCGTGCTGAGAGCGCGCAGAAGCCTCCGACACGCTTGTACAGGCGCAGATGGCTGATCGTTTTGCTCTTCAGCTCGTACTCTCTGTGCAATGCCTATCAGTGGATCCAGTACGGGATCATCAGCAACATCTTAATGAAGTTCTACGGCGTTCACGCGTTCGCTGTCGACTGGATGTCCATGGTCTACATGCTCACGTACATCCCGTTGGTGTTCCCTGTTACGTGGCTATTGGACCGCAAAGGGCTGCGGGTTGTCGCGCTCGTGGCCGCTGGTGTGAACTGCGCCGGCGCGTGGGTTAAGGTCGCGAGCGCGGTGCCGCACCTGTTCTGGGTGACTGCGCTCGGGCAGGTCGCGTGCTCCTTCGCGCAGGTGTTTATCCTCGGCATGCCGTCGCACCTCGCCGCGGTGTGGTTCGGCCCTGAGGAAGTGTCCACCGCTTGCTCCATCGGGGTCTTCGGCAACCAGGTGAGTCAACAAAGAGGACTGCATGTTGGGAAAGTGGGACTGGTTTTGGTGGGCAAATTAAACACTTGCCTTTAGGGAGCAAAAGTTGTCTACTGGGGAAGTGATAGTTCAGTGGTTACGACATTGGACTTCTAATCAGAAGGTTGTGATTTCAAATCCCAGCACCACCAAGCTGCCACATCTGACCTGAACAAGTCCCTTAACCCTCAACTGCTCAGTTGTCTAAGCAAAATAACTATGTCTGGATAAGGAGTGTCTTTTAAATGCAGTAAATGTACAATAAGTTTCTAGAGCCAATTTTCTAAGGTCAGATGTCCCCAATGGTTTAGGTGGTTCGGTTGAGAAGTCATATTAATATAAGGAAATGTTCATATATTTGTATGAATTGCATGTAACCATCATTCTGCAAAATGATACTTTCTGGAATCATTCACCCGGATATGGTTGCATTTCCACCCAGAGTCTCACTCTGCTGAAACATAACATCACAATCCCATATGCTTTGTGAACATCCCATTCCAGAGTTTTGTCAAGTCAAGTCAAGTCAAGTTTATTTGTATAGCGCTTTTCACAACAGACATTGTCTCAAAGCAGCTTTACAGAAAACAACAGTTTTGTGCCTTCTTTGCTTCTATTAGAGCCTCCACTTTTCTGGGAAGGCTTTACGCTATATTTTACAATGTGGGTGTTGGGATTTGTGGCCACACTAATGAGTTTAGGAATCGATGATGGGGAGGAGTCAGGGAATGCAGTCAGAGTTTCAATTTATTCCAAATGTTTTCAGAGGGATTGAGTGGGAATCTCTGTCAGAACTCAAGACACTAACGTTCTTTCACACTGACCTCTTCATTTGTCTTCCTTTCTACACTGGGCATTGAACAGGTTTCAGCTTCTTAACTACAGTGGAGGGAAATATTATAGTTAAAGCATACAAAGATATCTTAGACATCCTAGGCCTGAGCTAGGGTCTGGAGTGGGACTTTGAATAGAGGCAGGAACCTAAATATATCTAAGATTTTGCACAGAGACCAGGCCAGAGATGTAAAGAGAAACAGGATTAGATAAATAGTTTGAGGCAGGACTAGAGCAAAGCCTGCATCAATGACATTGAGACTAGAGGAAAAAACAGTATCAATGCTTTACACTGGGATAGAATGCATGAGGTGAACGACTAACATATAGATTGAAAAGATCAGACTCAAAATCAGGAAAAAGGAGGGAGCTGATTAAAACAAAGCTACAGAAGCCTTTTTTTAGGAAGAGCTAAAACCAGGAGCTGACTTAAAGAAAGTCATAGTATATTTGAACAACACTGGGACAGAAACAGGAATTGTGATTGAGGTTGATTACAGAACCTGGTACTGAAACCTGGACAAAATCAGCAACATCTACAGAGCTCTAATAGAGGGTTCTGGTCTGTTACATATTAGATAACTTTCATTTAGTTTGTATGAGAGTAAGGAATTTAAGATAAGATAAAATAAGATAAGATAAGATATAATGTACCTTTATTCATCCCACAGTGGGGAAATTTCTGTGTTACAGCAGCAAAGAAAAGAAATGTGCAAATATATAAAAAGTAGAGACATAATACAAGTACAAATTATAATTACAGTTAATACAATTTAGCCACCAGTTTAACAGGAATAGGCTACACCAACACACCAGAAGAGTTAATCCTTTTGATTTTATGACTGTAGGCTTTCTTTGTGTGTTCTGAAAAGAACATTGTATTTTTGTTCTTGCTATATGCTCAAATAGAGAAATAGATTATACCCATCAACTCTAGAGTAGAAGCTCTGGCTAAAGAGCACAGAAAGCTTGCGGTGGAAGAAAGTGTGGTGATTTTGTGGCTTGGCAGATTTGTGGGATCTTAATTCCTGAATGGCATTCACCATTTTAAAATTCTAACTGTGAAAGTTAAACTTCAAAAATGTGCTGGTCAGAAAGGCCTTGTGAAATAGTACTTATAAAAGCAGCAATAACAAGCAGATGCAACATTTAAGTGATTAGTTCGACTTATCTAAGTTATTTTATGTAAAGTTTTTAGCTAAATATGATGTTTTTTTCAAAATGTTACACAATGAGAAAACACGAAAACATTATAGGAAGTAATGTAGAGCACAATAACACAAATATTGTAATTTGTCAAGCTAGCTAGTTTGGACTGTGGATTTAAATTCCATATAGAGCCTGAAACAGGAAAACTATTTTACAAACACTGTACATAAGTTCAGAAGTTTGTTCAGCTTTTGAAGCCTTCCAACCCGCTGTGCTTGTTTGTTAGTTTTATCTTGTACTGTTGTTTCTTTTCATTGGAGACTTCTTGGGGATGCAGGAGTATAAACAGAATGCACTTTGAACTTTTGTTGTTTTCCCAAGAGCAAACAAGATGTCCTCTAAGTCCTTGTTATTACCATATGGTTTAAAGGCAGGTTTTTTGCCGAATGTCTTTAGGAGACCAGAAAATATACTAAACAATCCATACCTCTATTGGTTTCCTAACTGGATCTTATAAGCTTGGCTTGTTTATTATAACCAGTCATGTGTCATATTTACTGATTGTAATGGGTAAATTATTGTTTTCTTTAACAGCCTGAAAGTCACTGTAAGCAGTTATATCGAATGAATACAAACTTGGTAATTTGGGAGTAATTATTTAGCTATTACACAGAATTATGTTTTTTGGTTGTTGTTATAGGATTTCGAGTAGCACTCACATAGTTGTTTTGTAATTTATTTTTGTTGAACTTTTATTAAAGTCTGGTGTAAAGTTAATGGAATTCTGAGTTTGGTAAATAATTGACGGTGTCATTTTCTTACCTATTTTCCTCCAGCTTGGCATTGCCATTGGGTTCCTGGTGCCACCCATTCTTGTGCCAAATATAGATGACATGGATAAACTGGCTTATCATTTCAGCATTATGTTTTATATCACAGCAGGAGTGGCCACCTTCATCTTCATTCTCGTTGTTATTGGTAAGCAATCATTTATGATGATTTGTTTGGTTTTCCATGCAAGTCCAATATAAATCAGTCAACTCAAAAAAGATAAATGCAATCACAAAACATTTTATTCTTTCAAAATATGTCCATTGTACATTCAATGAGTTAATAATGTTTTTCATTAATTTATTAATTATTTATTACATGATTTAACTCATTATTATTAGTTGATTGTTCAAAACGACTCATCTAGAAACATTGAGCTTACAAATCTTCAAATCAAACATATTCTGTCTACATGTTCTTAAAGTAAATAATATTGTATACATTACTGTTAGTCAGCTCATTAGAAGCTGGAAAGATTCAATACATTTATATGAATAAAATTAGATCTATAAAGTGTTGAGTGTTGTTTTTCAGCATATGCGAAAATTAGCCTATAATTCTTAAGCTCATCATAATGAAGACTGTAACAACGAAAAAATTTTTTTTACATCTTACGTCTTGTTCCCATACGTGTTATTCATGTCTGTTAAACAAGTTCTAATACTTTAAGTAAAACAGTAACTACTGACTGCTAAAAAGCCATTTACTCAATGTTTGAACCAGATGTAACAGAAACACTCCTGAAGAAAATCTCCATCAAAAAACTTTATTGCTTATAGTAATGCACAATTACAGCCTTCATGAATGTTGCCAAAGATGCAAAAATAAACTAAAGATAGTGTCAGTATTTTATAGCTAGCAATCCTGCAATAGCAATCCAATACTTATTCTCCTTCTCTCCTTTAAACAAGATAGATATAAAACTGTAGATTAGAAATCAGGTCACGTACTTATACACGTAGCTTGACAGCATTTACTTTTTTCCCCCATAGAAAACTATGCAGTAATGTACATAAATGTATCATAGTATAGTAATCCTAACCGAACTGTCTAAACGTTCTCTAGTTTAAAAAGTTAACTTTCAAGAGATTTTAGATTATCTAATAACCAGTGAGATATTTCCACTGTGGAGAATACTGTACAGAACCTCTACTATATTATTTATTAAAAGTATAAGTAATGTACAAGAATCATTACGAGACACTCCACCAATGTGCAGTAAAGTTAGGGTTCAAAGTCTTAGTGTCAAATTATTTTGCATTATAAAATTAGTGATCTAGAAATACCAATTCTATCATTAGTCTATATGACTGTTGTTGCTGTGTATAAAGTACTCATGGTATGTCACTATGATATCAGTGATGGCTAAATTGCATGAAGGATGTGTATATAAATAGACATTGCTAAAGGTGAAGGTTTCCTCATTTATGTTTTATGTAATAGGTAAATAATGACAGATGGGATGAAGTGATGTGGCCTGATATTAAAATTACCCACACCACCCTAAAGTTATTTTCAACAACAGCCACAACACATGTTCAGAAGTGTTTTATTCTTCTTACACTTCAATAAATTACCAACCTTTGTCCTTTTCTTCGTTTTATTAACGAACCACGCATAGTGCTTTATGACGGTTTAAAGTTACATTTAATGTTGTGGTGTATTCAACAGTAATTCCCCCAGCAAACTCTACTTTTAAAGTAAATAACACAAAAAAAACAAACAAACACAGACCCTTATAATACCAAGAAACTGAAAAGTGCAAAGTCCCATGGTTGAACCTTATTGAACCTTATTGAACACCTTTGGGATGAATTGACTGCACCTACACCTCCTCCCCCTACATCACTGCTTGACTACACTAAAGAAATCTCCACAGTCTCACTCCAAAATCTAGTGGAACATCTTTCCTGTAGAGTGAAGCATATTATAACAGCAAAATGCGGAATAGGGTGTTTAAAAAACACACCTTTTGGTCAGGTGTCCACAAATTTTTCTCTGTGAAGTAAATCTTGTGAATTATTTGTGCATCATTGTTTTTGTTATATTACCATTTTTGCATGCTGAATGAGTTGATTTTTTATAAACTTTATTTAAGTGTTTTTTATATTTAAGTGTTCCAGGATAAGCCACCGGTTCCTCCCTCTCAAGCCCAAGTGGCACTGCGAAACGTGTCTTTACAAGACTACTCTTACCTGGCCTCAATCAAAAGGCTTCTCTGCAACAAAAACTTTGTCCTACTTATCATCACCTATGGTATGCCTGACACATATAACACTTTACATAATTCCAGTATTAAAATGAAACATAACAATGACATAAAATAAGGTGTTCACATTAATTATGATATATTGGAACATGTTTTTATTGTTTATTTAATTTTCGAAGAAACTGCTAAACTATTCGGCCTACGTCTGTATGCTGTTTATCCAGATATAGTTAAAATGAATATATAGATCTACATTTTTGGTGTTGGTCTTATATAAAGCTTGCTGCTTATCTTTGCTGCTCTTGGTTTTGAATTTGGATTGTCATTTTGGTTGAAGTTCAACTTGAATTCATAATAAATTTATTATTGACCCAAAGTAGATCAAGCAGACACCATGTGAAAATATATCTGCAGTCCTTTTAGGGAAATTTTCTAATTGGTTGATAAAGAAATCCTGAGATCATAACTGGATGCACAAAGGAAGCTTGTCACACTGACGCTTGCATTTCATTCCTGCAGGATTAAACGTTGGGTGCTTTTATGCTGTTTCCACTCTACTGAACCGGATGATCATTGACCACTTCCCTGTAAGTCCCATCCAATCTTATCTTCTGTTCTGATTTTCTACCACTTTGCTTCTCATGACGAGGCACATGAGCTGTCAGATGTAGAAATGTCATGTCACCTCTTTAGGCAGTTCAAAGTCTATGTATAGATCCACAAGAATCTTCAAGGATTTGTCACATTGTTAGGATGCTATTTTTGATTGATAGCTTATTCCTTCTTTGTGCATTAGGTTGATGGTTTCAAATAGATCCTTTATCTGGTACTTATAACAGACTGCCCCAAACTCATTTGGATATAATAGTCAAAATAACATTTTGTTTAAGGATGATATTTAAAGAAGGTGGATACAAATGAATAGTCACATAGACCCAAGATCCAAAACATAAAATAAATAGGGAAGGAAACATGAAAACCAAACGTGCATATTAAATATTGAAACATGACCGTGAACCAGCAACAGCAAACATGGAAGACAAACATGAGACAATGAGTGCGGTGCAAAGTGTAAATTGTAACAAGGTTTGACTGAGTTTTTGACTGACAAAAAATGTGAGTGTGCAAAAACAGTTAAGTTACAAGAATGAATGAAATGCAGTGGCTTGTGGTAGTTGGGAGCCAAACCCTGACAAAAGGTATAAATCACAGAAATCTTGGTATTCTAAAACTCATTTTGTTCCATTAACAGGGAGAAGAGGTGAATGCTGGACGTATTGGTCTAACGCTAGTAATTTCTGGTATGGTGGGCTCCCTCATCTCTGGCATCTGGTTGGACAAAACAAAAACATACAAGTATGCATGTTACCATAAGCTTAAAATCTAATTCAGGTTCACATGTGAGGTAGTCTGTGACTGACAAGTTTCCATTGTGAGTGGTGATTCACCTTAATCCCCTTTTTAGTGAACTTTTATTACTTCCCAAGGTTTATGGTGTGATTCTGCACCGACCAAAATTTTAAAGCTAGTGTATAAGTTAATATGCTTTTTTTTTGTTTGTCAGAATGAACCCACTATTCCTCTTAATCTTCTAGGGTTTGAGAGGATTTGGGTGAACAATACCTTCTGGATGCTTAAAAATTCCACTCATGCCTCAAATGCTCAAGCCTCATGTGTTGGTATTAAGAAGTTGAACAACAGAGGTTTTCCTACTGAATATTTACTATAATTTAAAATTCATATGGCATTGTTAGTCTCAGACTATTTACAGTATATGTACAAGTATGTATACTAAGTATAATTATTTTTAATTATTTTGGAACATGTTCAGATTACTCTGTGATTGAATTTGTATTCAGATGTTTGGTTGACTTTACCGTTAAGTGTGAGAAGTTTTTGGAACAGTGCTTACTACTGTATGTACTAATACCATAATGCATATTAACATTAGTATTAGTAGTAATATTATAGTAACATTATTAGTAACATTGTAAACTCTTTTATCTAGCAAACTAACTGTATACAACCTTTGTGCTCTTTTTTTCTTTGATAATTTTCTAATGTGTTACACAACTTATGGTTCACGCAACATTAAAATGGAATATCCCATCTAATGAAGTTAAATAATCTGGAAAATGAGTCCACAGATAATAGATAAAGAGTTGTTCATGCAAAACTAACCTGACTTTACCACTTCCAGTAAAAATCTCAGTGTTCTTTGCTAGCTCATTGCCTAAAACAACCTGCCATTTCAGTGAGCACATATAATTCAAACACTGATATTTTGAGTTTCTTGTCTTATATAAAGCTCAAAGAGCCAGGGGGCATTTCCAACAGTGGCAGTGGAATGAGCCATTTTCTTACGCATGGTTGTACATTACAGCACTATTTCATAAGACATTGTTAGCTTAAAGAAAGCTGTGGCCTGAAAAGAGTTATTCAGAAGCCTTGTTTTGTGATTCACAGATGGTCGAGTTTAATGTCGGAAAAAGATGTAAACGTTTGAGGAAAACATATCAATTATGAACTGCGTAATCCTCGTCATACACTATAAATTAATGATCATGATCATTGTCAGAAACCTACAGACACTGAATGCTTATGTCTAAATTAGTCAAATTTGCCAAATTTAATTTTTTCATTTCCAGCTCACTGATATTCTGCATTTACCTCTATCCCTATCAGACAGACCACACTTGCCATATATCTCCTGTCGTTTGTAGGAATGGTGATCTACTCCTTTACACTTAACTTGGGGCTTCTATGGGTAGTCTTCATTTCATCAGCAGCTCTAGGGTAAGTGCTATGTACATTATATTCAATATAGGAGACACATTTAGATTAGAAATGCCATTAATATTTTTGATAGTAGAAAATGAATAATACAATATTGTATACAATATTGTGTACATAAAACTGTCTTTATACACATAACAACAATAGTTAATAATAATAATAATAATAATAATAATAATAATAATAATAATAATAATAATAATAATAACAGTTTTTGAGCAAAATCTTATTTTTTTTTTATGTAATAGTGTCTTAAATTATTTAAAAAGCTGTTTCAGCACACACTCTTAACCTAATCTTTTCTAATTAAACACTCCAAGAACTCCATGCAATGCACCCAGCAGCTATGGCAGCTTAGGCTGGATTTTGAATATTGTTAAAGTGCATTATTGGCAGTTATTATTGGATATTAATAATAATAATAATAATTAAAAAAAAACACAAGCAAAAATGTAAAAGTATATGTATATTCTAATTAGTAGAGATTCTCCTACTGTCCAAAAATGTAAGGTAAGCAGAATATGTTAAATTGTCTTTAGATATGAATGTACAGTGCATTGCTTTACTTTTTCCACATTTTGTAATGTTACAGCCTTATTCCAAAATGTATTACATTCATTATTTACCTCAGAATTCTACAAACAATACCCCATAATAATTTGGAAGAAGTGTTTGAAATTTTTACAAATGTATAAAAAATTTAAAATACAATAAATTACATGTACATAAGTATTCACAGACTCAGTAATTTGTTGAAGCACCTTTAGCACTGATTACAGCCTCAAGTCTTTTTGAGTATGATGCTTTAAGGTTGGCTCAAGAATTTTCTGGGCAGTTTCTCCCATTCTTCTTTGCAACTTCTCAAGCTCCATCGGGTTGGACGGGGAACATCAGTGCATAGCCATTTTCAGATTTCTCCAAAGATGTTCAATCTGGTTCAAGTCTGGGTTCTGGCTGGGCCACTCAAAGTCATTTATAGAGTCGTCCTGTAGCCACTGCAGTGCTGTGAAAACTTTCGGTATTACTAATGCACTGTATGAATGTGAAATCCAGTGAATGAGTTCTCCTGTAAGGTTTTTGCTGTCCACTGTAACTCTGATCAGCATTTACTGTAGAATGCATATATATTCATTGCAGCACTTTTTTTTTTCATAGAGTCTTCATGACTGGTTACCTGCCAATAGGCTTTGAGTTTGCAGTGGAGCTGACGTACCCAGAGTCAGAAGGCACATCTTCCGGACTTCTCAACTGCTCAGCACAGGTATATACAGCACTGCTGAGCGAAAAACCTCTTTGTATTCCTTTGTATATCTCACTGCCTTTGCCATTGATCTGATATGCATTATGGCAAGCTTATATTATTATTATTATTATTATTATTATTATTATTTTATAGTTATAAAGACCATGCTAGAAATTGTATAGCAAGGGGAAAGTAGAAGAAGAACAAAAGCCATGCAAATGAGAGATTTTACAACAGGTACACTAGCGTGGAAGGAATGAGGAAGTAGATGTTGATGAGCCTGATAATAAAGATAATTTCACATTTAAGCAAAATAATGCTCATGTAAGATAGTCACTAAGTAGAGGAAGCACTGAGTCTTTGACAGTGTTGAGAAATAAACTCCCAGTCATTATCTTTTCCCCATTCAGGTGTTTGGAATCATATTCACCATTTGCCAAGGCAAGATTATTGACTCCTATAGCACAATGGCTGGGAACATCTTTCTCTGTGTTTTCCTTTTCCTAGGGTCCATCATTACAGGTAAAGGCACCTCTTTCCTCTATCAAATAATCAACCCTCACCCACATCATTCCTGATGAAAACACAGCAGTCATTTCTGCTGTATTGTATGATTGTGATTGTAGTATATTTATGACTGATTAGACACAGCATGATTAGACATAAGTGTTGATTTCACACAAAAAGGCATAATTTTGAAGTGGGTAAATTCGATTTTTTTGCAAAATTATTGACAAAAAAAATAATGCAGTGAAAGCCACAAATTACTTCTTGAAAAACCAGCTGAATCAAGCGAATATGAGCTAAATCATTTGGTGCTATATAACATGAAAAGCACATTGTGGAAATGCCTTAAAAAAAAAAAAAAACTTCAATAGTATGTTGTGTACATCTTGCCCTCTAGTGGCTATTTAGATGCATTACAAGCAGCAACGCAGGAGACAAATAAGGCACCTTAAAATATGTTATAATATATCTTATACAGTATAAAGAGTTATGCTGTTGTTTATTGTTTGCACTGTGTGACTTTACACTTTTTGTCTTTAAGCTTTTATAAAGCCAGATCTACAGAGGCAAAAAGCAAACCTGCCATCAGAGGCAAAATCGGAAACCGTAAGTGTGTTCATACTCAGGCAGAAATACCACTATGATAAGAAGTGGTTACAACAGAATAGCCAGACTGGTTTAAACTGACAGGAAAGCTGTTGTAATTCATATATTAACCACTTTTCTAAAACGTAATAAGCAGATAAGCAGCTCAAAGGCCACATCAAACCTTGAACAAAAAACACACCAGTGTCATATTTCCCAAGATTCTCAGGCTAAATTGGATGCAGGCTCACTGTGCAGTTGAAGATTGGAAAAATGTCACCTGGTTTAATGCATCTTAATTTCCTGTGTGCCATGCTGATTGTGAGAATGGAGTTCTAGTAATGAACCGGGGTATGCTTTCCTGGCACACACTGAACCCCCTTAATATCAATCAAGAATCATTTGAATGGCACAGCCTGTGTGCGTATTGTTGATCACCCGCATCCCCTTTAAGGCACAATATATAAACAGCACCTAATGCAGTCTAAACAATTTCGTCTAAAGTTTATACTTTGTTGTATGATGTGTGCTGCAGTTGTATCACTGCTCTATGGCTTTTCTGTAATCTAAAATGACTATATTATTAGTGTAGTATCAAACATCTGAAATCACACTGCTTTTCTGCAATATAGAGAGCATAAGGAGAACTCTGCGGATTTGAAATGGCCAGCTGTTCATTTGAATAATTATTAAATTTTTTTCCTTTTGCTTTGTTTGTTCAGAAACAGTCAACACTCCAAACAGAAGGAACATCATTCTCGAAACAGACCAAGATGTAGAAATCTGGTTCTCCTACATATCGACCAGCACTTTTATAATGAGAATGAGATTTCTCCGAACAAAACGTGCATATGGTTTGCATCGTTCTCCAGGGAGCTTCATTAGATCAATCAGATGTTAATTTATATATGAACATATTTGACTGAGAAAATAAAACGAGATATGTTTGTTTTTACAAATGCCATATCCAGAAAATGCTGAGCCAACAATCTGTCCTGTGAACTGCTGTAGTGCTTTAGATTCATTATTATGTATATATTTAATGCACTTTTGGTTTTTTTTTTGGCAACAACTGATGCGTGCAACAATGAACAATATTCGGATCGTATAGCCACAAAACATAGTACATTTGATTTTAACTATACAGGGACATTCAGTTTGAACTAAATGTGTTTAACTTTTTTAGCTGGTATACCTTTGCTAGTTTTTATGTTTAGATTTCTTACGTTTTTTATGACATTTCTAAAATACCATCACTATTTTCATTTGAACTGAACATGAATTGATAGTTATTTACCCTGCTGGAATGTGACATCAGACTTTGGGAAAAACTAGAAGGATTATGATTATTCAGTTCACTGCTCAGTTCAAGAACATTTGACTTGGTTTTGATGCAAATGCAGACTCGGTTTACAACCTGAATTTCATGGTGCCATGACTTCTTTACTGAATGCATTCACCGCTATAATATTCAGAGTGAACTGTGTAAGACTGTATCAGTGGATATTTGTCATAATGTGTACAAACTCCAGTTTGTTCAGCTGGGGTGAATTTACTTTCTGATCCCTGTGGAAATGTATAAGTAAATATATAAACTCTTTGTCTTTGCACAATTACCTTTGTTAGATACATTTATATGCCAAAACGGTACTATAATACCTTATTGTTTAAATGCCAAAAGATGCAAACTTGTGTTAAAAAGTTTATATAGTAAAACTATTTTTAAAGTGCTCATTGTGTGAGTCTTAAAAAGTTACAGTTTAAATGTAACTGCCCCTTAAATGAGTGTCCATAGTCCTCGGCACAAACATTTTGTTTCTAAAAGGTCAAGGTAATCAATTTATGAGATTATGAATTAAATATCTCATGGCTACATATTAAGTTTCTTACATGCAGTTGATAAAAAGTTGGTTATATTATTTTTATTTAACTATCAAAAAATAACACATAACTTTATTGCACATCATAGTACTTTACATTGTCGGAAGGTTGGGGGTTCTATTAGCATTGGCAAGTAGCCATGTTTGGGCCCTTGAGCAAGGCCCTTAACATTTTCTGCTCCAGGAGCACTGAATCATCGTAACCAGCAGGGATATGTGAAGAAGAATCTCACTGTTCTGTAATATCTATAATATTTACTAATGGCATTTCTGTTAATTTACTGGCTAATTATTGTTTATATAAAATATATATAAACATAAATACTCAATTTAATATATATATATATATATATATATATATATATATATATATATATATATATATATATATATATATATAAATAACACATAACTCTACTGCACATCATAGTAATTTACATTTACATTGAAGTGCTTGTGGCAAAGTTATCATCTTTATAAATGTCACAAATTTGCTTAAAGCTATACAGTAACTGACACATTTCCAATAATCTTAAATATTTTCAAGTGGGAACATTTCATTTTCTGTTTTTAATCATTTCTTTAAATTGTTTCATTTTAAGAAATAAAATACAGAACAAAAACCAAATTGAAATTTCAATGTGAACCCCACTCTATATTGCCCTCAAAATTTTCATTCTCATTTATGCCTTATTAAAAAATTCCTGCCATGCTGTCTCAGCAGTGCCATGCTGACTCAGAAGTAGAAGGTATGGGATTTTTCTTTTTTCAAATCCTGTTACAGTGAACTCAATAAACTGAAGGCTGCAGTGCTCCATTTTCATGGCAGTGAGGTAGGAAATTCAAACATTGCAGATGTATTACATGTGAATGTAAAGGCTTATTAGGAGTAGCGATAATAAATATATGAACAAGATAACATCTCTGAGTTATGGATAATAATAAAAAAACTACATGCTATTTCATATCAAAAATTTGTTTATTAATGTTCATATTTGGCAAAAGAGAAGAAGTAATGTAAGAGTCTGTACACGCGAAGTACAGAGCATGCTGTGTGTATACCCGTTCAATTTTAGATGAATTAAATATTAATAAACTGAAAGTGAACATTTCCATCACTCCTGTAATATAATATGCTGGTCAAAAGAAAACAAGCACTTTTTCAATTCCACACGGTGGCAAGTGAAATTACGAATGCATATCGTTCTGTTCAACAAGCTGTACATGTTCTTAGTCAGCAGTGATGAACCCATCCAGTGTTCTCCTGAGTGTGAGTGATACTAAACCATAACGAGTCACTGGGGCACAGATTCAGTTCCTTTTCTTCTGCCTCGCTCCAGTTCTTTCCTCTGGCTCTATGATACACTGGAACCCAAATAACATGCCCGCAATAGAACAACCTGAAAACAAGGAGGCACAAGAAGAACTGTGAGACTTCCATACAGTGTAACATATAGAAATGTAAGATGATGCTGATTTTCTGTAACAATTACAAATAGCAGGTAATGAAAGAAGCCAGCAACTAAATGCTAATTATTCATAAACCAGCAGCAAGTCATAAATCACTCAAGCAGATTCTGTCTTTTAGTATTTTTAACTGTATCTTGCTCACCTGCCACGAAAAGAGGAGCCATAACTCCAATTGTAAGTTGCGCCGTTTTGTATATAAAGGCTTCAGACAGGAAGTGTCCTAGAGCCAGAATAAATGTCCACAATGTGACGTGATAAAGCCTACAATGAGGGGAAGGAGAAAATATGTACAGAGACCACACAGTTAGCATTTACTGTATTACATTTAAAACGTACAAAGAGGACTGAGAGAAGCCCTACGTCCTGTTTCGGATGTCCATGGCACAGGCACAGCGAATGATCGATGACAGCAATGTCCATATTCCAAAGGTCCTTGCTTGTAGGCCATTTACTAAAGAGCAATAAGTTGGGCTGGTCAGTGTTGCTGAATGAACAAATTCTTTAGCCTACATATGAATAGCTTCTTACCAAAATCTGGCGTGCCCGTGTAAAGTTTCTCCGACAGAAAGCTGTGGTCACGGAAGCTCTGTACAGTGTTGCCCAGTGCGATCACGGACACCATGACAAGCCAGCTCCGTAACACATTCAAAAAGCGACTCATGGTTTCTGAAGTCCACCACAGACACAAGAGAACACACCTGTGAAAACACAGCAGAATGTATGGGGAAAAAGTAAAACATATTGGAAAATATATGTTACAGGAAAATATTCAATGACATGGTTGTTGTTGCCAATGGGTAGTGAAAAGAAGTTGCCACCACATGCTATTTGTTTTGTTTCCTTTGATGTTTTATTCATTTTATACCAAGTCAAGTCAAGTCAAGAGCCAAGTCAAGTCAAGTCAAGAGCCAAGTCAAGTCAAGTCAAGTCAAGAGCCAAGTCAAGTCAAAAGCCAAGTCAAGAGCCAAGTCAAGTCAAGTCAAGTCAAGAGCCAAGTCAAGTCAAGTCAAGTCAAGAGCCAAGTCAAGTCAAAAGCCAAGTCAAGAGCCAAGTCAAGTCAAGTCAAGTCAAGTCAAGTAAAGAGCCAAGTCAAGTCAAGTCAAGAGCCAAGTCAAGTCAAGTCAAGAGGATTTTATTGTCATTTCTACTATACACAGTGTTACACAGTACATAGTAAAAACGAGACAACGTTCCTCCAGAACCCTGGTGCAACACTAAATGGTGCTACCACAGCAATTTGTAGCAAGGATTAAAAAATGTTATTAATTGCTCAGTGGTTAAGGCTTTGTGTTGCTGTTCGGAAGGTCGGGGTTCCATTAGCAATGGCTAGTAGCCACGTTTGGGCCCTTGAGCAAGGCCCTTAAAATTTTCTGCTCCAGGAGCACTGTATCATCGTAACCAGCTGGGATATGTGAAGAAAGAATTTCCCTGTTCTGTAATATCTATAATATTTACTAATGGCATTTCTGTTAATTTACTGGCTAGTTATTGTTTATTTAAAACATATATATTAAATATAATTTTTCATTCAAATTTTGTAAAAACTAAGAGCAGTAAGTATTCTTACCTTGATCTGCTGCTTTTTCTACTGCATCTGCTTCATGACACTGAGAACCTGCTGGAACCACAAACACAGACCGAGCTCCAAATACCTTCTAATACCCTGTATAACTGCACTTCATGAAGTATAGTGTAAGGTCTTCTATGCTCCTGTAAAGTGCACTACTTGCACAATGGAGATACTTCACCCTCCGGTCGTGTTTGAAGTGAGTTAAAAAAACAACCAATCGCAGTTCCATGTGATTATCGGATCACCACAGGAGTGTGCCGTTTGAAAGCACGTGGCTTAAAACCCGCCCAAGTCAGACTGTGTTTAACCAATTACTAACTCGATACATGATCACCTGACACATCAGGCCACGCCCCCAAATCAAAAACTTTCGTTCGATTTGATTATTTTGCTCACATTTCTTTCTTTCTTTTTTTCTTTTTTTGCTTAATTTGATTTTATTTGCAAAAATTTCTTACAACAACAAAATAATAATAATAGTAATAACAATTATAATATCAGCGTTATAAATACTACTACTACTACTACTACTACTACTACTACTAAAAACAACAACAACAACAACAACAATAATAGTGATAACAATTATAACAACGTTATCAATAATAATAATAATACTACTACTAATGATAACAACAAAAACAATAATATTAGTAATAACAATTACAACAACAACTACATTAATAATAGTAATAACAATTATAACAACTTTATCAATAATAATAATACTACTACTAACAATAACAACAACAACAACAATAATAATAATAATAATAATAATAATAACAACGTTATCAATACTGCTACTACTACGACTACTACTACTAATAACAACAACAATAATAATAATAATAATAGTAATAACAATTATAAAAACAATGTTATTAATAATACTACTACTACTACTAACAATAACAACAACAACAGCAATAATAATAATAGTAATAACAATTATAACAACGTTATCAATACTACTACTACTACCAACAACAATAATAATAATAGTAATAACAAATATAAAAACAATGATGTTATCAATAATAATAATAATACTAACAACAACAACAACAACAATAATAATAATAATAATAATAATAATAATACTATCAACAACAACAACAACAATAATAATAATAATAATAATAATAATAATAATAATACTAACAACAACAACAACAACAACAACAACAACAACAACAACAACAACAACAATAATAATAATAATAATAATACTAACAACAACAACAACAACAACAACAATAATAATAATAATAATAATAATACTAACAACAATAATAATAATAATAATATTAATAATAACAATAACCATCAGTCAGTTGAACACTTTCTACATACAGTATATATGTCTCTGAGTGAGGCAGGAATACGTAGTCTCTCTCTCTCTCTCTCTCTCTCTCTCTCTCTCTCTCTCTCTCTCTCTCGCTCTCTCTCGCTCTCTCTCGCTCGCTCGCTCTCTCTCTGAAGTTTCCTATAAAGAGTTTGTGTCCAGGGTGGTGAAAGTTCTCCTTGCTCCGGTATTCATCATTCAGAAGAGATGTCCTGAGAGACTTTTACACTGTTCTCACCACTCTGGACAGCACTGGTTGGTCCTGGGATGTGGTAACTTCAAAGTAGCGCTCAGCACTCTGATAGTGACCGAGAACCTCACCAGGTGTCTAAGCTGAAAGCGTCACTGGTGCACCTGGTCATCAGACTGTTTGTGTGGGATCTCCAGGAGAGGTCTTCTGTGAGATGGACAACAATGTAATTCAAGATGCTCAGCATCTTATATGTAGCCCTATGTCTTTCTTTCTTTCTTTCTTTCTTTCTTTCTTTCTTTCTTTCTTTCTTTCTTTCTTTCTTTCTTTCTTTCTTTCTTTCTTTCTTTCTTTCTTTCTTTCTTTCTTTCGCTCTTTCTTTCTTTCTTTCGCTCTTTCTTTCTTTCTTTCGCTCTTTCGCTCTTTCGCTCTTTCTTTCCCTCTTTCGCTCTTTCTTTCCCTCTTTCTTTCTTTCCCTCTTTCTTTCCCTCTTTCTTTCTTTCCCTCTTTCTTTTGCTCTTTCTTTCTTTCGCTCTTCCTTTTGCTCATTTAGATTTAGTTTGCTCATATTTCTTTCTTTCTTTCTTTCTTTCTTTCTTTCTTTCTTTCTTTCTTTCTTTCTTTCTTTCTTTCTTTCTTTCGCTCTTTCTTTCTTTCGCTCTTTCGCTCTTTCTTTCACTCTTTCTTTCTTTCACTCTTTCTTTTGCTCTTTCTTTCTTTCGCTCTTCCTTTTGCTCATTTAGATTTAGTTTGCTCATATTTCTTTCTTTCTTTCTTTCTTTCTTTCTTTCTTTCTTTCTTTCTTTCTTTCTTTCTTTCTTTCTTTCTTTCTTATTTTCGCTCTTTCTTTTGCTCAATTAGATTTTGTTTGCTCATATTTCTTTTTTTCATTCTTTCATTCTTTCATTCTCGCACTAAACCGCGCATGCGCACTCGCACGCTTGCCGGTTGGTTGCTGTAGTTACAGCTCGGGGTGAAGTGAAGCGCTCCTCCACCTGCTCTCCTCCTCCTTTCGTTTCATTTATTTTGTTAGTTTTTCTCTGCAGCAGGTCAGTTTATCATTTATGAAAGTACTGATAATCAACGGGTTCACTTTACAATTAGAAGCGGGGCCGTGACTAGCTGTGTTCCGGGAACAGCCGTGACAGTGGGATAGCTAGCAGCCTGCTAACCCTGAGAACCCGGAGTTAAATCCAGCTTTACTGCAGCGTCGCTCGGCTGCTTGTTCAGCAAACACGCGTGTTATTTCAATACGAGTTCATCCTGTCATTTATTAGCTGAATAGTCACTGGGTTGCTAGTTTGCTTTTTTATTGGCTTACGTGTAGAAAAGATCTGTGTTAAGCTAGTTAATATTATTTACCTAACACAGGTGTCGTTAGCACGGTTATATAACGGAAATGTGATGGAGTACATTGATAATGTAACATTAGATTTCTCATTAATGGACTCAGGTGGACATGTGGATCGCTTGAGTGACAGGAAGATTCTCCCTACTTATATTCATTCTGCTGCTTGGAGATATTAAGTTTACATGTGTATAGTACTGATATACTGCATAATCTACAGTTATTATTTATGATTTCTAGAAATCTCGTTGCTGGAAGTTACAGATGACGGAAAGATGTTACCTACTTTTCACAACCATTTGTCTTGAAAAGAGATGCTTGTTTGAAACACAACATAGGCATCAATGCATTATTGAAGTACAACCTGTACAGGAATATTAAGACTAGTGTAAGTTTGCGTTTGTTTTGGAACAGGTGTCTGCAGGTTGGAGATGCGTGCAGCTGTAATCACATTTGGCTGACATTCTGCAGATCTTCTCCGCGTCTGTGGTGGAAATGCCAGCTGTCAGCCGGGATAAAGAAGCTTCTGAGTCTCAGTCAGAAGAAGAGCTCGAGTAGGTGACTGTGCACATCATCTTGTTCAGCGATGTGACACAGGTTCTTTTGACCTTATTTATGTCATCAAGCTTAATTTACAACTCCATAGGCAGTCGAGTTGCCTTAACTGGTGACTTCTTCTTCTTCATCTTCTTCTTTTTCTTATTTCGGCTTCTCCTATTAGGGGTCGCCCACAGCGGATCATCTATCTCCATACCCCCTGTCCTCTACATCTGCCTCTTTCAACCCAACTCCCTGCATGTCTTCCCTCACCACATCCATAAACCTCCTCCTTGGCCTTCCTCTTTTCCTCCTTCCTGGTGGCTCCATCCTCAGCATTGTCCTACCCATATACCCCATGTCCCTCCACTGCACATGTCCAAACCATCTAACTGGTGACTATAAAAGCGAAATGTTATGTAGCGCTTGTTAGGCTTTATTTTGGGTTTTCATTCCATAAAAGTCTGATTTGCGTTTCATTTTTGGTTCTATCAAGTCAGAATGGTGCTGGTTGAGGATTCTATTTGTTCAGTTGAACTAATTAGTTCTCAGTGACCTAAGAATTATAAGATCCTCGCTGGGAGGAGATTACATGCCAGATGGTCATATTATGGTCATGATGTTTTGTCCTAATGATCAGTCCTCTGTTCAGAGCACTATTCCAAGCGACAAACATCGGAAGCCTGTGAGTAAAGCCATTTTATTCCCCAGTTGGTAAATTCGAATAAAGTCGAATCAAGTAAAAAAATATTGAACATTTTGCAGGATATTAAAAGAAACTACTTGGTTTAATATGTGACCTATCTGTTTTTAGTTCTTCTGAGATGATATGTTAAATGCTTATTAATTTGCATTCTTTGCAAACATCTCACTTGGGATGTATTCTCAAAAAAACATGTATTCATCCACCCATCTATTGATATGCCTTCACTAACTATTTATGCCTGGTCATGGTCTCAGGAACACTGGTCATCGCAGAGCGTCATACAAATGAGCCCTATTTTACATACATATATATATATATATAAAACAATTTTATATTTACATTTTACTAGGACAGTAAACTGAGCTCAGGACTGTAAGCAGTTACATTAGCTGCAGAAATTTACGGAGTAGCTGTAGATTTTTTATAATGGTGGTTCATGTTGTTATGGAGTCACTGTTTGCACTGTCTCACTATTCTGCTGCTTATCACCGTTTCCAGTGATATATTTCCAGTGATATATTTCCAGTGATATATTTCCAAGTATAGCAGCCTTTCTCTGCTACTGGTCCAACCGGTTGATATTGGCAATTCTGTTACTATGTTGTTTTTTTTGGACTAACAATACTGGTGTTACACTATTCTACACACTGCTTTCCTCACTGGCCTCTGTTTGGTGTTTGTTTAACATTGCAGTGGATTTGATTACTACAAATATTGTGAAAGTAGCTTTTTTTGGAAGTCCTCACCTGATTGGCTAATCATTGTTGGATGAATTTGCGACAGACCCCAGAGTGGAGCTCTCTGTGATATGCTGTATTTACAAGCGTATAAATACCATAGCTTTTCTTAACTTTCCAGAGATAGTCGTGAAACTCTTTTTTTTCCTTACTGTTTTTTTAGGTGCCATCCCTGTATAGCCTGGAGTGGGATCAGCAGGAGGATCCCAGTTCTGCTCTTCCATGCTGAAGCTATTGTGTCCAAAGATGAAACTGTTTGTTCTATTGGAGGTACAATCAGGACTTGAGTAGAGATAAAAAAAAAAGCTTTATGTCTTATTAAACCTAATAGACCTGCCGTGCATGTTTTGGCTATTTTGAGGTGAGAAGTTTGGATTTAGGAAACTGTGTGGGGGGAATTCTTTGTCTTTGCAGAAAGATACAACCTGGCCTTCAAGATCCTACGTACAGAGAGTCGACTCGTGCGAGGCATTCTTGTGAATCATGGATTCCACGAGGTGAAGCATCATGAACATGATATTACACTTAATTACAACCTACAAACCAATATTTGATTTCTTAATGACTAAAATAAAGATTCACGAGCTGGTATCAAAAGGTTTTAGAGACTAGTTTTGTAACATGCCAACAGATGGCAGCACAATCCTGCACGCACAGTCACAGGGAGCACCGACCTTCATAAGTCAGTGTGCCAAAAGACATGGTCCTTTGTACACTGGCAGCTGTGCAACTGGTGCTATTTTGACCACGTGCAATACCACGTCTGCGATTTCATCATGGACAGCAAGGTAGAACAAAGAGCAAACGTGAAATTCTGCGTGAAACTGGGCAAGTCTGCCACATTGACGTTTGACGTGATTTGGCAAGTTTACGGAGAGGCTGCAATTAATTGTTCTAGTTGTTTTGAGTGGCATGCGTGCTTCAAGATCGCGAGATCATCGCTGGAAGATGACAAGAGATCAGAAAGATCATGTCGAGGTTCGTCACTGGTGGTGAAACCTGGGTGTACAGCTATGGCCCTAAGATGAAGCGACAGACTTCACAGTGGAGGACCATCATCTGCATGACCGGAAAAAGCGAGGCAGGTCCGCAGCTTGACCAAATGCATACTAGACTGTCAATAACAAGAACAAGATTTTAAGGTGTCTGAGGAGGACATTTGGTTAAAACAACCAGATCTGTGGTGCGCTAGCCTGGAAACTTTTTGATACCACCTCCTACATTTGGTTAACATTTCAAAAAAGGGTTGAATTCATATTTTCATGCTGTAATTTTTTTCAAACTTGGTACTAACTGAAAACATCTAGAGAATCTGTTGTCCAATTCTGAAGCAGCCCAACCAGTCCTGGTTCTAGATGGTTATTTCAGCTCTCATGATGTAAGGTTCTCATGATGTATTGAAACAAAATATAGTAAAGGAGTCTCTGTTTGCCTCTAACTCGCTAGCTGACACAGTCGATGTCAAAGCTTAGGAATGCACTCTTGGAAATGGCCTAAGTGATTGGCCTGCAAAAATCACTAATCCTGATTCACGAGGGAGTGCTTGCACCATTATCACGCTATCTGAGCACTTACTATTAATGCTCTTTTTATTTCACTTCAATACTGCTGGACTTTCCCTAAAATCATCATCAAAGGCAAGGCTTGTGTCTACCACAGCAGCACTTCAGCCAAGGTTTAATAAACTTCTATTGCTAACATCTGGGTTTCTCATAGCCAGTGCACAGGGCTCTTCCAAATCTGACTCAAACAGAGAGAGAGAAAGAGGCAGGGTAAGAGAAGAGGCAAAAGAGTGAAGGAGTTGTGTTAAAGAAAGGTCACTGTTTCCGTTGGGATAAATTAAAGGACTGACTGGTATAAACTAAAGATGGATTTTAGTTCCTGTGCTTTGACCTAAGTGTTAATTGTTAAAATGAACTCTCATTGTTTTTTTTGATTGTTTTGTTTTTTCGGTTATATAACACATGTATCTATGTTTAGGTCCATCCAAATAGTAATGATTTCAACCTCCTGTGGACAGGCTCCCACCTTAAGACGTATCTGCTCCGAAGTTTGCAAGATTTTCAGAAAGTCAACCACTTCCCCAGGTGCTCTGCTCGAGTTCTGTTTGCTGTTATTTGAATTTCTATTTTTGGATAACGTCAATTATGTATTTATCCTGCAGGTGTCTGTGAAGGAGAAATTATACTCTTCTGTTGCTTTAACGCTTATGCATATATATATATATATTTATATTTATTTATTTATTTATTTATTTATTTACCTCCGTTTAAATTGTGGCAAAGTTTAGTCAAAGTCAATGTCTTGAGTGAGGGACAAAATACAGTCAACCACTGATAATTCGCGGTTCGGAACTCGTGGCTCCGAAAATTCGCGGGTTCTCATTTGGAACCTGACCAACAGCAAGTCGCGGATTATCTTAAAATTCGCAGGAATCTGCAGCGGGACAAAATGTTTAGGAACGTTTCACTAACAAATTACATGCATTTTTCAAAACACATTATTGTATTAAATTGACATAATGTCTAGAGGAATTCACTAAGGTACCATAGGGACTGCGGGGGGTGCGTCCAAAAGTTGCAGATTTTTTTTTTTTACTCGCGGGGGTCTTAGAACGTAACCCCCACGAGTTCTGGGGACCACTGAATAGAAATATAGTCCAAGACATGGGGCTACATTTCAAATAAAACAGCAGCAGTCTGCAGTTCAAACAGTCAAATAACAGATTGTACACACGGTAATCAACAAACTATTTACAACAATTCACAATAGACGGCAGACTGAACAAAAAATGTAGACAATGCAGGAGTAAATGGGCACTTAGTAAATCAAGGCATTCGAGTGACTTGATTTAGTGAGTTTTGCATTGACTGAGACGTGAAACCGGGCAAATCTGGCACAGAGAGGTTTGGCATGACATACGTTTGACATGTGATGCTGCAACGAGTCGTTTGAGGTGTTTTGAGTGACAGCGAGCGGAAGAACATCACAGAAATACGACGACCTTCACAAGCTCAACCCCTTGAAATGTCAAGACCATTCGGTAACGTGTGTTTGAGGATTGTTGGATTGTCCTTGCTCCCAGACCTCACCTTCTTTTTGTGCTCCATCTCATCTTGTGTGATGAGGCTGTTAACAGTGGTGTAGTCAGCAAACTTGATGATGTGGTTCCTGTGATATTTAGCGACACAGCAGAGGTGATTTAGTTTCAGGTTGATGGACAGGATGATCTGTGCTGGATCTGTAGAAAGTATTAAATACTGAGCTAATGTGGATGAAGAATATTCTTACCTGAGTATGCTCTCCATGAATCATAAGACAAAATAGGTGGCAGAAGATAGCGGATTTGTGTTGGAGTCATCAGGCATACTGGTGAGGGTTCAGTGTAGCTGGAACGCAGACTTGAATGACCAGCTGCTCGAAGCACAATTGTCGGGGTGAGTGCAGTGGAGTGATAGTCATTGAGGCGTGTAAATGGAACCTTCTGTGCCTTGGGGTTGATCATCAGTGAACTGTACCTCAAATGATTTTGTTTGAAATGCGCTTGTGTTTATTTATATCAAGGTCAAATGAGCTGACACGGAAAGACCGGCTGTACAGAAACATTCAGCGGATGCAGCAGGCTCATGGATTTCAAAACTTCCACATTGTACCGCAGACCTTCGTACTTCCTGCTGAGTATCAGGATTTTTGCAGTAAGTTTAACTCACTTATTTGATGTATGCTAAACTGTTTACCTTTGTGCTAATGCTTCATGTAAACTAAATAGAGCATGAGAGCTCTGTACTCATCTGGTGTAGTTTAATCTCCTCCTCCATCTCTTTGTTTGAATTCTAGATGCCTTCTCTAAGGACAAGGGTCCATGGATTATAAAGCCTGTTGCATCTTCCAGGGGCAGAGGCATCTACCTGGTCAGCAGTGTAAGTCCATGAATGCTTTTCAGTGTACATGTGCAGGAACAATCCCACACTTTCAATCCTATTAAAACAGAATGCTGCAGAACACAATATATCCAAATTCGAGCTTTTGGCTTGAAAACACTCAAAAAATAAAGTGAAAGAGCAACATGAGAGACGAGCCAATCGACTTTTGAATCTGGTCTGTGAATCGCTCACACTTCCCCCAATTTGTGCACTCTTACACTCATGCTGAAAATATAAGTTTTTTATATTTAATAAATGAAATCTCTGTAAATAAATGTAAATATCTATATTAGTGATTAGTTTATATTTAACTTTAGGTTACCGTATTTTTCGGACTATAAGCCACTACTTTTTTCCCACGTTTTGAACCCCACGGCTTAAACAATGAAGCGGCTAATTTATGGATTTTTCCTGGGTTTTTCTCGGTTTCACAAGCTTCAAGCCAAAAAAACTGAACCCCATAACATTAGACCAATGAAATTTCCGAACGGAAACGAAAAAACGCACCTCACCTGTGTTCTGAGCTGCACGGCTTCGGGAGAAAAAAAACGTTTTTTTTTTAACGCACGACGATGCCAAAAGATAAACTCCCGAGAGAAATAGTTGTGAAAGGAAGGAGGAAGACAGTGAACAATGACTTTCTTGGTAGGCTAATGTTTATATACAAGCCATTGTAACGCTTTGAGTCTGGGTAATGGGAGAGCTCGCTAACTCCAGTTGCATCAGAAATCATATAAGCACATACAGGTTTCCAAAACTCGTGCTTTTTTATTTTTCTTGGCAACAGCGTTACGGGTTAGTCAAAGAAACTTAGAAATGAGCATCAGAAAATAATAAGGACATAATCCTCGGTCTTGCACACATGCAGTAATAGTGGAAAAATGCCGCTCTGCTCTTAAAGGAGCCACAACATATTTCACCCGTTACACAGTCTTTCGTTAAAGCCTGTGTAAAGTTTATTAGTTTTAATGTAGACATCAAATTCAGTGGCTTATATATGGGTGCGCTTTATAGTCTGGAAATTACGGTATTATGTTTATTATTTATTGAAATTTGGCCAAAAGGTCAAAATGATTCTTTCTGCTTTTGAATAAAAGAGAAAAAATTATTTTATGTATAGATTTGAATTAGGAATCGACTCTAATGCTTTACAAATGATGTAAATGTTTATTATCAGTAGAAAGTGTTAAGATAAAGTGTTACACTGCACACTGGTGCTCAACTCTGTGCAGCATTATTCTATTATTGAACACTAGCAGATCTGTTATCTTTACACTTTTCTTTTAAATCAAATATTCATCTGTCTTAAGTAAGCCCTTTGTTCTGGTCTGGGTCAATGTGGATCTGGGAAAACACCTTGGCTGTTTTTCAGTAGACATTTTTTTTTTTGTGATTTGGTCTTCTGATAATTACAACAAATTTCTTTTAAAGTCTGTCCTCAAAAAAAAAAAAAAAAAAAAGAATGTGGATGCAGTAGTTCCAGGCACCCAAAAAGGTGTCATAAACATCTGTGTGCCTTTGGAATAAATCACAAACACATCAAGGCATTCTGTTTTGGCTGCACTTCTCATAATTTTCATCCTTGGCCATAGTGCGTAGCACCCATCCTTCCTGAGAAAGTGGAAAGAATGTCAGTGATATTTGGAAAGAGGAATGTTTAATGGAGGTTTTTTTTATCGTGTGTGAACTGCTGCCAGATGTGAAGCTGGTAGCAGCACCTCCTAAACCTTAACAAACCCCACCTGAAACAAATTTCAGGCACAGGAATGTCCAGTGTGGATGTTTGTGTAGATATGCAATTTTAGGAGCTTCTGATCAGTGTCATGTTTTTTTTTCTTCAGTGTGTTTTTTTTCCCACTATATATTTTAGATCCATTGGTGGTGTAAAATTGTTATCGTAGGTATTTTGCACATAGTGACTTAACTACACTATTTAATGTGTGTAAATAGTTTTTGCTTTGTTAATAATAACCTGATATTGTTATAAAGGAAATGATACACCACGAATTCCTAAACTTCTGGCTACAGCCCTACTAGAATTTAGGATGTAAGAATTGCAGTCACAGACCGAGAGTGGAAGTACAGTGACGAATCATCATGGTCGAAAAATTTCATTTCAAGCCCTTCTTGTCTTGTTTGATTCTTCCAGCCAAGTCAGATCTCATTGGATGAAAACATTCTGGTGTCACGGTATATTAACAACCCATTACTGATTGATTGTGAGTATGCAGATTGAACAAATAGCGTTTTCTAGAAACGCCGGGCTCTGGTTTGTATTTTCTAAAATTCTTTCACGTTCTCACGCAGATTTTAAGTTTGATGTGAGATTATATGTGCTGGTGACGTCCTATGACCCGGTCATTATCTATCTCTATGAAGAAGGGCTGACTAGGTGAGTGCTGTTAGTCATTTCATTTAGTTGAGATCTTTGATTAATGGATTAAGGCAGCAAAATCATTGGACCTGTTAAAGATTTGACCTGTAAGGTATAGATTACTTTACCAATGATGTAAGTGCACGCTGTCAGGAAACACAGTCTAGATGACGGTAATTTGGATTCTCTTCAAGTGAGCATTTTATTAGATTAGCTTAAACCTGAAGTGCATTTCCTATTGATGTTTAAATTGACGCATGGCTGTAACAGCAGAAATAATCAAAAGTATCTCCAGTTTTATCATTCAGTTACATCATCTCTGTATCATTGAATGCTTGTCTTTAATGTTCATGTATATATGACCACTAGATGGCAGCAGGAACGTTTTTGGTTAAATAAAACAAGTCTTCAGAGCTTTTCACTGTTTTACTAGCCATTATCGTTGTATCCATGATGCAATAGCTAAAATTTTTCATGTAATTTTAAATGACTTTTTCTACGGTTTTCATCTTTATTTCATCCACAAATGCAAGACTAACAAAGCGAGAGGCTGTACAATAGTCATATTTATTTATTAGTTTTACAGCATGTATAAGTTTTACAGTTACTTTTGTAGTTCTTTAATTTGGTAGAGCTAACTGCAAAAGAAAGGCTCTAAAAAGAGATTTGAGTGGAATAAATCCTTTGGAGCTGGTTTAGGTTTTGGATAGGTGTGGCAGCAGGAGACTGAGGGATAGGACTGACTGGGGCAATGTGTGAAATGGTTGGCCTGTCACTATTAACTTTGGCATAAGCAAGGCCTTCACCGAGTGACTCTTCAGTTTATATTAACCATTATTAACTACTTTTCCTAAATTCTTGCAGAATTTTGTGTCCAACTTTTAGCTTAGACATTCCAGTGGCTTTGCAGGCATTCAAGGGTTCACTATGCCAGGAAATTCCCATTATTCTACATGTGGTGACCACTCAGTAAAACACTGCAATGCTATACACTAACAATACTGAGCTCTATCTAGAGAAAATGATGATGATTATTATTATTGTTATTGTTATTATTATTATGCAGTTGTCAATCAGTTGCATGTTTGGAGCTGATTACAGGACATCTTGTCTTGATTCTGGTTAAATGCTGACTGCTTTTTGTCTAGCTTTGTTTCTGTAGTCTCAATCAGAAAAGCATTGATATTAAATACATTCCTCTTTGTGTTATTAAGTAATTCTGTATCAAAAATCAAATAAATCAAGATGATCAGAGTATTGCGTTTGATTACTCGTCTTCGAAATGTATTGTTTTTCACCGGCAGCTCATTGTGGTCCAACCTCCCTTTGTTTATACGACCTTTCCTTTGTTTGATTTGTAGATTTGCTACTGTGAAGTATGACCATGCTGTGAAGAACATCAAGAACCAGTTCATGCACCTCACCAACTACAGTGTAAACAAGAAGAGCAGTGACTATGTGAGGTAAGGTGGAATCGATTCGAACTTTATGCCATATACTCAGGTCTGTTTATTCTGTCCTCTGTTTAATCCACTGTTTTGAAAATCTTACCATGTCCTGTTATGTAGAAATATATAATTTTTTACATGACAGATTTTTGTTTATGAATCATCATGTTGTTTTAGAGGCCCATATGTATCAAATTTCTCCCTTGTACTAGTCTAATTCTGTTTCTTTGTACATGGCCTCCTAAATTCCTAATGTAAAACTAGTTCTTGGGTCTGAAATTAGACAGCAGAACAACGATTTTGCTGCATGGGCTCTCCTTCCTATCTCCTTTCGGAGTTAGGTAATGTAATGGATTTAGATGAATGAGACTCAAACTGGAACGGATTTGAACCGTCATAAACAGTTAAATCATCACTCAGTGTTGTTCGTTGTTCCCAAATGGAGAAAGAATGGATCCTCAGATGTGAGATAATCCCCCTTGTTTGTTAATCATGTCAACATTGTTACACTGTGCTCATTGCTCAGTTGTGTTTTGGCTAAGGCAGACACTGAAGACCTTGTCTTCCTTTACAGCTGTGATGACCCTGAAGTAGAGGATTATGGGAACAAATGGAGCATGAGTGCAATGCTGAGGTATTTAAAACAGGAGGGAAAGGACACCACATGTGAGTAAAGGCAAAAGGTTATTGTATCACACTCACCTGTTCTATTACACTGAAAAATACTATTATTTTATTCATGGCTAAAGTAATGGTGAATAAAATATTAAGAAACAAATGGGGGATTGGGGGAATTAGCATTGATAGCATTTTCATTTATAAATGATTTAGTCCCTGAGACTTTGCTAATTGTTGCTATAATTAAGTTCAGTAGCATAAAACGGCAAAAACATCAATCTCGAATTGGACTAACATGCGGTGTTGTCTGTTGTGTGTCAGTGCTGATGGGTCAGATAGAGGACCTGATCATCAAAGCTGTGCTAAGTGCAGAGTTACAGATTGCTACGGCCTGCAAGACGTTTGTCCCTCATCGCAACAACTGCTTTGGTAAGCTCTGTCAGAAAGAAGGTTTATATTGCATTATTTAACAAGGTAAAAGTGTGATTTAAGCTCGTGTTTGTGTCTAATATCCCGTATCTGCTGTATCCTGCATCACTTGACTGCCTTTCAGCTAAAATTAAAAAGAGTAAGATAATCTAATTTAGATGCTGTATGTCCCATTCTTATGGTTTGTATCACTTAAAACACATAGACACTAATCTACTCTGTATGGGCAAATGTATTCTTTTATAAATATAAAAATATTGAAAAGAATTTTTAACGCCACACCGTAACTACAACGTTTGTCGCACATATGAAAAGAATGCCTGAGCATTCGGTGGCATTACATATTTCCTCCACTTGAACCAGCAGACCCAAACATGTTCTACCATGATCATTACCCTGTGCACAAAACGAGCTTCACGAAGATATGGTTCACATGGTGTTGAAGTGGAAGAGTAACTGTATCCCATAATAAGGGTTTAAATACTAAGCTAAAGCTGAATGTATTTCTCTGTAAATTTAGTAGCAGTTTATTAAGTTACAGATTTAGAAGAAATAAAATACATTTCAATAATATTAATCTGTACTGATGAACACAGCTGTGCGATAGCAATTTTCTTGGACTTTCCTATTCCACGTGACTTAATATTCGAAATTTCATAAAGCATTTACTAAAATATTCTTCTTCATTGCACTTCTTAAGGATGAACCTTTTGACTTAATTTGTATATAAATATTACTGGTACTTTTAACCCATAAAATTGGATTGATGATAAAAAAAAGCACATCTGGAATTTGAAACAGTAATAAAATTTGATAGTCACCATGTGTTCGGTGCGCACTGTTTCTGCAGCAAACACCGCCTTTAGTCATCATGAGTTGAAAAAGCATTGCTGAAGAACATACCGTTGATCACTGCACTCATTCTAAACTTTGAAACGTATAGTTCACTCACTCTAAAAATAATATTTTACATTCCGATATCGCGATCTCTTCATAGGTAATTACAGCAGAACTGTGTGAATTATTATTATTTTTTTTTTTGGAGCGATTCCCTCTGTTAGTATTGGCATTAATTGCTCTCTCCATCACTCCTTTTTTTGGCCCAATGTCCCTGTTAATCTCCCCCTCTCTCCTCTTGGCATTCACTTTACACTCCTTTTTCTCTGTCAATCCCTCTAAGAGCTGAGAGGAATGATATTGAAATGAGCTTAAACTGCGTTGTCTAAGCCTCCAAGGGTCAACCCCCCCCCCACCGTTTCTCTCTTCTCTTTTAATTTTCCTTTTCGCTTCCACCTCTCTCTATCCATATATCATCCCTTCAACATTGTTATAAGTGTGTAGGCGTAATAATTCCCAAGGAACTGTTGGTTGTTTAGGTGGCAAATGTTATATGCCAGCTCTAAGCTACACTATCTGAAAATCACCCCCATAAAGATGCTATCTGTCGTCTTCTTTTTCTCGCATTCCCCAGCGAGGTGTCAGTGAGCCCACAGGGTGAGGTTGTGGTAATGCTTAAAGCAGGCTGTGGGGTCAATGCAAGTTTGGGTCAGAACAGTACATGACAAAAACTAAGCAGCCCATGCAGGTGCAGACGTCACTGGAATGTAATAGATATGGCAGGATACAGGTAGGGTGCTAGTGAAAATCCAAATGCATACAAAAACAATAGGTCCTAATTACTTAGGAGAAAAACACGGATGTTTGGTAATGTCGACCAATTGTGCTGAAATTGGCAGATTATTAGACAGGGGCATACGTTTGCGTACGTTTTGCGCTTGCGGAAAAAGAACATAACTCTCTCATACCAGCAGGTGGCAGTAGTCTGTATTCAGCATCCGAACAGAGAAACCGGTAGAGCCGCCGCGATCATTAGTAACGGATTCGTGTAGCTTTTTTCAATCATGTCTACTAAGTTGCAAAGACAAGAGCAAGAATAAAACAAACGTCTTCAACTAGCTGTAGTTTAGGCTACAGGTAGGCACGGGCACCAAAACCTGGTAACAAGTGCACTGATTGGAGAGTCTTGTGTTGTTAAATAAATGTTTAATTTAGGCATTTTTCTATATCACGTCCTATTAATTATTATGAGATGAAGGGGGAAAAAATAAAACCTGCCAAAAAAATCGGAATCATATATCGACCATCGGCTGCTCTAATTTCCAAATCCCGGCATCTGCCAGAGAAAAACCCATATAGGAACACCTCTAAAAAATTACCCCGTGTATACCGTATTTTTTGAACTATTAAGCGCACCCAAATATAAGCCGCACCCACTGAATTTGACTAAGATTGTACAAAGGTGTCTGTTACACGGCTTGTATCTAAACAGTAGCCTACTAAGAAAGTCATTGTTCACTGTCTTCCTCCTTCCTTTCACAACTATTTCGAGAGAGTTTATCTTTTGGCATTGCCGTGTGTTTAAAAATCACCATCGGTGAAGTTTTTCTCCCGATGCCGTGCAGCTCAGAACACAGGTGAAGTGCGTTTTTTTATGCCTGGTTGTTTTCAGCGTGACGAATGATTCGCATTTCCTGTTGCCAGTCGGAGTGAGCGGCAGGTAAACATCAGAGGAACATCATCCATATTTATGATGTGGTGCGGCCCGATTCAGTGGGAGCGTATCTGATTTAATATAAAGAGTTTCATTGGTTCACCTGAACCCGTTTTTCTAATATTATGGTGCTCAGTTTTTTGGCTTGAAGTTTGTGAAACCGGGAAAAACTCAGGAACAATCCATAAATTAGCCGCTTTGTTGTTTAAGCCGTGGGGTTCAAAGCGTGGGGAAAAAGTAGCGGCTTATAGTCCGGAAAATACGGTACCTCGTATTTACTACATCTCCAGTTCCTCATATTCACATCAAATTTACAAACATGAGGCCTTTTGTTTTTTGTTTTTATAAAAATGCACACGAGATTAGACCTGTTTACAAGAAAGTACTTCATTTATCTATGTTTAGACACTATCTTTCTAACAAATAGAGCCCCTGCACAGCAATACAGCTCCTGTCAGTGTTCCTGACACTTCTAAAATGTGACACGCTTCTTTTTGAACATGAATATTTACTGTACTGTTCAATATTTATCTGCAATTTTGTCAAAACGGTGACCTTTGAACTGGATCTCAATCTTCGGAACTTAGATCCCTAGAAGCCAAATCTGGCGAGTTGAGTGGATGTGCAGATCATGTTGTTCCCAGCGAGAAACTCACCCTAGTGGGTGAGTGTTACAAAACTAGTCTAGAAACTTTTTGATACCACCTCGTATTCGCATAGCAGAAAAAAAGTGAGAAAGGTTGAAAGACCTAAATCCAAAAGCTCCGATGCCAGGCTATGCTTTCGGTCTAAAGAAAACATACTGCAGAGTGATGAACTCTGATGAACGTAGTGGATGTGGACAGCACTGTTTAACACGTCAATCCAAAACCTCCATATGTATTGAGAGCTGGTGGCTGCAGCAACCATAACAAATGATACATCATTATTATACTCATCAAGCTATTCAGTGAGAAAATTGGGATATAAATATTTAATCAAAGGATAAAAAATGATTAGTCAGAATATCCCCATCTCTTTCATCATCTCCACTGATCACACTTCTTCCTCTTGATCCGGGTTTTCTGTTTTTTTTTTTTCCCAATGAAACTAAACAACATGTGAATGTGTTATCATGAGGACTTTGCGAACCAAACATTCCATGATTAGCTTGATCTTTAAAAGGGTACACAGGTTTACAGAACTTATTTTGCAGAAGCTTCTGATTCTCTGATTCTTCCTTAATGTCCTTTTCTGAAATTGTTTGTTTGTAGATAATTGCTAAAACCAACAGTGCTTATTTTCTTTTCACTCAAATATTCCCAGGCAGTGATGGAAAGGACAATAAATAAGATTCAGTTCAGGATCTTAAAGCATTATTTAGTCTATAAAAGAAAAGGCTTCATTGTTTTCCCAGTTTCTGCACCATCTCCCCCAAATTTGTGTTAAGGCCACAAGGGGGGTGTTAAACACATAATTCTGATACTTGCCAAACGATTCCCTCAACCGTTTAGGGACTATAATATTCTTTTTATTACATTAAGAGAGGTTTTGTGTGTGTATGTGGGCGGGGGGGTGTCCCATCTGAATGAGCCACTGTAACTTAATACTTTATTGCTCCCTTTACTTCTCTGATGCAGATTGTTTATATGGCGTGTGAAGAAACCAGTGTCTGTGTGTGTTGGCGCAACACTGTGTGAATACAATATATAATTTATTTATTTCGCATATAGTACACTATATATGTGGCTGTCTGGAAATGAATTTATCTGTGTGTGTATTTAGTTTGTAGAAGATGTGAGGAGTATTTTGAAAGGTTTTATCTGTCTGTTAATGAGCATCGCGTATTGAGCATATCTCAATCAGTTATTTATTTATTATTATTTTTATAGCTCTAACTTGTAATTACTCCACAAGGAGTTAGACTGCATCATGCTGATAACATGGACATGATTAGCCATTAGTCATTAACTATTAGCCAAAGTAGTTTAAGCTTATTTTATTATACGTGGCACTAATGCCCAGCTGGACTTGCCTAAACACAACATCCATTACCTGATAAGACTGATCAGTTATAGCATTTGAAGTAATTCACTTCCTATAAAGTTACTATAAATCAGTGGTGAACAGTAAGGAAGTAAATGTAATTTGTTACTGTACTTAAGTAGCTTTTACGTGTATCTGTACTAAAATGAAGTATTTCAGTTTGGGGAGACTTTTACTTTAACTTCACCACATTTCAAAGTCAAATTTCGTACTTTTTAACTCAACTACGGTCGTTCGTTTTCATTTCTAAGTGGATAAAAACGTACCCGTTCAAGCACGCAGCGAGCCACCAATCAGATTAGAGCCCGCAATCCCGATTTTGAACTAGTTTTGATTGCCTCTTGGTGGCATCTACTTATCACGAACAGTGTCGCATCAGTTCAGCAGCAAGCAGAACATTTTAAAACGGATACATGATGGAAGAAACTCACGACCCAAACTCGCCACAACACCCGTGGCCTTATTCGCAAGATCTTTTTGAAGAAGTTGAAAAGACGGTTTTGGGCTCATGATAATTAATTTTATATTAATCAGTGTTTGACTCATTAATATCATTCTATTAATAGATTGGTCTTCTAAGAGTAACATTAGAGGTTTTTTTACATGAACTGAGTTGATTGAGGAAGAGTCTTGTGACAAAAATTATAATAGGAACATTATCGCTACAATAAATCATAGTACTTTGGATACTTATGTACATTTGAAGGCAAATACTTTTATACTTTTACTCAAGTGAAAGTTTAAAGGGAGAACTTTTACTTTTACTGGAGTGATATTTTACAGAGTGTATCTCTAATTTAACTTAACTACACAGTTTGTCCACCACTGCTATTGTGGAAAATAAAGTCAGACATTTTATCTATAGAAATATATTTAAGGATTATCCAGTTTTAATAAAAATTGTTATGAATTTAAAGCTTGAAAGCTTCAACTAGATGCTATATTTTTAGCCTGGTAAAGAATTGTATTGGGAATAGTTGGTTTTAAAACAATATCTTAAAATATTTTTTATGTTTTGTTTTACTTAATTATGTAATTGTAATAAATTATGAGATGTTATTTTGTAATTAATAATCTTGGTGTTTACTCCTGTGATGCCCAGTAAAGCATGGGTTCTAACAAGGACAAACCAGAAAACATTATCCACACTAGACATGTCTGGTCCCAGGAATTTTACGAATGTTTTTCTGTGATTTAAATTCTGCATTAATTGTAGCATTTACTTTTGCTTAAACTAGGACTTTCTGTCCAACTATGCTGACAAGGTCCAGGTCCACCTTAAACCATTGTCCCAACAATCACACCATGATACTCCTCTTTTGGTTACTGAGATCACCTTCTCGCTGCACTTCCCTTGTACAGAAGTACTCCCTTTTTCACCAGGCTGCTGATTCAGCTTGTTGTTTTAGCGATACTGGCCGATACTGCTAATTGTTTGAGGTAGTCAAATGCTGACCACATTCCTGAGGTCTCCACATTGGAGAGCTAAGGACTAAAAGATTAGGCAATTCTCAGTATGCTACACTATGCTGGTATCCTCACCTAAAGTCTTGCCCACAGCAGCCAACCAGGCTTTGTGGTCAGTTGCTTAGATGGATATGTTCATACAAATGATCTTCAGAGATCTTCGTCTGGTAAAACATGGGATTGGAATGTAGTTGGTAAGGAGGCAAAATTTATAAACTGTATCCCCCATCTTTGTGGATACTTTAGATTTTGACAGTTTATTTATTTAAACCCATTGAAGTCTGGGTCACAAACAGGTCATCTATGATGGATGCGATTGGAGATTGCTGGATGCCATAGTTGTATATTGACTTCTATAGTTCAACTCAGCTGACTTCAGCATATTCATGGCTGGTGCCAAATTCCCTTCTCAAGCCTGTGCCATGGGGATGCAGAGACTCTCAGACTGTTAATTGTTCATTATAAGGTCCTATAATCTGATGCCAGATTTCAGCTACCTCTACAGTCTTGTGAGTTTTCAAATGAGCAATATGAATTACACACACCCTCCTTGCCTAGCATAGCGATTTTTTCACACACTGATCCTACAGGTATCTTATTTTGCTCTGTTGAAATAAGTCGCTAGATCTGCATCCTGACTGTGGTCAACCAGTTGATGACCGCTGACCAGGATGACTTGTATGCAAGGTTTTGTTGGCAGATTTAACTGTCAAGTATAAAATGGTTTGTTTTCAAGGCTAAATGGTTTGTATGCTAAAAGCTTTCCTTCTTAAATGTCTGGATCTGAAGCAACAAGCATGCGTTTCTTATTGCTTTGTTGATACCGAGGCAACTGCCTCCACCCATTGTTAAAATGTTTATTAAAAAAAAAAAAAAAAAAAAAAAAAACACCCAAAGCTGATTAGAATGCAATTTGTTTTGAAGTGCTGGCACGATGTCAGAAGTCACAGCAATTGGGACAACCATTTAACTGCTATGTAACACCACTGTTATTGCTCCTGTGGCCTGATTTGTTATGTAGCTATGCCAGGGAGGTTATTTTAGATAGAATTTCGGGCTTCATCTTCTTTGCCTCTCTTCCATTGCCCAGAAGCTCATAACAGCGCTCCGCTCTTGATCTTTCCTTGTTGATATTTATTTATTTTCCTTACTGTGCATATTTTGCGGTTACATTAATAAGGCCTCCTGGTATATGGTGAAGAGCCAGTGTGCAAGTCTGCTTGTGCGGGCTTAAGCAGTGGTGAAGACCGGCGTCTGCTCCTAATTGAGGGAAAATGCGTAGCACATGGAGTTTGGTTGGCAGTTTTGGTAAGGGAGAGTGCGTGCAAGTGTGTGTGTAAAGGGTGCTTTTGGTGTGTTTGTGTGCAAGTGTCAGGGCATCCAGGCAGCGTAAAAGGTTATACGCCCATTTATTTTCCTCTGTGTATCTTTCCAGACTCTTGGATTGCTCTTCTGCAGAGATGATATATATGAATTTTTTATTTTTTTTAACTTTGTAGAATTTCATCCACGTAAAGCTGATTTGTTAGAACACGAGGGAAAAAAAGAGCTACTGTATAATCTTTTCCACCTCTAATGTTACTGTCCATGGCAGGGTATTACATACAATCTGCCTTCTCATCGGCTCTCACTACCCATTTCTAAATAGCCGTACTGTTTGCACATTTAATAGCCAGCGAACCTGATATCTGGCAAGAATCTCCACTTATTTAAAGATGAACTCATTTACATGCAGCCTTTTTGTTTTCGTGAAAGAAAAGGGATGTTTGAATAAGGTGTTCCACACAACCAAAGCACTTCATGCTAGGAGGCATAAAACTGAAGCTATAAACAAACTTTAACTAAGCATTTGTACATCTTGAACCTTTTGTTTGGGTCACTTTTTTTTTTCTTTATAAGACTCAGTATTTATAGTAGAATTATTGATTTTTTTGGATTAATAGTGACATACTCCCTGTAAAATGATTAGATCATATCTTCCTATCAGTATATAAGTTAAGGAGGAACCGCAGATGAAGTGCTGAGGGATGCTTTACAGCTGCGTTTGAGTAATCATTCTCTTTGTAGGCCATATCTAATAGTGTGAGAGAAATGCAATGAAATCTGATCACTGATGCAAAGACACACACACACACACACACACACACACACACACACACACACACACACACACACCACACACACACACACAAAGAGACACTCTTGCCAGTAGCAGCACCTCCGCTGTGTGAGAACCAGGAGCAGCGAGAGCAAAATAGCTTCATTTGAACTCCCTCTTTGCTAAAAGGTCTTTATTGTGCAGCTTTCACTGCCTGAGAGGCTTAAGATAGGGATAAATATTGCAGAGACTGTGGAATTGCCAGGTGCCTTTTTCACACTTGGAAAATTCTTTTCCAGTTTTGCCTTGACGTGGCATTAAAGGGGACAGGGCCAATGTATACTCAAGTTTGTGTAAATATTTAAATATGGTTATTTCAATATGACCACTTCTTTTGCACATGAAGGTGATTCATAAGAAGTGTATTTATATTAGCTTTCATTTTTTTTAGATGCTTAATATAGAAAGTACATCTAAGTGACATTGGTTATAATTGCACTTCGTAGTTTTAAAAGTACAATTTGCAAGTAAGTGCTACATGACTTAAAGTGATGATAACACAGCAAATTTCAATTTTCATGTGTATACACATACATTTCAATCCACACCTCTAGATTTGTCTCTGTGATAAACTTTATACTTTAATTTTAAAATGCTATGATTGACTTATGCTTAATCGTATGTTTTGTACTTTATACAAGTTTCAATTAGTCTTTAATCTATAGGCATAATGGTTTTTACCTCCAGAGTGCACCTGTCCCTTAAAAATTCCAAAAAATTTAATTTTACAATAGGAAAATAGATCCAAATCTCTGGAATATTAGTCTTTCTTTTTGTTCGCCAAATATATATATATATATATATATATATATATATATATATATATATATATATATATATATAGTATATATTTATTTATTTTTTGCATTGTAGCACTTGTTTCTATGGCAGCAAAAAATAAATAAAAAAATTACAGGCTAATAAAAATTCATGGTAAACAGCAACTGCTCAAGTCTGTGACTTTTGTGATTGTGTTCTCAAATGAATGCTTTGAAACACACCAATAAAGTAATATATTCACTTTCATGAATTGCTTTATCCTGGTCAGGGTTTTGGTGGCAACTGAAACTGGTAGTTTGCACATTTAATTCACATACTGTCAAGTTATTTTGGGAAAACCCACACAAACATATAAAACATGTAAAACTTCACACTGACTTTTAACAAATTAAACTGGAGACCTTGGAGTTCTTAAGCAATTAGGGCTGCAACTAACGATTATTTTGATAATCGATTAATCCGGATTATTTTTTCGATTAATCGGGTTGTCTAAAAAAATAAGACGGGGAAAAAAAAAAAAAGAAATGTTTTGATTAAATGTTTTGCTTTATAAATATATAAAACTCTTTTATAATAAACCTATAGTATTTATGTATTAAAGTGTACCTAAAAAAATCCACATAGTGAGTTTAACTATCTTTAATTGTGACATATTAAAGCTTGTAGCTTGTTTAGGAGTGCATGGGGCATTGCTCCTTTGAACAAGTTTACTCAAGCTGGGTTGTTCCTTTCTGTAACACAACATGGTGGAAGCTCAGTGGTTAAGGCATTGGACTTTGGATTGGAAGTTTACAGGTTCAAATCCCACCACCACCAAGCTGATACTGCTGGGCTCTTGAGCAAGGCCTTTAACCCTCCCCTCCTTAGTTGTAAGTTGCTCTGGATAAGGGCAACTGTAAATGTTGAAAATTTTTTTGACAATTTTTATTTAAAAAAAATACTCAGACATTTTGTTTAATTTAAGTTTGTTGTAGTAGACAAATGCTATATAAAGCGAATGGAACGGAGAAACGCAGCAGGCTTGATTTAAAAGAAAGGAAAAAATATGCGCTGGTGAACAAATGCATAATAAATCACTGAAAACCACAACAGTGACAAAAGATTTAATTCTTTACTGCTGCTCTTATTTGCTGCTTTTAGATTTAGTTTTTTTTGCACCGTTTTAATCGAATCATCACCATGTCATGAGCGAGCTGATTGTGCAACCCGAGTCACGACAGAACAGATCCAGTGCGACTGTTCTGAAGTTGGCAAACAAACAGTTTACACCATAACACTTTATTAAACTACACTATTCTCACATGAGGAGAAAGCGTGTTTTTGTGCTCATGCATCACTTACTTCCATACACGCACACGCTCCACTTTGCAGAACTTGCAGGTTACAGTCTTCATTGTTGCCTTAGATGACTTTGGACGCACATTTTTTCCTGCTGCCGGTTGACCTGCATTTTCCAACATTTATCTAGTGGCTGTGTTATCTTTTGTCGTCATGCAAGCCCGTAACTTGAGCAACCCTACTAATCGATAACGGCATTCTCTGACAACAAATTGAACTAACTATTATTATCGATAATAATAGTTTATTGGTAATATATAAAAAATAATATTTTATCGATTAGTTTTTGCAGCCCTATTAGCAATGAATTGAAATATAATTGTAGAATCGTATGTATCACAGATATAAAACTGTTATGTTGGCCATCATATGGCTTGCTATTGCTAGTGTATACCCAAGCAGAAAGCATAGATTTTTAAGTTCATGTAGCATCTGCTGCACAGTTAAAGGGCAAACAGATGATGACATGGCTGAGTGAGAACACTGACCCAGATGTTGGCTTTCGTAAGTAATATATTTTTCTAAAGTCATATTTCTCACCAATTCTAAATCAAATGCCATTTGAATAATTTCAGAGTTAACATTAGGAAGCCCTTATGAGATTCTCAAAGCAGATGTCTTTGACTAAGTTCATGAAAAGGCACATTCTAGCATATTTTATATTGCTGTTTTTGCCATGACATTATCTTTGCACATGTTTGCTTTGAAGACTGGCCCAGTTTTGCTTAAAAAAATATATCTAATAACATTTTATTGAGTTTATGAGTGTGTCTGTAAATGTTTCTTATCTCTGTCTGCTTTTAATCTCCTTCATTAGGTTGGGGGTATTGAATTTAATCCATGCTTTTCTTAGTAACCGTCTTTGAAATGGAATATTTTTCAGCTCATTGGATATTTTATATGCGCTTAATCAGTAGCAGAAATATGCATGCTGTCACAAGTCAGCCCATGATGAGGCCTCTTCAGTGGCTGCCTCTATGTTGGGGTGCTTGAGAAGTTGGCTGCCCTTCCATCCACCAGACTAATTTCATAAGTGTGTGTGTGTATGTGTGTGTGTGTGTGTGTGTGTGTGTGTGTGTGTGTGTGTGTGTGTGTGTGTGTGTGTGTGTGTGTGTTGGTGCACACATGCTTCTGTCTGCAGAATTGTATGGTTTTGATGTTCTCATTGATTCCAACCTCAAGCCATGGCTTTTGGAAGTGAACCTTTCTCCATCACTTGCATGGTGAGTGACATCAGTTTTGACACTATAAACTCATACTTTTGTATCATTAGTTTTTCCAGCTTTTCATGTGCTTGAATTTTGTATAGCATTTCATTTATTTAAGCTTATGGATTCAAATTTGGTAACCTCTGATTTTAACAATTGGGTCTGCTTTTTATTATTGTCTTTTTAGGTATTTTGTATTGATGTCATTAGTTTTGTAGCTGATGTAATTCTATGGTTAATAGCCAGTCCTCCGTTTTTTTTTTTTGGAAACCTTCATATTTTGTGCCTGTTTTTATCATGCAGATAAAACAACAACAACATGATTTTATTAAACATTTGCTGTATGGACAAAAGTATTGAGGGACCTGACTTAACCAGCCATATGTGGTTCTTCCCCAAACTGTTACCACACAGTTCTATAGTATGTTTTTGGATGCACTAGCAGTACATTTTGCGTTCACTTAAACTTCGAGACCCAGACTCTTTTCCAGCATGAGAGTGCCCCTGTGCAGAAAGCCAGCTCTATGAATATATAATTTACAAGGTTTGGAGTGGAAGATTTCGAATGACCTGCTGTAAAGATCTGACCTCAACCCAATTGAACACCTTTAGAATGAATTAAAAACACAGATTGCACCCCAGGGCTCCTCACCCTACATCAGTACCTGACTTCGATAGTATGCTTGTGCCTGAATGAGCACAAATCACCATAACCAGACCGTCTTCCCAGAAGACTGGAGGATAATATAACAGCAAGTAGGAAAGCCATAATAATCATATGGTCAGGTCTCTACAAATCTTTGTCCACATAGTGTTTCTAATAATACTTTCATACTGTATTCAATTATAGGGGTTTAACTTTTGGGGTAAAAATACAGTAAATGCATTTTTCTGTGAAGTTAAATCTTCACAACTAAACAAATCTAGTGAAATATCTTTTCACATGGGGAACGGGGACTAAATGTGAAATGGGATGTTCATGTTAGGGACTGCAGGTGAAAATTAGCATTTTTTTGCTATAACCTAGCACATGACAGCTCTTCTTTTTTAGACTAATGTTTTCTGTCCATTGTCCCTGATTAAGTATAAATAAACTCATTCATTCAAAAAGCCTGTATAAATATTATCAGGTGTCCGCAAACTTTTATCCATACATTGTATATTCAATAAAGTCAAATTATACCTGCTATCATTACAGACAGAAGAATTTCTAACCAACAACCATGAGTCAACAGAGATAATGACCTTTATTCTAAAATTGTTAAAACTATTAAGCAATTCATTTTTCTGGGTTTAAAAAAAAAAAACATGAACCTATCACTGCAAATGTCATTTACTTAATTTTGTATTCCTATTGTTATTCATGTCCCATTTTTTTATCAGCTGCACCTTGTTTTTGCTCAGAATATCCGGATCAAAATATTTCCCAAATATATTTGTACAATCTGTAGAGGCATAAATTTAGATCCTTATTAGATATCTGTTCACCTTTTCCCTCATTTTTTGTTCCTGTGAGGACTGTCCTACTAAAAACCATTGAGGCTAGATCCACCCATGTATTTCTTGAATTGTTATATATATATATATATATATATATATATATATATATATATATATATATATATATATATATATATATATACACATACAGTGAGGAAAATAAGTATTTCAACACCCTGCTATTTTGCAAGTTCTCCCACTTAGAAATCATGGAGGAGTCTGAAATTGTCATCGTAGGTGCATGTCCACTGTGAGAGACATAATCTAAAAAAAAAAAAAAATCCAGAAATCACAATATATGATTTTTTTTAACTATTTATTTGCATGATACAGCTGCAAATAAGTATTTGAACACCTGTCTATCAGCTAGAATTCTGACCCTCAAAGACCCCAAAAGTCTGCCTTTAAAATTTCCACCTCCACTACATTTATTATTCTAAATTAGATGCACCTGTTTGAGGTCGTTAGCTGCATAAAGACACCTGTCCACCCCATACAATCAGTAAGAATCCAACTACTAACATGGCCAAGATCAAAGAGCTGTCCAAAGACACTAGAGACAAAATTGTACACCTCCACAAGGCTGGAAAGGGCTACGGGGAAATTGCCAAGCAGCTTGGTGAAAAAAGGTCCACTGTTGGAGCAATCATTAGAAAATGGAAGAAGCTAAACATGACTGTCAATCTCCCTCGGACTGGGGCTCCATGCAAGATCTCACCTCGTGGGGTCTCAATGATCCTAAGGAAGGTAAGACATCAGCACAGAACTACATGGTAGGAGCTGGTCAATGACCTAAAAAGAGATGGGACCACCATTTCCAAGGTTACTGTTGGTAATACACTAAGACGTCATGGTTTGAAATCATGAATGGCACGGAGGGTTCCCCTGCTTAAACCAGCACATGTCCAGGCACGTCTTAAGTTTTCCAATGACCATTTGGATGATCCAGAGGAGTCATGGGAGAAAGTCATGTGGTCAGATGAGACCAAAATAGAACTTTTGGGTCATAATTCAACTAAACGTGTTAGGAGGAAGAAGAATGATGAGTACCATCCCAAGAACACCATCCCTACTGTGAAGCATGGGGGTGGTAGCATCATGCTTTGGGGTGTTTTTCTGCACATGGGACAGGGCGACTGCATTGTATTAAGGAGAGGATGACCGGGGCCATGTATTGCGAGATTTTGGGGAACAACCTCTTTCCCTCAGTTAGAGCATTGAAGATGGGTCGAGGCTGGGTCTTCCAACATGACAATGACCCAAAGCACACAGCCAGGATAACCAAGGAGTGGCTCTGTAAGAAGCATAGCAAGGTTCTGGCGTGGCCTAGCCAGTCTCCAGACCTAAACCAAATAGAGAATTTTTGGAGGGAGCTTAAACTCCGTGTTTCTCAGCGACAGGCCAGAAACCTGACTGATCAAGAGAAGATCTGTGTGGAGGAGTGGGCCAAAATCCCTTCTGCAGTGTGTGCAAACCTGGTGAAAAACTACAGGAAACGTTTGACCTCTGTAATTGCAAACAAAGGCTACTGTACCAAATCTTAACATTGACTTTCTCAGGTGTTCAAATACTTATTTGCAACTGAATTATACAAATAAATAGTAAAAAAAAATCATACATTGTGATTTCTGGATTTTTTTTTTTTAGATTATGTCTCTCACAGTGGACATGCACCTACGATGACAATTTCAGACCCCTCCATGATTTCTAAGTGGGAGAACTTGCAAAATAGTAGGGTGTTCAAATACTTATTTTCCTCACTGTATATAAAAACCCTGATTCAAAGACTGCCTTTATATTGGTCTGGCAAATGAAAAGAGAAATTTTTAATGAAGTCTCAAATGAGTCGAGGGTTTCCCCTCCCTGAACACTACACTGAGTGTAAGTGTAGTGTAAACATGCCTATAAACATTTTGTACAGTGATTCTTAAAATAGCCAAAGTTACAGTTTCCTGTTTCCTGCATTTTTTGTTTTAGGGTCGATAAATCTTTGGCCAACTTGTTTAAAGCCTCACTTGACTTGTGGAAAGACTGTTGTTCTTTTTTGCAGAAAAAGGATTTACCTGGATGTTGTGTAATAATTATATAGTAACTTTTTTAATATATATATATATATATATATATATATATATATATATATATATATATATATATATATATATATGGCATGCTTACACACACACACATTTTATTTATCTATTATTTTATTAGTTTAGCTTTAATAACATGTGAATTTGATTGCAAAAGGAAATGAAAGATCTTGCGCAGTACAGTGCCTGCTGTAAGGTATATGTTACTTGTAGGTAACAGCAAGACTTAGAGTGACATTGAGTGTATGTATTATTAACTACATGGATTGCAAAACCAGATCATTTCTAGCTATTGTTTAAATGAAACAATCAGCATTTCTCTTCCTCATAGGCTCCAGAGTGCTTCATATGAACCTTTTACGTACCTTACATACTGTATTATAATAATATTTTATTTGACAAAATTTATTCATTTGCATTTTTTTATACATTTCTTTTTTCTAGTGATACTCCCCTTGACCTGAAAATAAAGGCGAGCATGATCTCAGACATGTTTTCTCTTGTAGGTGAGTTGCTTTTTCGTCTCTCCCCTCATACTCACTCTTCTGTATCACTTTACTATTCATCCATTATGTTTATGTACCACCATGGCTGGAGAATGCCGTCACATTTGCTAAGGCAAATTAGAAGTTTCAGCAGCCTCAATGGCCCTTATTCATCAGAGTAGCGGAGAAACAAGCGCAGATTTGAGTGCGTGGAATCGTACGTCATTAAAATGAGCGGATAATTTGAGCTCGATTGATGACTCCATTTCAGTTGCGAGAACATTAACCTCTATCCATTCGTCCCATGTTTACATGTCACGTGCATACAATACATCCCAATTTCCTATCTAATTTGCGTGTAGAAAACACCCTGATTTATGTAAACAAATAGAAATCCTTCAACAGGCTACAGTTACACAAGATCTACAAAATCTAAATGATGCCAAAATACATAGCTGAGTTGGACATGCTCTTGTTTGCTGAAAATGAATACATCGTATTATCGATATCCTTAACCGGTGTGAAAGCTGTGCACTAAGCGAGAACTTCAAATGATTTTAATTCAATGGTTAACAGTTTGTATGGTAAAAATGATAATCCAAAATGTAGGTGTGTCTTGTCCTCTAATCCTTCGTTTTATTGATATTAATGACTAATTATAAAAGGGAATGTAGACAACTACTTATGTGGCTATTCAAAATGAGGTAGAACATTTTCCAATCTCATCTGTGTGTATTCAAATTATTTATAGTGTAAACATGCCATTGTTTTCTGTGTGTTCTAATGTTGATATGAAAGAAAATATTTGTTTTTGTGATGAGTGCTTCTCAAAGCTTTTGTATTTAAATGTGCTTTATTGTTAATGAAAATGTATACAATTATCCACTTTTCTGCTTAATTGACATTCAATACATGTTTGCTCAAAATCCCATGACTTATATTTTATATATAATATAAGATTCCTGCAAGCACTATTGTGATTTCAAAGATATTTATATTCTGAGAATGTATAATATTATATATATATATATATATATATATATATATATATATATATATATATATATATTCCAGCTGGCTGGAATAAATCTTTACATGTACTTCTTAACTGCTTCCCTGCTTCAGACTAATCCTTGAGGCTATGTTTGTGTGTTTCTTTTTCCTATTGTTTATGCAGTTCACGAGTTTATGAGTCACGTAATCCATATTGCTATATGGCAAAAATCCTTTAGCTGAGAATTGTGTTGCCTGTTGGTTTCATTTACGATGCACGCAAGCATTTTTGTGGTCTTATAAATGCTCTCATATTTGTTGATTGTTGTCAGTGACATTGATGGTCTTGGAATAAAAAAATCACACGATTATTTATCGGCATGAGCGTACCCACGTTGTACAAGTGTCAACATAAAGCTATTATTAAATTCTTGTGAGTTGCCTGAAGAGAAACTACCTCTTTATAATATACTATTTATTTGTATTATTAGTTCAAATGGCTTCATGCATTTATATACCTGCATTTAATGGTTACATTACAAGTCATTTTTTATTTGCAAAAAAAATTTTCATCAGTTTATGAACAATATTTTACTACTATATTTTACTTATATAAGTACTGAAATTCTTTAGCTGGAATTGTCTTATCTTTATATTCAGGCCACTGTAGTTTGCCTCAGTGGTAAACATAATGGGTACATTTATAGTTTCTAACATATTTTGATTATGTAATCAAGTCAAGTCAAGTTTATTTCTAAAGCGCTTTTCACAACAGACATTGTCTAAAAGCAGCTTTACAAAATTTTAACAGTTAAGGTGAATGGTGTGTATTTATCCCTGATGAGCAGCCGTGGTGACTGTGGCAAGGAAAAACTCCCTTAGATGACATGAGGAACAAACCTTGAGAGGAACCAGACTCAAAAGGGAAACCCATCCTCATTTGGGTGATATTAAGAGTGTGATCATTATCTATAATCTATAATCTAATAAAAGGTCTAGGCTTGTCTTTGTGGCCAGGCTCCTTGATTCCACAGGAGTGATGCATAGTAATGGCTGTTTCATGGTTCCAGATTATTGCCTTCCTTTAGGGGAGATGGGATGCGTATAAATGTTTAGTCTTTGTTGCACTCATCTGTTTTTAAATACTGTAGCTGCATCTACTAGTTAGCATTTGAATAAGAAGGTGAAGGAAATCATTGAATGTGTGTCAAAAATTTTATCTTTTTTTGTTTTATTTCATTGGTCCTTTGCGAAATCAAACACTTACATTTTTTACTAAGATTTAATTTAAGATTTAATAAAGATCAAAATTATTATTTTTTTGGCCTTAAGGGTTTGTATGCCAGGACCCTCTACTAAAACAGATGCGGTCAGATAAGGCTGGATCTGAACCAGCTGTGAAGAACCACAAAACTCAGGTAGGTGTGGAGATTTGCAAACTGGCCAAAACAATGATGACGACTGCTTGCGATTATTGTTGGAAAAACTGTGCAAAGCTACATATTGCTGTTAAATGTGGAAAATGACTTTAGTCTGAAGTGAGCTTTTCTCGTGAATTTGCACTATGCTACATGGTACATTAAGCAGCTAATATTTATTTAACTGCATGCTTCCTTTACTTCCTTTTTCCTTTCTCATTTTAAAGGTGGTGAAAAATATGCAAAGTTCTGGTCATTACGCTCAATGAATTCACTGTGAAAGAATGTAATAATTTGTGCTGAACAATTTATTCTTTCTAATCCTGTGATTAATTACTTTTTGTGATACAATGACATGCACAGTTACCAATTTAGTTTCGTCCAATTCGGACATTTTTCTGCTCATATTGTATAATCAAGCAAACAGTGCGGATATTATTCATTTATACAATTGAAAAGAATATTTGCAAATGCAACGTAAGCTATAGAGTTCAGTGTCGCATCAGTCAGTGATACTGGTGTATTATTCGGATTTCTACTGTTCTTTTTACACTTCTGATTCATGTCTTGGAAGATGTAGTCTATAACTATTGTGGTAGGCAAATGAGAGTAGCAGCTGCCGTTTAAACCTTTGATGACCACAGTTGTGTATTAATGTATAATGTGGCTTTTTCCTCCATCTTTATTTCCCCTTAGCATCATTTCGTCGCACAGGCTGCGTCTGCCAAATCCAAAGCGGTGGGTCTGCCGTCCTAATATAAAATAACGAATTTTTGTTTGTTTGTTTTTCTTATTCTTTCTCCTTTAAATGCTTTCTATTTTTTATTTAATAATTTTTTCTTATAAAGAGGAAAAAGAAATTACCCAGGTGTTACTCAGACAAATAAGCAAAAAAAAAAAAAAAAAAAAAAAAGGATGTAATAAAAAAAGGATATATATATCCTTTTTTTTATTACATCGAATTAATCACTTAAATTGGCACAAAATTAAATTGATTAATTAAAATGAGATAAATCGAAAAAAAATTTTTATTAGTATTATTTCATAAATAGTTTACGTTTGTTAGACTCCATTTGGGTAATACAGATGTGTATACAGTTGTGTGAAAACGTGTTTGCCCCTTTCTGATTTCTTAGTTTGTTTGCATGTTTGTCACATTTTAATGTTTCAGATCATCAAACTAATTTAAATAAAAATTATTTTTTAAATGAAAGTTTTTATTATTGAGGGAAAACAAAATCCAAAACTACATGGCCCTGTGTGAAAAAGTCTTTGCCCCCCGTTAAAACTGTGGTTTATCACACCTGAGTTCAATTTCTCTATCCACACCCAGGCCTGTTTACTGCCACACCTGTTCACAATCAAGAAATCTCTTAAATAGGACCTGCCTGACAAAGTGAAGTAGACCAAAAGATCCTCAAAAGCTAGACATCATGCCGAGATCCAAAGAAATTCAGAAACAAATAAGAAAGAAAGTAATTGAGATCTATCAGTCTGAAAAAGGTTATAAAGCCATTTCTAAAGCTTTGGGACTCCAGCAAACCACAGTGAGAGCCATTATTCACAAATGGAAAAAACTTGGAACAGTAGAGAACCTTCCCAGGACTGGCCAGCCGAAAAATAATTACCGCAAGAGCACAGCGACGACTCATCCAAGAAGTCACAAAAGACCCCATAACAACATCCAAAGAACTGCAGGCCTCACTTGCCTCAGTTAAGGTCAGTGTTCATGACTCCACCATAAGAGACTGGGCTAAAATGGTTTGCATAGCAGAGTTCCAACCACTGCTGAGCAAAAAGATAAACATAAAACATAAAGGCTTGTCTCAGTTTTGCCAGAAAACATCTTTGTGATCCCCAAGACTTTTGGGAAAATACTTTGTGGACTGACGAGACAAAAGTTAAACTTTTTGGAAGGTGTGTGTCCCATTACATCTAGCATAAAAGTAACACCGCATTTCAGAAAAAAAACATCATACCAACAGTAAAATATGGTGGTGGTAGTGTAATGGTCTGGGGCTGATTTGCTGCTTCAGGACCTGGAAGACTTGCTGTGATAAATGGAACCATGAATTCTGCTGTTTACTAAAAAAATCCTGGAAGAGAATGTCCAGCCAACTGTTCATGACCTCAAGCTGAAGGGAACTTGGGTTCTGCAGCAGGACAATGATCCAAAACACACCAGCAAGTCCACCTCTGAATGGCTGAAAAACACAAAAATGAAGACTTTGGAGTAGCCTAGTCAAAAAGTCCTGACCTGAATCCTATTGAGATGCTGTGGCATGACCTTAAAAAGGCGGTTCATGCTTGCAACCCTCCAATGTGGATGATTAACAACAATTCTGCATAGATGAGTGGCCCAAAATTCCAAAAAACAAACTCATTGCAAGTTATAGCAAACGCTTGATTGCAGTTGTTGCTGCTAAGGGTGGTCCAACCAGTTATTAGGTTTAGGGGCAAACACCATGCAGTTTTGGATGTTTTTTTCCCTCAATAATAAAAACCTTTATTTATAAACTGCATGTTGTGTTCACTTGTGTTATCTTTTACTAATATTTAAATGAGTTTGATGATCTAAAACGTGTGTGTTTATATGTATGTGTGTTTGTGTGTGTCCTTTTAGAGACATTCTTAAAGCAAACTCTAAAGAATCCATATTATTAGACTGTTGTAAAAACTTGCGCTAAAAATTGTATTTCGCCGCACTACAAATCGTATTTCTGGTACGGAGTGAGTAGCCACAGGGACACTGCGCTAACTCTAGTTTCTTTTTCATATACCAGGCATTGTTGTGTGTTTTCAAGTTTAATAACAAAAACAAAAAAAACTGTGACACAGTCCTCCTCATTACAGATATGACCTGGTAGTCTCTGGGTCTGTTTACTGCTTTACTGCTTAACTGACATGCCAAATCCCAAAACTATTCTATAAAATAGTATAATCCCTGTTATTTAAGATGACAAACGGAGGCAAATAGGTTAGACTCCTACCTCTGTTGACTTTTGGCACTCTGTCAAAAGCCCAGCAAAGCCGTCAATCTTTCGTGGCAACTCATGCCATTAGCGTGGGAGGCTACAGAGAAATGCCAGGCAAGAATGCCAGAGGAGATAAAACGTAACATTTATTTAACCAAACGAAAAAGCGATTGCATGTAGGTTTTTCTGTTTTGTGTACATAAATATTCACAACTAAAACCTACCATGAATCTCCTAAAACATTACTTCTGTGGTGATGATGTTAAAACAGAAACAATTTTGTTTAAGTAAAGTACATTTTATATGTCAGGCTCCATTACCCAGAAGTAAAATATAATATAAAGAGAATATATTGTAATATGAAACATGGAAGACCTGTCTGTGTATTATATCTGTCCTGCGGGAGATTTGAACCCTTTTTCTACATTTGCTGTTAATTTATGAAACTAAAAATGTTAATTAAGGGTTTTTTTGTTTGTGGAGTGAGTAAAGTACTCGTTTATTCTTTATCCACTTTCAGAGACCTCATTCTGCCAATAATCCTGAGGATCTGAAAGAGAAACAGGGAGGCAGGCATGTGGACACACTGGGCTTGACTGCAGAGGAGGTAATTCTGCAGTGGCGTAAAATAAATGGCTCAATTTGATTTGACTTAATGCGATACTCCCTTTGCATTTGTTGATTAGATCAATATTCGCACACACTTTAAAGCTTTTTAGAAGATTACAGATCAGGCCATGTACCCTTCTGCTATTTATTTTAAAAGTTTTGTTCTGTACTTGTTTTGGCCAGTTAAAAGTACTGAGGAGGACACAGGAGGAGCACGAGAGGAGAGGTGGATTTATCCGTATTTTCCCCACACCACAAACTTGGGAGCTTTACAGGTTAGAGTAGCCAGAGTCTCTTGGCAAGATGATGCATTGAACATTTTTGATTTTTTTTTTAAACACAAGTAAATACTATTGAGATCGCCATTAATTTGTGAATTCAGCAGTCCAAAACATGCAAGCATCCTATTCAATAATGTTCTACAGGTTTTATTGAGTCGATCTTCTTCTAACATCTTATTAAATGTTTTTAGTCATGTTACATTTAGAATTTTACAGTTTTTTTTGTGGGGGGTGAAAGCTTTTTATTCTGCCTGTCTGTGTCTTTTCATGTATTAGCGGTTACCTGGAATACAAGACATCCATGAACTCCATGTTGGCTAATAAACTTTTCCATAAAAGGTGAGCTTTTCCACAGTGGTCGGGGACATTTTTGAGGAAAGTTTTGAAATTTTGTTGATGTTTTGTCTACGGATGAATAGGTGGGGCATAACGTTTAACGATATACTGTCTGTACACTGGTATTATAGTTTTTATTTGACAGTCTGACATTTGTTCTCGCATCTAAAATAAATGAGGGGGAAAAAATCTGAAGAAAATGTATTCTGTGCGGCCAAAAGTTTGTAGACACCAGACTACTGCATTCATATGATTTTTTTAACATTCTATTCCATATTTAACCTCAAATTTGCCATTTTTCTTCAGGCTTTCCACAAGATGTGGAAGCACGGTTGTAGAGATTCGCTTGATGTTCATTAACAATGTCAGTAGTGAGATCGGGCGCTGATGTTGTGTGAGGAGGTCTGGGGTTCAGTCGACATTCCACAAAGCTTGATTTTCTTCACACATTGTCATGCTAGAACATGTTTCAAAACTAGTGTTTTCCAGTGAAAGGACATTATAATGGTGCGAGTGTGCTTTCTAGTTGTGGGAAAGGTCCACAAAAAGGTATCTGGTTGTCAGAGTGTCAGGTGTCCACAAACATTTGGCCATAAAAATGTTAATTACAAAATAATAAATGATACATCATGACAATCATGTTTATTATATTTAAATAAAATGTTTATTTTTCAGGGCAGCAAAATCCTCTGTGGCCACGCAATTCAAGTAAAAAAATTTGAAGTTACTTGCTTAAATCTTATAACACACTTACTCCCTCACAAATAGTTCGTGTGATAAAATTTGTGTTCATGCATTTTTCTTGTTAAAGCGGTGTGAATGTCTAATAGTCTGTATAAAATACACTATAGATTTATTGTGCAATTGAATCCTCCATGTTGAGTTTTTCCTTGAATAGGAATAGATTGGAGGGTAACGTGCCTTCAGAGGAAAACGTCTATAAAATCTGTCACGTAGTCCAGTATGAGAGCAAATTGCTGTCTCTTGAGGCACGAAGGCACAGAAAAAGGCATACGACTAGTGGCGCCACCCTTCGGAGACGGAAAACTGGTAAAATTCAAAATGAACATGACATGGAAATGGCTCTCTGTTATATAACTTTACCTACGCTGAAGCATTTATATATTTTCCCTGCCCGTCTTCAGGTCGAAGGCCATTAACATCATTAGTCCACAGCAGTGAACATGAGGAAGCCGATGAAGGCGAGGAGCAAGGACCACAGGGAAAGCAGGAGCACACAATGTTTCTGGCACACACAGACCCTCAGCCCACCCTGTTGGAGAGGCACCGAACTAAAGAACACTTTCCAGCTAGAGTCAGCAAACCCAAAGTGGATCTGCTCCATATTCTCCAGCAGGGGTGGGATCTCAGGTCAGTGTGAACATTGAGTGCTCATATAGGTGTTAATGTATGTGATATATTTTTCCCGCATACTGTAATACTATGGCCTTACTCTAAATGTTTGAAAAGAGGAAGGCTTTCAGTGAGTGAAGATCTACTATACAGAACATTAGAGCTGATTTAACTTTTATGAACAATGAACAATCATACCTAAGTAGTATGGTTCAGTAAAAACAAGAGTGAAGTTATACTCAACACTAGACCATAGGAATCGACAGCTATTCTGATATTGAGTGCAATAGCACAACTGCTGTTGATTTTATACATCAGTTATATAAACAAGGAATTAAAAACAGTGAGTAACTGTTACAATAGAAGCAAATATACATTTTTCTTTGCCATCAATAAAGAAATGTGTTTTTAAAGTAGTCACAGTTGATTAGAGCAATCACAAAACACAGGCTGACTGACACTCTATATAAAGGTGGCATCAAAAAGTTATGAGACTAGCTCTGTTTACAAGAAATTACTTTATCTATGTTTACACACTATCACCTTCAAAATAGTCCCCTTGCACACCAATACAGCACTTTCAGTGTTCCTGCCATGTCTGCGATAAGTCCTGAAAGTGTGTCAAGCACCTTCTGCTGTTCGCTCTGGATAAAAACGACCTTAGATCTGTTGACCTTCGTCTTCGGGAAGAGGGCGAAACCCGCAGGACCCAAATCTGCTGATTAGGGAGGGTGGGTGCAGAAGTGAGGCCATGTTGTTTTTGGCAAGAAACTCCAAAGAGTGTGAGGAGAGCTCTGTGACAGGGTGCACATGTGGCCAGAATAGCAGATGTGGTAATGCACGTAGTCAGATTAGCACCAGTTTCACAGCTCCCGAGGTACACAGGACCATGGCACACTGACTTATGAAGGCCGGCGCTCCCTGTGACTGTGCGTGTAACGTGTGCTGCCCTCTGTTGAAGTGTTAGAAAACTAGTCTCATAACTTTGATACCACATGGTATTAAAGGTCAACGTGAAGAACTATTGCTAGATTTGGAATTAAATATAGCAAACAGAAACAAGCACAGTGATACTGTACGAACAGAGAAATGTACCAGTGCTGTTATACTGAATTTCAGCACTATGGGAACGCCTCTTGAACAAATCCAATTAGCGAACTTTAACTAAATCTTGTATATATTTGCTACGAAGCGTAAACGTATTGTGCAGAGCTCCCAAGGTAGTTCATGCCAATAAACTCATTACTGAATGATTCTTGTTGTGAAACTCTGGTCACAAAGATGACAGAAGGTTTGTTTACTTTAGTGTGGACCTTCTCTAATTTACTTGACAGTAGTAATTCATATTATATTGCGATAATCACTATATCACTAGAACACTGTGCGGTTGAACTTCAAGGTTCCAGTGTGCTCCAGTGAGACCAGACCCTTTCCTTTTTATATCTATATATTTTTTGGATAATTGTGGAGCATATTTTGTTGTTTTCTCAAATTTCTCATATTACTAGAATGCTTGCTTGGCTGCACAAACAAGTATAATCTCTTTCTGTTGACCAGTAAAAGTAGCACAATATAAATTCTAAACATTCACACACTACTACATTAGCATGGCTTAAAGTCCTTGTGAGGACCTTTTATTGATGGCATCAATTACTAACAGCAAAAATGACAAGTCTACAGTGAAACACAACTCAGTGGTTAAAAGGAAATCTTTTGGCCTGGGGTTTTTTTTTCCATGTCTGCACTGTGGTGTCTTGTTCATGCAGTGTGTCTTCTTTTGCATGACTCCTCATTGTCTACCTTCTACACACAGGAAGTGGATCCATCCTCAGCCAGTAAATCAAGCCGGTCAACCTTGACCTTTATGGCTCCAATTGGCTGTCTGATTGGTGGAGTCAGACTGTCTTTCCTTTGTTTAACATTTAGCAGGAACTTGGAAAAGCTTAAAACACGTTCACTTCTTTCTCACGTTAAGCAAGAGCCCTACAAAAATATTTAAAGCTGCTCTTTTTATACAGTGACATTAATGAATATTACATACTTCTGTCAAAAGTGTAACAAAGACACCACTCTCCGCTTGGCTTATAAAAGCCCATCACAATTTGTAATTTGAGCAGGGAATTATAATGGCAAGTCTGAGTTTGTAGAAATTCCTCAGTGTTTGCCAGGACTGAAGAGAGACCTGGGCAATTAGACTACAGTATATCATTGTTTGTGTTTGACAGCTTTTTCCAAAATATTTTTTCTAAACATTGTAGTCCCATCGCTCACCTTAGGTTCTTTCAGGACATCAAAACAATTTATCAGCCGCAATAACATAGCTTAAGAAATTCTTTATCTTAAAATATTGCCTTTACAAATATGTTGTGGCACCGACACATTTTACTGTGCCAGACCAACAAATAACAGCAAAAAATACATACTTGGTGTGTAGGATTTTGTTGCACCACCCGGGTTAAAAAAAAAATAATTATAATTTTAATTGTACTTTTTTGTTGCTAAACCTATGTACATATTCCTATTTGACCTTAACCACACATTTGTGTTTTGTGATCTTAACCATTTTGCCCATTTGTTCGTTCTGTCTTCTTCTCCACCATCACGTTCTCTTATGCAGTAAAGTTCAGGCACGCATGGCTTTCTCCTCCTACCTCCACCGGGTTCAGATGAGGCTGCTTGTAGAGAACAGAGCCCACAGTAACGATGTCTGGGCACAAAAGGACAATGACCAGATGGTATTTTTTTAATTATACGTTTTTTTTTTATTTTTAATCTATTTGTGCCATATCCCAGTTCTTAATTTTGATTGGTCAGAAAATTATATATATATATATATATATATATATATATATATATATATATATATATATATATATATATATATATATATATATATATATGACATTTTCCCCAAGAGAAACTGTAGAGCACTAGATTATGAACACTGATACACTTACTCATTCATAAAGTTATCTAATTAGCCTGTCATGTGGCAACATTGCAATACATACAGTCACATAGATGTGGACCAGAAGCTTCAGTGTTCAGGGTTAGGGTTCACATCCACCATTTAAAAAATGTTTTAATTCTGTTCATTTTAAACGTCGACTGGAAAAATGGCCTGGTTTGACGAATCTCGCATTTTCTGCTAAGAAACACAGATGGACCCAACGTGCTTTGTATCAGCAGTCCAGGCTGGTAACAGTGGTGCAATAGTGTGGGAAAGGTTTTCTTGGCACAATTCAGGTCCATTATTACCAATCTATCAATGTGTGAATGCGACAGACTATTCAGTCGTGTTGCTGATAATGTGCGTTCCAACATGGTGACAATCTACTCGTCCTCTAATTCCAGCCGGATAATGCACCACGTGAAAGAAAATAAAACGTTGTCTCTAACAGGTTTAATGAAAATGAACAAAGAGTTCAGTGTTCCTCAGTGGCCCCCTTAGTCACCAGATCTGAATCCTCCTAAGAGATTCTCAGCATTAAAGTGAACGTAGAAAATCTACACAAATTATCATGTTAAAACCATGCCACAAAGAACTGAGGCTGTTCGGAAAGCAAAAGAAGGCCCTACCTAATGTCAATATACACAGACCATGCATAACTTTATGCCCACTGATCAGGCATAACATTATGACCACCTAACGAATATTGTTTGTTAATATTGTTAGTCCCCCTTTTGCTGCCAAAACAGTCCTGAACTTTCGAGCATGAACACCATTAACTTCTTCAGCAATTTAAGCTACAGGAGCTCGTCTGTTGGATCGGACCACACAGTGCAGTCTCGGCCGCCCATGACCTTGTCGCCGGTTCACCACTGTTCCTTCCTTGGACCACTTTTGATAGACACTGACCACTGCAGACCAGGAACATCCCACAAAAATTGCAGTTTTGGAGTTACTCTGACCCATTTGTCTAGCCATCACAATTTAGCCCTTGTCAAACTCACTCAATTCTTATGCGTGCCCATTTTTCAAGTTTCAAGTTTTTATGACCAACCCTTTGGTATTTTAGTGTACCTTAATATTGCTCCTTCATTTCTAATTAATACAATAAAACTACTATATGAGCCGTTTAAAAGTGCTAAAATGTTAAATATTTGCTCATCCTGTGTCCTGTAGGAGCTTATAATGCGTTTTCTGATGCGAGCTGCCAGTAACCTGCAGCAGGACATCCAGGTGGTGTTACCCAGCCCTGAGCTTCCTCAGCCTGACCGCCGACACATACTGGCTCATCAGCTTGGGGAGTTCATCCACTGCTATAACCAGGTTTGATGTTGCACATGTGATTGAAGAGGTTTTTTTTTTTTGTGTGTGTGTGGTGGAATAATGGCTTGACTGAAGTCATATCTGTAACCCAGGAGACAGAACAAATGGTCAAATGTTTGGAGAAGACTGAAGATGAAGATCGATGCATCAATTCCAATGTGTTTCAGGAGTTTATTTTAGAAGCAAGGTTGGTGTCCTCAGTTTCTCTCTTTCTGTATGATATATTGGTCATGTGTGGTCATGTGACACTTTAGTTACATAAGTAGGATTGAGATTGGTTTATTCCTGGATTTGTTTTATCTCACCTGCTCAAAGTGAAAGTGATCTAGAAGATGTCCTGACTTTCTACACGCACAAAAACAAGTCCCCCAGTGTGTTTTTAGGGAGTTCCAAAAGAGACTGCAAAACAAAATGCAGTAACAGCTCTGAAGAGCCGGCAAAACGTCACAGCAAGAGAAGTGAGCATTTCTAATTGTGATTAATTAATGTGAATGTCTGTAAAAACAAATAAAATTTTTAATATATCCGATGGAGTATAAAGACAACTGGAGTTTCTTTAATCTGTTTTGAACCTGTTTTTAAACTCTTGAAAGTAACATTGTGAAGCACACTGATTTTCAGATGCACACTGCAACATTAGATTAAAGTAGTAATGTTTATGTCAAAACGCAAAATAATTACTAGCAAATACAGTATATTCTTTTTTTCAAGTTAGGCTGGGGTTAATCTACCGTAATTTCCGGACTATAAAGCGCATATATAAGCTGCACCCACTGAATTTGACAAAGATTTTTATTTTAAACATAAATAAGCCGCACCTGTCTATAAGCTGTCTACATTGAAACTAATGAACTTTACACAGGCTTAATGAAAGACAGTGTCTGTTTCACGGTGTAACGGTTGAAATATGTTGGCTCCTTTAAGAGCAGAGCGGCATTTTGGGAATAGCCTGCCGCTTTATTTTTTTAGCTATTACTGCATGTGTGCAAGACCGAGGAATATGTCCTTATTATTTTCTGATGCTAAGTTTCTTTGATTAACCCGTAACGCTGTTGCCAAGAAAAATAAAAAAGCATGAGTTTTGGAAACCTGTCTGTGCTTATATGATTTCTGTTGCAACTGGAGTTAGTGAGCTCTCCCTTCACCCAGACTCAACGCGCTACAACGGCTTGTATTTAAACAGTAGCCTACCAAGAACGTCATTGTTCACTGTCTTCTTCCTTTCTTTCATGACTATTTCTCTCGGGAGTTTATCTTTTGGCATCGTCGTGCGTTTAAAAAAAAAACGGTTTATTCTCCCGATGCCGTGCAGCTCAGAACACAGGTGAGGTGCGTTTTTTTGGTTTACGTTCAGGAATTTCATTGGTCTAATGTTATGGGGCTCAGTTTTTTTGCTTGAAGTTTGTGAAACTGGGAAAAACCCAGGAAAAATTCATAAATAAGCCGCTTCGTTGTTTAAACCGCAGGGTTCAAAATGTGGGAAAAAAGTAGCGGCTTATAGTCCGAAAAATACGGTGTTTAACAGATGGCATATTTCTTAGTTTCATTTAGAAGCATAAAGGAAGTGAAGGATGTCATGTGTAAAGTATATAAGTACGCAATGCCTGGTTTGAGGTTTTTAAAAGTGTATGCTAGAATAATCACAGTGTTATCACTAATCTATACTGGGGCTTATTTATTATTTTTCTCTCAATCCAGCTGTGTTAAACGCCAGAGAAGACGTTAGTGCTTCAGGATTGTTGCTGACTGCCAAGGCCGACTCACCAAAAATCGAAGAAATCAAAGAGAGTGTTTCCAGACCAGGATACAACAAAAGCAGTATAACTGTGAACATAAACAGCCATAGTAACACAATCCAAAACAGTGACAAATATAGAACATTAAATAACGGTGAACACAAAAACAACAAAATTCAAAATGGAATTGCAGTGACAGAGGGTCAGCCTGAGGCCTTAACAGCCCTAGAGATTCGAGCAAATGAAAGCAGAACAAGAGGCTTACACGATGGAGAACTTTGGAGTAAAAAATCCAACGTGGCTGTTGTTGGAAATATTGATGAAGCGTCAAAAAACGCGAAAGATATCAATGAGCAGCCTGAAAGTGCAAAAAGTTATAAATGGCAAGTCAGGGCCCAGGGTTCCCAGCACATTTCATCTTATCGTGCAGCCCTAGACTGTGAGCATATTCGCCTTCAGCAGCTCTTTCCACGATCTCAACCTGAAGCTCAGCCCCAGACTCAACCTCCTCCTTATATCCATCCTCCCCCACACCTGCATGCTGAATCCCAAAGCAAACTACAAAGTACTTTATCATCTTCATCCACACATTCTGTGCGGCCTACGGGGGTAATGTGGGCTTCTTCAGATTCATGTTCACCGACATCAACTCCTGATGTGCTACAACAAACCCCGACATCACAGGCTGTACAACTGATTGCTAGTGGTGTTTCATCTTCCAGTGCCCATACCACAAACATGTACAGTCGGAAAGTATTGTGGCCTTCTTCTGCACTGCAAGGTAATGATCACTGGGCTACACAAAAATGTTTTTTTTTTCCCCTCAGAAGGCCCCATATAGTAATTTCACAACGAAAAGGCTTTTAAACCTATGCTTGTTTTTCAGTGAGTAATAAGGCCAGTAAGTCCAGACCTGCTTCTGCTGCAGTGTTGAAGGAGCCAGATTCGCTCTCAGCCCAGGCCCAGTCAAATCAGCAGGCTATAGTGGCTGCCCTGAAGAAATTAGTAGAGAAACAAGCAGCTCGCCAATACACCACCTCCAGCCACATTAGTCTCCTTACACAGCATGTAAGTGCCTGGGGACTTCTCTTTTCTATAGTAACAGCTCATTCACAGGGATTTCTACTTTTCGACATTGAAGTAAATTTGTGCAAAAGGACATTTTAACGTCTTATAACTGCCAACATGTTTTTAGGACAAGACTCTGCACCCTCAGGTTGCTCAGTAACCTAACTTGTTAATTTGGAGAAACAAGAGAAGGGATGACTGTTTATAGATGCAATAATATTAATGGAATATAATAACAATAAATGTAATTCCAAATAGGTAAAAGCATGGCATATTTATATATATATATATATATATATATATATATATATATATATATATATCATGGCACCTGTTAGTGGGTGGGATTTATTTGGCAGCAAGTGAACATTTTGTCCTCAGAGTTGATGTGTTAGAAGCAGGAAAAATGGGCAAGCGTAAGGTTTTGAGCGAGTTTGAAGAGGGCCAAATTGTGATGGCTAGACGACTGGGTCAGAACATCTCCAAAACTGCAGCTCTTGTGAGGGTTCTTGGCCTGTAGTGGTCAGTGTCTATCAAAAGTGGTCCAAGGAAGGAACAGTGGTAAACCGGTGACAGGGTCATTGTCAAACTGTGTGGTCCGATCAAACGGACGAGCTCCTGTAGATCAACCTGCTGAAGAAGTTAATGCTGGTAATGCTCGACAGGTCAGGTAGTTTTATTATTATGCCTGATCATTGAGCATACCTGTATGTTGTATATTTTAATACTTGATATATGCTATAATTATAATAATAACAATAAATTATATATATAATATATATATATATATATATATATATATATATATATATATATATATATATGTATATGTGTGTATATATATATATATATATATATATATATATATATATATATATATATATATATATATGTATGTACATACGTACGAATATATATATATATATATATATATATATATATATATATATATATATATATATATATATATATATATATATATATATATATATACCTACCTACCTACCTACCTACCTACCTACATACATATATATATGAGCCAAGTAGCAGAGAGGGTACTGAAGGGTACAGCATGGATGCTGGTGGAAGATTCAAAGCTTTGTGTGAGGTCTCATTATCAGATGCTCTACAGCAGAGGTGCTTTGTGTTGATATTTAACAGGCAGGCAGGGTTTTTTTCTGAGTAATTGATGCTTATAAATAGAAGAATGTGGCAAATTGGCACCAAGTGAGGGAGTAAGAGCACTTGTGTGTGTGTGTGTGTGTGTGTGTGTGTGTGTGTGTGTGTGTGTGTGTGTGTGTGTGTGTGTGTGTGTGTGTGTGTATGTGTGTGTATGTGTGTGTGTGTGTGTGTTTTATTTTCTTCTATCATTTCTGCCCTGAAGCTTTTTTTTTTTTCAGTAGAAAGCCCACTGGCTGAGTTCCCTCCTAATTCCCTCCCTTCCTTTCTCCTCATTGCAGTGTCACCAGACCACACAGACGGCACTTTTTTAGCCTTCCCTTCCTCATTCACTCTAATGTATACTGTTACATTAGAAGGTGTTTGCTTTGTTTATCATGGAAAGTTCATTCGGGCACATTACTTTTCAGCCTAGTTTTATGGGCTGGACAAACACACAGACAAATTTATGCTCTGTTTTATTTTGGGTTTAGAATGAACTTAAATGTAAATCAAACTTGCACGTTATAGTGTTTGGTGTATTCAGAGAGTGGGGCTGACTTATGTATGAAAACAAAGAAAAATATATAGTGCATAAAACCCCAAGTGCACATCAGAAACCATGAACAAATGTTAATGTGACTGCATAGATTGATAAGCCAGTTGCACTTTTTAGGTGTTTTGCTGTAGGTATCTGCTGATGGGTATTTTGATGGGTATTTGCATTGGGAATTTTGAGAAGTGCCATTTATGCCATGTTTTTCCAAACTACCTTGGGCATTACGTCTGTTTTAAGGTTGCCATTATTTCTGCCATTATTTCTATGGTAACATCTAAAACCTGGAACTTGTAACGCAGACACACTATTCAACTTTATTAGTTCTTCGGGTAGATATTTTAGATGGAGCATCCAGTGTTAGCACTGAAGTAAAACTTAGATTTATTTTTTTCTTGAAAAGTCAATTAGGGTAAAGCTGTTTAAAGCTGTTATAACATTACTGACAACAGTAACGAATTGGTTTCGCTGATGTTCCAAAACATTAAACTTGTGCAATACTGATTTTTCCGTTGCTTACAACTGTCTGTAAAAAAAAAAAAATAATAAAAAAAAAAAAAAAAAAAAAAAGACCAATGCAAAAAAAAAACCACATGACAAATGATTTATTAATTCAGATAAGGTGAGATAAGACATGAGTATTTCCATCATGTTGGGTGTATGAAGAGTATGTCAGGCCATAATATTATGAGCTGTGCAGTGGGGAACTACTTGCCACGTAGCGGTGATTACTTCTGCAGTAATGCGCAATCTGTTAGTAATGTTATCAGATTTAAACTCTTGCCCATGACCTCTTCCTGAAAGACACGATGGCCATAATAAACATATTTAGACACACATGCACAAGCAAACACTGATGCAGAGCAGTATAACACCCCCCCCCCCCCCTCCCACCACCACCAGCACCACCCTTGATTTAGCTACAAATAGTGCAGACTAGGCAGTTTGAGTATATTCTCAAGACTCCTATCTTGATTAGTATTTTTTAAGATAATTTCTTTGTGAGCAAATTCTTTGGTCTGGAAAAACACCATAGTTTCACTGACATATCTTGTTTTATATAAAGTCTGTACCTACAAAAAAGAAATTAAAACCCTTGTCAATGGCTTGTGCACATCTTTAGATCTTTGGTCAGTGTGCCAATAAAATGAACATTTAAGGGTCTGAAAATGGCACATACTTCGCATTTCTGACCTCAGTCAAGCAATATATATTTATCTTTTCAATGAAGTCATTACTCGTGGTTGGTCATCATGGCTGGCATGTGGCATGTTTGTAATGTGGTTGAAATATGACAGCAATTTCCTTCAGTTTGTGCTGGAGACAGATCAGGCACTACAGTGTAGCATTAGACCCACAGACAGTCTTAATCCAAATCCAAGGGATATTTTTAGGTCCAACAATATAGTTTAAGAAAATGCTTTCTCTGACTGTTCAGAACTACATTTTGAATTAGAAAAAAAAAAAAAAAAAATTATGCATGGTTTAATTGTATAATTGGTATGACTGAATATACACAGAGTATGACATTTGCATGTCATACACGTGTTTTGTCATCAATTGTGACATGTATTGACAAAAGGATGGCAGATTTTAAGCTAATACAGTATTTGTAGCATTCAATATGAAACTCTTTCCCCGAAACCCATGGAGGCTCCAAAGGCCTGGCTGTACTCTGTCAGATCTTGCATTAACTTAAACACCTGTCGCCAAAGAATGCCTGACATTTCCCCTTTCTCTGGTATGATAACCAGACAAACTGCTAAGCTGTCCACCTGTCTAGAAACCCAGCCTTAAACTCTGGGAAAATAAACAGCTTTGTCAATTCCACAGGAGCAGGATGAACAGAAGACGTATAAAGCCGTATTTTCAAAATCTCAGAATTCAGCATTTTAATGCTGGAAGCTTTTTATTTGCGCATTTAATCCATCTGGCTGCCTAATCACTCCTGCCTATATTACATCCTTTTCCCATGTCTTGGTCCAGTGCTTTTGATGACCCTGGGGTTTGTTTACAGTATGTGTTTATGATTAGAGTGGGAAAAAACAAGAGAAGTGTGTAACTACATCCTGCTCTTAAAGACTAGCTGTCTGTGTAATTGCTTTTTTTTTTTTTAAGTCTGTTAATGGCTCCTGGATAACCTCTAATTTCTAAGCTTAGAAAGTGGTGTTAGTTTGACATTATTGTTGTATTTGTGTGCCGATAATAAGAACAGATATTTATTTTCTCCCATTCTTTCAACCAATAAAGTAATTATCTTAAATAACATGGAAAAACAAGCTATGAGAATGATCACTGCTTTTGACAGTGACTATACAAATATCAGTTGCAAAATGGAATATACAATTTAATTATTGCTTATTTTACTTGTTTTTATGGGGTTTTTTTGTGCATAGTTGACGAACCTGAACCTAACTAAAGGAGTTTTCAGCAGAGGGGTGCAGAACGTCACATCAGGTCCTCGGCCCAAAACAGCGACATCTCAAGACTCTGGAATGAACCTCTCTGGTGTTGTGAGGTTAGTACACATTTATGTGTGCACCTGGGTATGGGTATGTGTGTGTGTGTGTGTGTGTGTGTGTGTGTGTGTGTGTGTGTGTGTGTGTGTGTGTGTGTGTGGATGAGGAGGGGGCCATATTTAAACCTTTGCCTGCCTGCCTGACCATTTAGGTTGTCAAAAGTTATTTCACACAACTTTTACAGGTTTGCGATAAAAGCGCTGTAATGTAGCGTTAAGCCAATGTCGTTTTTGGTGCCATTATAGTACATTTATGTATTTTGACTATTACAAATACACCCATTTTAGGCACTAATGTGTCTGGAAGGTAACAAAGGGTAAGTGTTTCGAATTAGTTCTAGTTGCCATAGCAAATGTTGGAATTGGAGTGAAATTTGTTTCCCGGTTGCATCATGTATTTCTTTATCCCCCAAATTAATAGAACAACATGTAGAATTCATATACTGTATATGGTTCTTTTTCATAATGCAATGACAATCACATCGTTTATGTGATGGGGAAAATGTTTTCAGTGTTTTGCCAGAGAATTCGCTGTAGAAGGTGGTTTATTCATTGCAGGGCAGTTGAGATTGAAAGTGAGAAAGAGCTCTAATTCTAATCGCACTACCTGTTTAATTATTGCCTTGATGCAGTGCATGTTACAGAAAGACAAACTAAAAGTGCTTTATTGACGAGACAAATTAGAATTCAAGTAAGCTTTCTCCGCTTCATTTCTGGACAATTTTATAGGTGCTTAGTTTGTGTTGGCTAAATCGGTCACAGGCAGTAAAACTTAAAGGCCAGTTTAATGGTCTCGGAAGAATCTTTAAGGAGAGCTGGGAGTCTAATTTTTGATGGAAAAGAGGTCATTTAAGTGGTGAGGCTGCTCAGCAGGTACTACGCCTTCAAAACGAGAAAATAAATAATCTGTTAAAGAAAGGGAAATACTATTCGCATCAGGGTGTTTGTCTTTATTAGCCAGGACGTTAACAACCTACGTTCACATAGAAGTAAAAGATGTGCATGAATTCTAAGAAATTGTACTGGAACTTGCACAACAGCAAAGACTAAAACACAATAGACACATCGACTGTGTGCATGCAGTAACACACTCGGGAAATCTAGTAGCGTCACTTGACGTGTTCATGCAGTGCTTCCCACTGTGCCATGTAATAAAAGGAAGGGTTAAGCTTATGTGGTTTCCTCTGTTTTATAGTGAAGGGTTGGTGACAATGTCTCAGACACTTTGGCCCCCATCTCTCTGTGTCTGTTTTTGTAGTCCAACCCTTTCCTTAAGTATGGAACTGTCAAGGAATTCTTGGAATGTCTGGCTTTTTTTCCTTTTTTAAAAATGTTTTTATTTCCACAAAAGAAAGTAAAAGACGTAGTGAATTTATAATCTTCTCACAGCATGCTTGCGTAGATATCCAAAACAGGCTTTCACAACTTATAAGGTTAAATGCCTTGATGGCATATTCTGTTTCTGCTTATCTCATTACTGTTTAATCCAAAGCACCTTTTTTACTCCACTCGCGCTGAGTGTATTCACTAAGCACCATGCCGACTCTCCCGGAGTCGTTGATACTGTTGAGATTAGCATCATAATTAATCGTTCTGTCCCCAGTGATTGCAGAATGCAGTCGTTTCCTTGACCTCTTCTTCCCTTTAAAGTCTTGGCAGCAGGTTTTTGTTTGTGTTTGAAGGTTCATTTCTGGTCAAAATGTGGCATTTCTTTAGAACAGCATCTGCCTGGAACTTTCCACTGGCTGCTGTCTGCTGTGCACCAAACCGAGCAAAATTAAACCAAACCAAGCTGTTGCCACTCCTCACCTTGGATGAGGTCTGCAAATGCAGAAAAAAATTCAAAAGCACAATTTTTTTTTTCGATGTATTACGATATGAATGCCTGATTATGTTGACTTTAATTCCGTTTTTAATGTTTGATTTCCTGAGCCTTCCTTCCATGTCCAGCATTTTGGGACCAGTGGTCTGTGCCAAACATGCTGAAGCCGTTAGGCATACTGACTCTTTAAGCCAAGGGGGTGAGGCACGATGCCGTTCAAAGAGTAAGGGGCCTTTGAAGTTGCTCTCGCCAGGGGTTGCCAGGTATGCTGTGTCAGCAATTCCAAACCATATTCCCACTGTTATTAATAATCTTACTCCCCTTTCGCAGAGCCTGTTGTTGTACCTATACAAAGGTATTCCAAAATTTCATATTTATTTGTACCTGTAACCCTGAACACACTGCTGGAGCTCAATATTGTCTCCTATTGAGTCTTAAAAAAATAAGTCAGCCGTTGGCTTGGTTTAATGTTCCATCTTGTATTTTGTGAGATCAATTGACAACTAAGTGAAGTAATCACCAGAATATGGGACTGGTTACCGAACTCTGTGATATTAGATTGAACCAGTGGTGTATGTCAGCCATTTTAAACGATAATGTTGTTAAGTCTTTGAAATAGTTTGGTAATTTTAGCTGCTTGGATTGGTCATCACACTGCCTCTGCTCTTGGCTTCTATCGAGATTCATTTCCAGTAAGTTATTGGGTACCGCTTGTGAACAGTAATAATAGGCAGGGTTACGGATTCTAACGGAATGTCATAATTATTGCATATTAAGTTTTTGGAGTACAGTTAGAAGAGAGTGGAGCCTAGACGATAATGTTGACTTTCTTTTCTAACTTGGCTGATGTTCCAGTTCTACATAAGTTCTTTTTTTTTTTTTTTTTTTTTTTTTTTTTTTTTTTATTTTACACAAGGAAAAAAATAAGGCTCTAAGACTTTATATTTAGTTTTGGTGACTTAAGTCAGCAAACGAAATTGAAATATGTCGAAACATGAGGACAGTTCTCCATATTCAAATGCTTAACTTGGATTTCTGGGCATCCCATTCAGAATATTAAAATCATCCGCATGCTGAAACATCAGCCAAAAAAACTGCCCCAAAGCATCACTGATCCACTGCTGTTTTACAGAGGATATCAGGTGCTTTCCCTTCTGTATAGTTCCCTGTTGATGACTAAAAACTTAGACTTTTGCCTTATCTGATTACAACACATCATGCTCACTGTAGTAACTCGTAACAGTAAAGCGTGGAGTGCTGTATTTTGTGAGACGCTCTCGGGAAGGGCTTCCTACATTCAGCACTTTGTTGTTAGATGGCCGTATTTAAGAGTTGTGTGCTCACAGGTCCAGTTACAATCCAGGTTGTTTTAGACATACAATTTTCTCTTTGAGTGCTAATTGAGTTATTGCATCTTAACTGCTCATTTCTTGTATATATTTATTGCCTGGCTTGTGCAGGTCAGATCAACTACAATATGTGAACAAAAGTATTGGGACACCTGACTCTCCCAGCCATATGTAGTTCTTTCCCAAACGGTTATGGCAAAGCTGAAGGCACACAATTGTATATGGTGTCTTTGAATGCGGCAGCCTAAAATGTTCCCTTCAATTGAACTTGGAGACCCAAACCTGTTCTAGCATGACAATGCCACTATGCACAAAGCAAACTTCATGAAGATATGCATTACATGGTTTGGAGTGAAAGTTCTCCTGCTATAGAGTTCTGACCTCAACCATATTGAACATCTTTGGAATGAATTGGAATGCTGAATGCGCCCCAGGCCTCCTCGCCTACATCGGTACCTGACTTAACTATCCCCCCCCTGTGTCTGAATGAGCACAAACGTCCATCTTCCCAAAAAGGATGCAATACCAAACTTATGACCAGGTGTCCACATACTTTTGGCAATAACGTGTTTGTGACCCTTTTAAGAATGGAGCAATATGGCAAATCAGTTTATTCTACACAAGGTTCATAATTTAAGGTCTGAGCCTCGAACAACGCATGTAAAAGAGCGGATATTAAAGTTAGGTATTCATCATTAGACACCACTTATTATGTGAGGTGAGATAAACATTTAAACTTTTTTAATCCACACTTCCTGCTTTGAAAAAAATGATCAGACTTTTCATACGCATAGTATTTTATGAGTTAGAACCCTAGCATACTGCTAAACTAGCTGGAAGTGTTTGAGGTCTGGTGTACAGTATAACGCTGTTTGGATTTCACTGTAAAATGCACCACTGACTGCATTTTACTGAGTAAAATAGCAATTTAATAATTGGAGATTGCCTTTCATATTATACATTTTAAACTCTGCACCATGTAGTAGTGGTTCGGGATGTTGCATTACAATTTAATTATATTAAAATGCTATTTGTATCAACATCAACTTGTTTCAGTATCAGTTAGTGATGCCTGTATAAGTTCATGTTCGATACTGGAGAATGCAGGATTTAAAAAACACATCTAGGTCTGTAGAGGGCTACGTGACTCTAAAAGCCCCCTAGCTGAAAGTGGAATAAGTAAAACATCCTGCTGCTCATGTCGGTGAAAGCGAACAATGTTTACATGCTTTACATTTTTAGATGCTGCTAAGGAAAAGTACATTTTCCCATGCATTAGTTTAAGATAGTTTTATTTTAAAAGTTAGTTCTAATAAAAATAAAAGCCAAAGGACAACTAGTTTTTTTGACCATTTAGTACAATGCTGTTTTTTGTATAATGTTTGTGTCGCTTGTGTTTTGCTTGTTGTTATGACTGGTGCCATGATTTCTGAACAGACCTGTATAGTGTCCTTTACTGTGCTGAAATCTCTTCTTATCAGAAACACACTGAATAAAAATTTGATTTACTTCTTAAGAATGCGCAACTGACAGAGTAAAGGTTTAAACAGATTCCTGCTCTTTCACTTTAAATTAACGGGTTTATTCATAACATCTCACATTGAAGAAGTTTTGGCCTGGACTAACAATCTTGCAATGCGATACTCTAATAGTTTCTGACGTATTTGCTTAAAAGCGTCAGCATCAACTAAAAAAAGAAAATCCTTCCTGCTACTTGTTTTACTGTATGAGTAAATATTTTTTATTGGTTAAAAGCCTTGCTGAAATTCTCTGTACCGACAGAACAAAGTTTGCGGATACCTGACTATAAGATTCTCATGTACTTTTTTTAAACATCCCATTTCACATTTAGTGCCCATTTGCTCTTATGCAAGGTGGTATCAAAAAGTTCTGAGACTACTGGTGCTATTCTGACCACGTACGCTACCACGCCTGCGATTTTGTCATGGACAGCAAGTTAGAACAAAGAGCAAATATGAAATTTGAATGAAACCAGGCAAATCTGCCACAGAGACATATGACATGACATACGTTTAAAATACGGTGATGCCGCAACGAGTCGTTCGAGGTGTTTTGACTGGCACGCGTTTTTAAAGCGCTTAAGAACGTGACTGTCGGGAGGTTGAGCTTGTTGAAGGTCTTCCTGATCTCTCGTCGTCTTTCAATGTTGAGACCATTCAGCAACGTGTGCATGTGGATCGTCGGAGAACAGTCCACACGATCTCACATCCACCCACCCCCAACTCTTATAGAAGATGAAGATCCAGCTAAAAGGTCACTCTTTTGACAGCATTGCGGAGTTCTAGCGTGAATCGCAGAAGGTGTTTGACACGCTTCGAAGAGACGACTTCCAGGACATATTTGAGAAGTGGCGGGAACACTGGGAGCACTGTATTATTACTCAAGGGGACTATTTTGAAGGTGATAGTGTTTAAACGTAGTTAAATAAAGTACTTCCTTGTAAACAGAGCTAGTCTCGAAACTTTTGGATAACACCTCATATTAGCCTCCACCCATCTGGTAAGACCTTTCATTAGAGCCTGTAATCTGATTCAGCCAAAAGGGTGTAAATTCAGGTACTGATGTATAGGTGATAAGGGTGCCTTTATTGTTCCAAATCATCCCAAAAGTGTTTAATAGGGCTAAGGTCAGAGCACGACAGCAGGCAACTCAAGATCTTCCTGTCCAGCCCATGTAAATCGGTGTGCTTTGTACACAGGAGCATTGTCATGCTGGAACAGATTTGTGAAGGGAAATGAAGGGAAAATGTATTACTACTATATCCAAAGACATTATGTATAATTGTATAGAATTGTTTGGGGAAGTAATTATTGGGGAGGAACCACATGTGACTGGAAAGGTCAGGTGTCCACCACTCCCTCTCTTTCTCTTGCTCTCTATCTCTCTCTCTCTCTCTTTTGTTTCTTTTTTTCTACAACTAGATTCAGTATTTCCTAAAATCTTGGGAACACTAATATGGTTACAGGCGCACATCAGAGCCACTGAAATCATAGCAAAGTAATGAGGGGCCAAAGTGGGCCAACTATTAAAAATAAATTAATCAGGTCAGTATGAAACCTTGACTTCTTTTGAATAAAAATGTTTCTATTCATCTTAATGAGACCCATATGCAGAGTTGTACAGAACTTTCCTCTGAGGATATGCTGAGGGAAATTCTGCTTTGGGATAAGAGCATTATACTAATAAGACCATGTAGACATCTGAGAGGCTGCACACTTGGAAGCTGCTGCCCTACCTCACTCAGCTCAGCATACAAAAAGCTTTATATAGCCCTAGATTTAAAGAAAGAGACGCTCAAAATCAGTGTGCTTATTCAGACTGCTTTTGCTTGCCACGCTGCACAGTGTTGACCTTGACTCTGACCTTTTGACCTGCCAGAATTCCCTCAGCGAGGTTCTCCTTCTGGCTAGCAGTTATTAACAATACGTTCAATGTCGCGTGACCTTCTGTTGGCCATGTTTTTCTAAGCCGAACTAAAAGAGCGCGGAAGAGAGACAGAGAAAGCGGGAGAAAAAGAAAATAAATAGTTGATGGAAATACCCTGACACTCCATGTCCTGATGTTAGCCACATTGACCAGCTTGGTGTTTTAAGGTATTACTCTAGAGCCGTGGAATGATGCTGGGTGATGTCATTTCCCTAAGCATTCCTTCTCCTGGAGTTGTGCATGAGAAGAAATACTTGCAGTGAGCATGACTCACACAGTAGGTGTCAGCAAACATTGCTTATTACATGTAAACACCGAATATGAATAATTTGTACAATCACTGTCAGAGGTAAGTTATAGCTGTAGGTGCAGCACAGACTGCAGGCTGTTTGTGGTTTGGTTAATTTGGATTTGCTTGGTTCTGTGATTGTATTTAGATCTGTTTTGAAGTTGAAAAGAATTGTTTATTTTAGTGCTTTTTCCCCGCAGTGCACATGGCTATTCAGGATTAATTAAATTGAAATGTAGCTTTTTGTGTGTTCAAGTAAATAAATCATGTTAGACTTTAAACATTGTCTTTACTATGTGAGGAGTAAAACAGGATAGGATGTGGTGCGATAGCGAAATAATGACCACTGTGTTGGTGTGATGTGGACTGCTATCTGCTGAAGCATTTTTTATAAAAAAAAATTTTTTTATTATTTATTTATTTATTTATTATTTTTTGAAGCTGATCATATCACACAGTGATGTATTCCTACTATACAACAGCAATCTGACAATGTTTAATTTTATATTTATTAACAAGTAAAACATTGCTTTTTCCCCCCCACTTTTCTCGCCAGTTTAGTGTTTCCATTTTCGATCTAATAGTTAACTCTCCTTCAAGAGTAAAAATGATAAACTAAAATCATTCTAAAAGTCTAAGCCTCAAGGAGCAATTTTAGATCACAGTTTTTCAATTGAAAACGTATAACGAATGTATTTGCTAAATTTGTGTATGCAGTACACACAAACAACATGCATGAAAAATGCACTACTTACATTATTATTGTAATAATAAGTCACAAACGCATCCACTGCTGCAAATCCCAGTTTATTTAGAAATATATAGGTCCACTGAACAACATGCTGTAAAGCATTTTTGCTCCAACCAAACAATAGTGTTACAATTAAGATGGTTATTTTTTTGTTTATGTCACAGTACTTCAGTTGGTGTATTGTTTGTATATGTTTCGGAATAACTTTTGCATAAAAACGGCATCTCTGTGGTGAAAAAACAAATATGACTGGTAGAATATAGTGTTACCAAACAAATAAGACCAGACACTGAAAAAAACTAACAAACAAACAAACAAAAAAAACACGTAAAAGTAAAAAAATTTTGTCCATGCTCTGAATTACATGTAAAAGGCTCATTCAGGCACCTAAGGACGTACTGGAGGCTGGTGCGCAGAGAAAACCTGTCACTAATGTGTTCTTGCCCAGCGACTACCCCGCATGACAGGCTGCAATGGTGGACTTGTTACCCTTCAGGGTGAAAGGAGCCAATCCTTTGGTGAACTTTCCTTGAAGGAATTCCTTTACTGGACTGGGCTAGGAGCTGCTCCCCCTTAGGGGCCACAGCCTCCAAAGCTCTGGCAGGGGGTGTATTATTGTACCTGAGATAGAAGATCCCTCCTGAAAGGAATCTCCAAGGGAGGGATTTCGAGAAGGGCTACCAGGTCCGCAAACCATGGTCTGCTGGGCCACCGTGGGGCCACCAGGAGGAGACGGACTCTGTCCCGACGGACTTTCTCCAGAACTCCCGGGAGCAGCGCAACAGTGGTAAAGCGTACGCCACGGCCACACCTGTACCATGCATCCAGCCTTATATGGTCTGGGGGTGTTAGTGAAAACAAGAGGGGGCAGTACGATGTCTCGTGAGTCACAAACAGGCTCTGGCTTCAAGGAGAGCAGCTTTCCTCGGGCCCACAGGAGGATCTGACGTGCCAGCTTGTACAGAAGGTGAGACCGCAGACCCACCTGGTGGTTGATATAGGAAACCACTTAAGTATTTTTCCTACGGACTAACAAATGGTGGCTTCTGGGGTCTAGGAGGCAATGACTCAGAGCTTGAATCACTCCACACATCTAGGACACGTAGGGCCCGCCGCGTGACCTCGATCCCCCCGTGTTTTGAGCCACCACTGTAGGGGTCTCGTGTGCAGGAGGCCAAGAGAAACCACACTAAACGCTGCTGCCATCAAACCCAGCAGTCTCTAAAACTGCTTCACAGTAAGTGACTGACCTTCCCTTACTTTCTTGACCGCCACAAAGATGGACTCGACACGAGCAGGGGACAAATGTGCCCGCATAAGGGTCAAATCACATACTACTCCTAAGTAAGGGGTTCTCTGTGACGGAGAAAGCACACTCTTGTTTCCATTTTGCCTTAACCCCAATTCCTTTATGTGGGCAAGAATAACATCTCGATGCCGGACTGCCAGTTGCTCTGATTGAGCCAATATTAACCAATTATCGATATCATTTTGAATGCAGAGGCTCCGAACTGCAGCGAGGCCAGTGCTGCATCCACACACTTTCTGAATGTGCGGGTTGAAAGGGCAAGACTAAACAGAGGACCCGAAATCGGTAAGCTTTGGCTCCAAAATCAAACCTCAGGAACTTCCTGTGAGCTGGAAGGATGGATACATGAAAGTATGCATCCTTTAGATCTATGGTCACAAACCAGTCTTCGGTCCTGATTTGGGACACAACCTGTTTCAAGGTCAGCATTTTGAACCTGAGTCTCAAAAATTTGAGCGGTTCAGCAGACGCAACCCACCGTTCTTTTTTGGGAACTATGAAGCACCCGCTGTAGAACCCGGACTCTCCGTCTGATTGAGGGGCCACCCTAATAGCCACCCTCCTTAAGAAAGTGTCTACTTCCTGTTTCATGACCAGAGCCTGTTTGGGAACCACCAGGGTGGGGGACACCCGTTAACCCAGGGCGGGCGAGACCCGAACTGAATCGTATAGCATCTGTCTATAGTGATATAGCGTGGGCAAGAAGAAACGCAGGGACGAAAGCAGTGTTTCGTCTTTTTGGTCGCTTTTATCCTGAAAGAAAAAAAACTTTCCTACCTTTCCAGACAAACAAACACAGAGCGCTTCCTGAACAACAGAAGCTAACGCTGGTTTTACTCCATGTGCTTTCATGTTTCCTGGTCGTGATGTCACCCTGCCAGTAACACCGTGCTTTCCATTGGACTGATTATACACGTAATTCAGAGCGTGGACAACAGGGAAGTGTTTCCAAAGCATTTTTGACGCAGCTCAAGTTCCTGAAGGGAAACTAGAATGCTTTAAACTCTTTGTCCAAAGTTGTTCCAAAGCTCTGAAACTGGAGACTCCTTTCACATAAATGTCTCCTTGCAGAAAATGAGACATTTATGTATCTTCCTGTATCTAAAAGTGTATGTAAAAGTTTTTTTTTTTTTTACCACAAGTTTTATATATATATATATATATATATATATATATATATATATATATATATATATATATATATATATATAAATATATATATATATATATATATATATATATATGTACGAACATGTTACAACTGTTCGTAGAATTAATTTGTTCGTAAGTTGTTACTTGTTTGTTATTGACCATGCATATCTCCTATAATGTAGGAGCTATAAATACTATCAAATAAACAATAAAATATACTAAAACATATCAAAATAATAAAAATACTGTAAAATTAAAAAAAAAGTATAAAAATGAATAATAATAATAAAAAAATGCACTTAATTAATTTGCCCTTGTCTAGTGGGCATCATGTACACTCATTACGGTCGACGACTAGCTAGTGGCAGCTCTCTCCGTTTTGAATTTTTGTATGAATAGAGTATAAATGTTCGTATCGGCGAATGTTCGTAAAGTGGGGAGCGTCTGTATGTGTGTGTGTCTGTGTGTGTGTGTGTGTATATATATATATATATATATATATATATATATATATATATATATATATATATATATATATATATATATATATATATATAAATAGAAAGAGAGAGAAAAGGGGGAGGGGGGCTTGGTGTAACGGTACACAAAAATGTATGGTTTGGTACGTACATCGGTTTTTAAGTCATGGTTCGATTCAATTTCGGTATGTTAGGGGGAAACAATGAAAAAAAATTACTCTTATTATTAACGTTTGTGAACATCAACAGTTAACATATGTAAAACAATTTTTTCAAATGTGCCGCTTGGTTAAATAATATATAAAATTATATATTATAAACATAAAATAAAAATAAAAATCTAATGAATGCAATACACTTTTTTATAATATTGATTAAATTAAGTAATCAGTGAAATTGACACAAATGAAATTGATGACAAAATCTTCTTCTTCTTTCGGCTGCTCCCATTAGGGGTCTCCACAGCGGATCATCCGTCTCCATACCACCCTGTCCTCTACATCTGCCTCTTTCACACCAACTACCTGCATGTCTTCCCTCACCACATCCATGAACCTCCTCCTTGGCCTTCCTCTTTTCCTCCTACCTGGTGGCTCCATCCTCAGAATTCTTCTAGCAATATAATTCATATCCCTCCTCTGCACATGTCCAAACCATCTCAATCTCGCCTCCCTCACCTTGTCACCAAAACATCCTACATGCGCTGTCCCTCTAATAAACTCATTTCTAATCTTGTCCATCCTCGTCACTCCCAACGAAAACCTTAACATTTTCAGCTCTGCTACCTCCAGCTCCACCTCCAGTCTTCTACTCAATGCCACTGTCTCTAATCTATACAACATCGCAGGTCTCACCACAGTCTTATAAAGTTTCCCTTTCATTCTTGCAGATACCCTACTATCACAAATCACTCCTGTCACTCTTCTCCACCCACTCCACCCTACCTGCACTATTTTCTTTACTTCTCTAACACACTCTCCATTACTTTGGACTGTTTACCCCAGGTACCTGAACTCCTCCACCTTCTCCACCTCTTTTTCCTGCAACCGCACCACTCCACTGCCCTCCCTCTCATTCACACACATGTACTCTGTCTTACTCTTGCTGACTTGCATTCCCCTTCTCTCCAGTGCATATCTCCACCTCTCCAGGCTCTTCTCAACCTGCTCACTACTCTCACCACAAATCACAATATCATCCGCAAACATCATAGTCCAGTTAGTCTCCTGTCTGACCTCGTCTGTCAACCTGTCCATCACCACTGCAAACAGGAAAGGGCTCAGGGCTGATCCTTGATGTAGTCCAACCCTCACCCTGAACCAGTCTGTCATTCCTACTGCACACTTCACTGCTGTCACACTGTGCTCATACATGTCCTGCACCACCCTCACATACTTCTCTGACACACCTGACTTCCTCATACAGTACCACAGCTCCTCTCTCGGCACCCTGTCGTACGCTTTCTCTAAATCCACAAACACACAATGCAATTCCTTCTGTCCTTCTCTATACTTCTCCATCAACATCCTCAAAGCAAATAAGGCATCCGTGGTGCTCTTCCTCGGCATGAAACCATACTGTTGCTCACAGATGGTCACCTCTTCTCTCAGCCTGGCTTCCACTACTCTTTCCCATAACTTCATGGTTTGACTGATCAACTTAATTTTCCTGTAGTTACTGCAGGTCTGCACATCTCCCTTATGCTTAAAGATTGGTACCAGCACACTCCTTCTCCATTCCTCAGGCATCCTCCCACCTTCCAGAATCTTGTTAAACAATCTGGTTAAAAACTCCACTGCCATCTCTCCTAAACATCTCCATGCTTCTACAGGTATGTCATCTGGTCCAACCGACTTTCCACTCTTCATCCTCTTAATCGCTGTTCTCACTTCCTCCTTACTAATCCTATCTACATCCTGCTTTACCAACTCCACATCATCCAACCTTCTCTCTCTCTCTGATTTTCCTCATTCATCAGCTGCTCAAAATACTTCCCTCTACCTTCTCAACACACTCTCCTCACTAGTCAACACATTTCCTTCTCCATCCTTTATTGCTCTTATATCGGTATAAATCCTTTTCTACTTCCTTAGTGTCAAACCTCTCCTACAGCTCCTCATATGCCTTTTCCTTGGCTTTCGCCACATCCCTCTTTACCTGCTGCCACATCTCCTTGTACTCCTGCCTACTTTTCTCATCACTCTGTCTATCCCACTTCTGTTTTGCCAACCTCTTTCTCCTTATGCTCTCCTGCACTTCCTCATTCCACCACCACGTCTCCTTGTCTTCCTTTCTATTTCCAGATGTCACACCAAGTACTTTTCTAGCTGCCTCCCTCATCACTCCTGCAGTAGTTTCCCAATCACTCAACACCTCTTCACCACCACTGAGCCCCTGTCTGACCTCTTCCCTGAACCTCACACTATACTCTTCCTCCTTCAGTGTCCACCATCTTATTCTTCTTTCAGTCCTCACTCTCTTTCTCTTCTTCTTCGCCTCCAAAACCATTCTACAGACCACCCTCCGATGCTGTCTAGCTACACTGTCCCCTGCCAACACCTTACAGTCTCCAATCTATTTCAGGTTGCATCTCCTGCAAAGAACATAGTCCACCTGTGTGCACCTTCCTTCACTTTTATACGTCACCCTATGATCCTCCTTCTTCTTAAAATAAGTGTTCAACACTGCCATTTCCATCCTTTTAGCAAAATCTACCACCATCTGCCCTTCCACATTCCTCTCCTTAAGGCCAGACCTACCCATCACCTCCTCATCACCTCTGATCTCTTCACCAACATGCCCATTAAAGTCTGCCCCAATCACCAATTGTTCTTTCCTAGGTACACCATCTACCACTTCATCTAATTCACTCCAGAATCTTTCCTTCTCCTCCATCTCACAGCCAACTTGTGGAGCATAGGCACTGATGACATTTATCAACATCCCTTCAACTTCCAGCTTCACGTTCATCACCCTATCAGAAACTCTCTTCACCTCCACTACACTCTTACTGTACTCTTCTCTCAGAATCACCCCTACACCATTTCTCTTTCCATCCACACCATGATAGAACAGTTTGAATCCAACTCCAATGTTCCTGGCCTTACTCCCTTTCCACTTGGTCTCCTGGACACACAACATATCTACCTTTCTCCTCTCCCTCATATCAGCTATCTCTCTCCCTTTACCCAACATAGTACCAACATTTAAACTACCAACCCGAACCTCCACTCTCCTACACTGCTCCTTTTCCTGCCGTCTCTGTAGACGTCTTCCTCCTCTCCTTCTCCTCCTTCGGCCAACAGTAGCCCAATTTCCACCGGTACCCTGTCGGCTAACGATACCTGTGATCCGTATATTTGATTTGGCACATGTTTTACGCTGGATGCCCTTCCTAACGCAACCCTCCCCATTTACCCGGGCTTGGGACCGGCACTAAGAGTGCACTGGCTTGTGCATCCCTAATGGCTGGGTTAATTGATGACAAAATAAAAAAATTTAATTAAATGTGTGTGTATGTGTGTGCTTTTATTTAATATTCAATTTTCTAGTATGATCTTTGTAACTGTTCTACTTATTTCAAGATACTTTAATAAATGTCTTTATTTCTTCCATCCACCATTCTTTTACTCCCTCGATAGGATTTTTTATAGCGTTTTACATAATTTACTATAGCGTTAGCCGCTACACAGCTAAAGCTAGCGCTATGGATTCTTAAGCCTTTTTAAATGCATGCTTAAATCTAATTTTTTTTTTCGGCACGGAGTGAGTAGCCACAGTGTTTTTTATACCACTGGCATTGTTGTGTATGTTTTTAAGTTATTAATAATCATTTTAAAGTGCGAGGCAGAGACTAAACAATGCAACAATGTGTTAAAATGCATTATGTCTATACGAAATATTTATAGCTTGGCCTGTTTGATACAGTCTTTTAGTTACCGTAATTTCCGGACTATAAAGCGCACCCATATATATATGCCGCACCCACTGAATTTGACAAGGATTTGTATTTTAAACATAAATATGCCGCACCTGTCTATAAGCCGCAGGTGTCTACTTTAAAACTAATTAACTTTACACAGGCTTTAACGAAAGACAGTGTCTGTTACACGGTGTAACGGGTGAAATATGTTGCGCTTCCTTTAGGAGCATAGTGGTATTTTGGGAATGGCCTGGTGCTGCATTTTCCCGCTATTACTGCATGTGTGCAAGACCGAGGAATATGTCTTTATTATTTTCTGATGCTCATTTCTAAATTTCTTTGACTAACCCATAACGCTGTTGCCAAGAAAAAAAAAAAAGCACGAGTTTTGGAAACCTGTCTGTGCTTATATGATTTCTGTTGCAACTGGAGTTAGCGAGCTCTCCCATTACCCAGACTCAACGCGCTACAACGGCTTATATCTAAACAGTAGCCTACCAAGAAAGTCATTGTTTACTGTCTTCCTCCTTCCTTTCACAACTATTTCTCCCGGGAGTTTATCTTTTGGCATCGTCGTGCGTTTAAAAAAAAAAAACTTTTTTTCTCCCGATGCCGTGCAGCTCAGAACACAGGTGAGGTGCGTTTTTTTGTTTCCGTTTGGAAATTTCATTGGTCTAATGTTATGGGTTCAGTTTTTTGGCTTAAAGTTTGTGAAACCAGGAAAAACCCAGGAAAAATCCACAAATAAGCCGCTTCGTTGTTTAAGCCGCGGGGTAGCGGCTTATAGTCCAAAAAATACGGTATTATTTTTTGGGGTATATGCTACCCTGCATTTGCCCCTCCATAAAGTTTCCTTAGAAACAGTAGGGTTACTGGAACATCTTGCAATCAGCACTACTGCTGAAGATAACATTTAGACATTCATATCAGATTTAAGAATTCAGCAGCACTGTGTTGTAGTTATTTTTTATTTTATGGACCATTCATTGAGTTATCTTTGCTTATTTATTTAAAAAGTCCTAAATACATTCTGTCTGAAAAGCTGCCTTTTTCACCACTGCTGCATTAACCTCGATCAGAGGGTTCTGCTCTGACATTCTGCAGTTGCAGAGATGAGAAGAAAAGTTTAAAGGGCTCCTATAAGCTGGGCTCAAACGCGAGCTAATCGCTTTACAAAAGCATGAAGCCGTTGAAAGGTTTACTTTGCGCGGCACTCAGCCGGTGATGTTGATGGGATATGGCGTGTCCTGTACAGGGCAGCAGAGAGGCTGTGTATTCTGGGAGACTGCTGCTTGCCACAGATTCTCATGCTTCTCTGCCACTGACTGAGCTAAGCAAGGATGCAGGTGTACCGTGTACGTTGACAATGACGATGTGTAACTTACTTTTCTGTATTATTGGATTTATTAAAACAGAAAGATGTATTTATTTATTTATTTATTTATTTATTTATTTATTTTTTACCAACGTCATGTGGTTCTGTGTTAAATTTGCTTATTTATTGATTTAAAATTTGATCAAATGACAGTTTTCTGCCACAGAAACACTGACTAGTTTCTTGCATAAATGTTCCATTGAATTACAATTAAATAACCAATTAAAAATTTTAAAGGTAAATTCAGGCTGTATATGTATGTGTATATATATATATATATATATATATATATATATATATATATATATATATATATATATATATATTGGTACGGTTACTGGGAAGAAATACTGAACTTTTTGCTGACAATCTTGGATTCTTTTGCTGTCTCATTATTTGGTCTTTCCCCCTTTTTTCAATAAACTTTTCAGCATTGTTTGGTTTGTAGGCATCTTTGCTTAAGCTAGCTTGTGGTCTTCATTTATTCGTGAACAGGAAAAAAAAAAGCAGCTGAAAGCAGCAAATTGGCGTAAGTGGTTGTAAAATAAACCATTATGCAGACTACAAAAGTAAATAAAAAGAAAGTTAATTAAATACGAAATTTTGTTTTTGTTTTTCTGTGCTGCCTGGTACAGGTCTGCATCCCGGTGGGTGGGGACCCCTCTTTCAAAGGACACAAGTGATACTTACAAATCAGACAGACATATTTCTTATGTCTGTTTCTCAAGACTATAAGCATAGCTTTAAAGCTTTTATAAATCATGCTATAATCATTATTGGATACATTTAATTATATTCAGTGCTTATGCTGTAACATTTTTAATACAATAGTGTGAACCTAGTGATAGCATTAGCGAAGACATATGACTAGCGTTGGGTTATACTCTTTATCACATTTCATGCTATGGTTGAAGTCACAGCAAAACTCTTTTTTTTTTTTCTCTCTTTCAACAGTCACAGTAAGGGTGAATCTGATGGAAAGTGCCAGAGTGGCTATGATTTGGCTACTGGAACGACTTTACAACCAACATTAGGCAGCTATCAGCTCCAGTTTACTATCCAGCAGCTCCAGCAGCAGAAACTACAGTCCAGGAAGCTACTGGACCAGAGCCGCTCTCGACATCAAGTCAGTAGAGGAACCTATTTTTAATGCTAATAAATGAGTCATGTACTCTGTTAAGAGTTATTGTGCTAACTACTATACTGGCTGAGCTGTTTTATTTGTGAGATGTACATATATCAATATTTCAACTCTTTTGTGGTTTAAACCATCATCAAACTGCAAAAAACCTAAAAAACAATTGTGGATTTTATTCATGGCATTTATTTTTTAGTCTTTCATGTGCGAAACCTTCTAAAAATGACTGAAGTGGAGAAATCAGGCTCACATTTTTGGACACCTTAAGCTGAACAAGAGTTCTGTGCAGGTTAAAAAATGTGCAGGTTCAAACAGTTTAGTGTTTAGATTCCATTTTCAATTCCACTTATAAACATCACTGAGCTGCATGAACCAAGACTTGCAGTAGATAAATGGTGCTTTGTGCGTGTGTGTGAATGGGTGTGTGCGTGAAAGAGAATGAAAATGTGCACTTAGTGCGTCCTGGTGAGTCATAGCAGTATCAGTGAACCAGTTTAATTCTGCTTTTGGGTCTCTTTTGGTCTCTTTGGCCAGACACTTGCTCACCGAAACCACAATCATTAGCTGTGTAGGATAATCCTCAGCAAAAAATAGGGCAATTCTCAGGATGTGTTTTGTTTGGTTTAATCGCTAACCTCTAACTGATTGCATCTTGCAGGTGGTTTTGATCTAACATCTAAACTTTTAAACAATTTTGTTTAGTTAAAAGACCCTTTCCCACCTCCGCCCTACTTATGACACAGCTTACCATATACATACATATATATATATATATATATATATATATATATATATATATATATATATATATATATATATATATATATATATATATATATAGACGCCTTTTGCGTGCCACTGTGATCTTGAAAAGCACTGCATCACTTACACCTTAATGTGCCTATCATCAACCACCTAATTATTCCTCAATTAATTGAAAGTCACAGCAGGACAATTAGAGTGCAATATTTCAATTGAAATATTTTAACAAATTAACAATGAAATCAGCCGGAATAAAGGAGTAGCCTTAAAGGTCAAAGATAAAATTCTGTTCTAAGCTGCAGTTTTACTTAGTTCTAGAAGAGGGTGAACTTTGTTTTAGTGGACACAGATTGTTTTGCATTCCACTCTGTCTTTGTCTGACACGGAGGGCTTCATACAGGTGAATATAACCATTCGGTGTCATGGAAACAGCGGGGAAAAGATGCATCACTTTGTAAGAGGATAGAGAAAAATCTCTGCTTCTGAACTAATTAGAGCAAATGCAGAACAGAGAAAGTCATTTATAGCATTTGTTGCGTTTTATTTTCCGGTTTAGAATCTTCGAAATGTTTTTCAATCTTAAGAGCATATCGCAAAAATTATGTTCAACTTCCAGTATACATTCACTCACAAATCTGTGAGAATTCCTACAAAGCCTGAAAAGTCTATTTACTTTTTTTTTTTTACTACGGCTAATAATAGAACAGGGTAAATAGTATGCTTCTAATTTGCTAGCATATCCAATCTGTCTCTCTCTCTCTCTCTCTCTCTCTCTCTCTCTCTCTCTCTCTCTCTCTCTCTCTCAATGCTTTTCCAGAGTTTAGAGTCAGGGTAAGAATAACATCTTCCACCAGTTGAACTGTGACTGATAATGAGGAATACAGTAGACCTGCTACATTTAAATAAAGTGCTCAGGTTAGTGGTACTGATTCAGGAGATCAGAAAGACTGAACATAATTGTACTAGATGCTATTAGATGCTGTATCCACTATTACATGTTGTAAGTTCCACTTTACTGAATCTTAGAGGTCCAAACATATTATAGCATGACTATGTGCCCTAAATGCGGTACATAAAGTCATAGCTTGGGCTTGAGTAGAAGAGCTTGAGCGTATATTGAGGCTCACTAAGCATCCTAAGGATAAACTGCAACACAGGCCTTAATTTGTCGAGGCCCAACACCAGTGCTCTTGTAGATGAATAAGTAGATCCCCACAGCCACACTCCAAAGTCTAGTGTCAGTAATCTGGCCATATACTGTAGTGTATAAGAAGTTATTAATGCATTCGTTGTTTGCGCCTGATTCTGGCCAATGTGATGAAAATAATGCTAATAAAATAAAATAAAATAATTGTTATAACTAGTCACATGTGCAGAGGGTCAGATATGAACCTCGCAGGCCTTAGTGATCAACATGGGACTATGATAAATGATTATTCCGGTCAGAGTTGTCGTGGTTTGAATCACTATTTGTAAGGATTCTCGAAAATAGAACCAACTAGTTTCATTAGAAAATATTGCAGTCGGGTACAAACAGAAATAATGACTGCAGGATCGGGCGGGATTAGTCAAAATTCTTTCGGGAAAACAACCCTGTGCTCATTTCAAATTTGAACCAGGCAAGAACTTGTCTGTGTAACCAGCTATGTTTTAAAGCCTTTCATGCACTCATAGTTATTATGTGGAGTTTTTCCATCTTTAGTTAACATCCTGATAAAGATAGTCTTATCTTAGTTCATTTTATTTTTGTAACTAATTAATTAACATAAATTAACAAACCAAAGTTTGGGATTATTTTATTGTGCCTCATAAGATTTAAAGTATATTTTCTTTCTACAGTAATTGCACATAAATGTAATGGGAAATATCATTCTTTTTGCTGTACTTACTTCTTGTATTAACTTCTCCCAAACCAGCGCTTCAGGTTTACATTGAGCTATTTTACTAGCATTTAAATATGATTTCAATTGAGACCACAAGCTATTGGATAAGGGCTCTACTGTATATGCAAATATTAAATGGTCATTATTTGAAACAGAAACTTTTTTTTCCTTATAAATATTGATGACCCAGATGAACGCAAATTGAAAATTAGTTTCATAATAATCCACTCTTAAAGCCACAACTAGGTTTTTTTGGTGCACAAATTTCCTGACATTTTCACTACATTCATTCAGGTGCTGCTGTTCAGTTTGGTTCTGTCAATGTTCTGTGAATCGGTATTCACAGAACATATATGTGAGTCTTATAGTTCAAATTTATCAGGAATAAATAGTATATATCATACTGGGTCTACTGGAAGCTGCTAAATTGTACTGAATGTGTTGAAATGTCCATTTGAAAATTCTAATGTAAATTTGACCAGGCAGAAAAGAGTTAACAGTTATTGATTTACTGCATTAATGATGGTAGTCCTGATTTAGTGTTTTTTTGTTCAGGTGTTTATCCAGAAATATTACAGGAGTCTGCATTCTGAGTTCATTCATGAGTCAGTTGACTTTCAGCCAGTGTGCCCAAGTCTTTTATTTGAGTCCGAACTTTGGGACAATTGTGTGTTTATATATTAATTTTTTTTTGTGTTATGTGAATTTCTTTGTCTGGGACCATTTACAGTATTTGTTAGAGGAACTGAGCCATGATCAAAGGTGCGCTTGGAAAAATTATGTTTTTTTTTTTTTTTTGCTATTCCTTTCTCTGCTCATTTTATTTGAGTTCTTTGCTGTTGAAAGCAGTTGTTAAAAGGCCTTGAATGATTCTTTGATTATCTACAATTTAAACACGTTTCATTGTGGACTGAAGTGTGTTATTGGGCTGCTCTGCTCCATGTTCCAGTCACTGGGTGCAGACTGCATGGCTCCTGGGATGGCTTGGCCAGCAGCCACCTGGCAACATTAGAAAGGTGCCCTTTCCTGGCCTTTCTCAACAGAAGCATATACCGAGACCCTCCAACCTCCAAGCTCGGCCCACTCATTTATCAAACCCCAGCAGCTTCAGAACACACTTACTGTCATACTGCTGGATGCTTTGAGGATAAACACACACGCATACACACGCACACACACACAAACACAGGCACACACACACACACACACACACACACACACACACACACACACACACACACCATGAATAAACATATCTATATGTCCTTTCGCAGGATCACAAAGTCCCTCACAGACACTAAATAAACTCTTACAGAGGCATACAGTATTTTTTTTCTAGAAACCTCCAGCACTCTCACGCTATTCTCTCACATCGCAACATAAAATATTACTGGATGGAAGGAATTTACTGCATTCCCGATTTTAATCGACGAACAGTAGCCTTTTTCGGGATGCAGTGTGTATGCCAGGTCCAACCACCCATTCAAAAGAAATCATTTCTAAACATGCATAAATTGTGAAGAATTTCTACATTTTGGTGTATTCTATTATAAAGTATTTAGGGACTGTTATGATAAGCTGTTACAGTTCTTTCTTTTGTGTGAATGAATGAACTGGCTCTTGGAATCTGTTCCCGTTTGACCTTAAATGACTTTGAGGAAAATGCTGCTTCTAATAAAAGTATAAAAATATGGCCATTTTATTGCAGCGAATCAGAAAACGCAGCGAAACATTACCAAATGTGCTTGAAAGGATTTTGCAGATGTGCTAAAACTAAAGCAGTAGTCATTTCAGGTGTTTAGGTGTTTGGAGTGAAACATCTTTTATTGGTTTCCTCCTCCTTTTTCTCCCTTCAGCTGATTTTGCTTCCAGCTGTATAATCTGCTCTTTGTCTCCAGGCCATGCTGAACGGACACACACTCGTACCTGGTGCTGTCCCCCGGAACCCTGTTCCCACCAGCTGCAGCTTGCAGGTTACCTCACATTCCCAGACCAGCATGAAGCAGACCGCAAGTCAGAGAGATTCAAACCCTACTCAAACCCTGGTCCCTGAACAGGGTTCCACCACTTTGATTCCCAAACCTCCTAGCAGCACACTCTTAGACACACTCTCACGCAAGACTTCCACTCAAAAGACCAACAAGTAAGTATTTACAGTTAAGCACAGAACATTTATAGCAGTTACATTTTATCTGCTCAGTGTGGCATTTCAGTTTATAGGATCGTGTTGTCTAGATATTAGTATGCTGTTATGTCAGTGTTCAAAGTGCATACGTGGCCTATTCACAATTAACAGCAATATGTTAAATGAGAGTATGGGGTGGGGGTGATTAATGTACAGAAGGTGCAGTAGGTAATAACCTCTGGTATATGTAGTAATATACAGCAGCGGTCCCCAACTTTTTTGGCGCCACGGACCGGTTTAATTTTTAGACAATATTTTCACGGACCGGCCTTTAAGGTGTGGCGGATAAATACAACAAAAACAAATGATACAATTGGCAAAAAACTGGTATTTTCTAAATATAATAATAAACGTGAATCCACTGTGTTGGTTTTTGTTCATTTTGCTCGCTTGGGGTTTTCAATTTAGCGGTAATGTATTATGTGTTACCGGTTGGAGCAGCCCCTTTAAGAAGGTAGCGGATGAAGGTAAGACATGTGACCGAGGCATCATGACATGCATCAAGAGTGAGTCATAGACAGATGTGGCGGAGAGAATCCGGTAATTTTTCAAAATAAAACATTGTTCAGAATCAGACAATAAATAAAACTGAAATAATGTAAGTTATGTATTCTTTCTGTGCAGCCCGGTAAAAATTATTATTATAACTGTGCAAAAGGATAAGAAATGGCAAGAAGATAACATGCTCAAATAACATGATATACATATTTACATATGTGAATGTTTGTATGATGCAGTATGTACAGAATAAATATGGGTGATGATTCTTTTCTATTTGAATATTGCATGTAAGATGTGTGTGTGGGTAGTAATAGTTTATGAGCTTCATGCACTTATGCCACATTTTACCTTTATCATGAGATGTGTGATTATTTGTGTTTACTGTTGGAAAAAGTTGTGTACCGTATTTTTCGGACTATAAGCCGCTACTTTTTTCCTACGTTTTGAACCCCACGGCTTAAACAACGAAGCGGCTTATTTATGAATTTTTACTGGGTTTTTCCTGGTTTCACAAACTTCAAGTCAAAAACTGAACCCCATAACATTAGACCAATGAAATTTCCGAGCAGAAACGAAAAAATGCACCTCACCTGTGTTCTGAGCTGCACGGCATCGGGAGAAAAAAAGTTTTTTTTTTTTTACACACGACTTTGCCAAAAGATGAACTTCCGAGAGAAATAGTCGTGAAAGGAAGGAGGAAGACAGTAAACAATGACTTTCTTGGTAGGCTACTGTTTAGATACAAGCCTTTGTAACGCTTTGAGTCTGGGTGAAGGGAGAGCTCGCTAACTCCAGTTGCAACAGAAATCATATAAGCACAGACAGGTTTCCAAAACCCGTGCTTTTTTATTTTTCCTGGCAACAGCGTTATGGGTTAGGTAAAGAAACTTAGAAATGAGCATCAGAAAATAATAAGGACATATTCCTCGGTCTTGCACACATGCAGTAATAGCAGAAAAATACGGCGGCAGGCTATTCCCAAAATACTGCTATGCTCTTAAAGGAGCCACAACATATTTCACCCGTGTAACAGACACTGTCGGTAAAGCCTGTGTAAAGTTCATTAGTTTCAGTGTAGACAGCGGCTTATAGACAGGTGCGGCTTATTTATGTTTAAAATAAAAATCTTTGTCAAATTCAGTGGGTGCGGCTTATATATGGAAATTACGGTATTCATGTTCAGTTCCTTTAATTTTTTAAAAGAGTAGCATGCTTGTTAGGGTCCAAGCCCTGAAGGTTACTTTTGTTGCAACATTTGTCAAAGCAGAAACTCCACAAGTCCCAGTAGTAGCAGTAGCACCAACAGCAATGCCAGTTTGCTGCCAAATTTGTTTGTCTAGAAATTTTTTCCCCCTGTCCGTTGACAGAAAATGCACATCATGAATGAATCTACAAATGACTCTCAAATACATTTGCCTAAGGTTATGATTCAGCTTTCTTGTGATTGGCAATATTTGCATTGAATTTGGTCATACGTTCTGAGTGTGTGCTCTCAGTGTAACCAAAGTGACACTAGCCAATTTTCTGAAAGCTTGTGTATGTGGAAGAGGGTAGCTAGCTCTTTCTTCACATGTGCTGTTATCTGTTTCAGCTTGTGATCTGTTTCCTAGGATTTTCTTTTGCAGTGATTAGTTTTAATTGTAATTACGAAAAGAAGCACATATTTAGTCTTAATCTATAAAGTAAAAGACAAACATATGCTTTCGGTCCAGACACAACGCTTCTTTGTTTGTAGAGAGTCATTTTTTCCTACTGCAGTCAATTATTTACACACATGGTTGTAAGTTGTGTAGCTTTGAACAACATAAATATAGTAAGCAAACTCAACACTGTTCAGTTTACAAAGAGCCTGTCCTTATTTGTTGTCGGCATGATGCAGAGAAATGTTTAGAATTTACAAATGTTAGTTTAGTCATTAGTGCTAACTGCTGACTGAAATGCCAGGCATGCCTCTAACTGGGAAAAATGACTTTCCTTGTTTTTGTGTATCACTTGATTTATTCTCTAGAAATGATACATCTCTATTTTTTAGTGTTTTGTTTTGGTTAGTTAGTTCGTTGTTTTTTTTTTGTTTGTTTTTTTTTGCTTTTTTAATTCGTGTTTTTATTTATAATTTTTTTTAAATCTATAACCATTTTATATTGATCCTTCAGAAAGCCAAGCAGATGCTGGGGAGATGTTTTTGGACACACCTTAGGGCAGGGTGTTTAGTCATGCTCTTCTAATTCAGTGTAAACATTTTCTTGTTCATAGAAGCTGCTTGGAAACTTTGGGTAGAAAAAGCTAGAATGAGCACCATTGTACCTCAGATTGTTCGTTTCTGTGCATTTTGTACTGCCAAGTGATTTTTAATTTCTGACCATTACTAACTTTATAATTTATCTCCCCGTTTTCCACAAGTTGTGGCCGTATACTATTCTTATCTCAACTCAGGATTTGTACATTTCACTAATATGTTGTAAAAAAAAAGTGTGTGTGTTTGTGTGTGTGTTTGTGTGTGTGTATAAGGAAATCTAGGATCAGTTCAGGTTTTGTTCATTGCAAATAGACACACAATAGGCCTTAGTTCAGTGTAATTCAACCATCTGAGCTTGTTTATAAGTGCTTTTTGTGGCAAGTGAGGGTTAGAAATGAGGGCCGGAGAAAGCCGAAACTGTCATCTGTTTCCCACGCTGCGGCATGACTTTACTGCACATCTGGCCAAACTACACAACAATGGCAAACCTTTGTGGTAGCAGGCCTGTTTGTTGGAAGCGCATGAACTGCCATGGTGGGCGACTAGCAGTCAGACAGCACACTCTCCCAGCGGCCAGTCAGTCCCTTGACTCACTCTCTTACACTCTCTCTTCCTGTTTCTCTCTCTCTCTCTCTCTCTCTCTCTCTCTCTCTCTCTCTCTCTCTCTCTCTCTCCCATGCACACACACAGTCACACATGGAATTAAAGTTCATGGGACAATCTGTGCATTTTAGATTTATGTGCATCGGGGACGTTAATTGTTTTACATTTCGAACAATTAGGCACAGTTTTGTATGTGATTAGATAAGCATCTGCAAAGCATTTAGTGTAAGTGTATGAGTAAATGTAGCTAGAAGGAACAAAAAATATCCCCAAAACCTCAATGAGATAAGCATGACATCTCTACCAGAAAATGGCCACATGCTATACACATGATACACAGTAACTTCTCGCAAAATAAAACTTTTTAAAGTGTAGCATTACAAGGTCAGATGTTTTTATTTGTCGAATCCAGTATTACTCTTGGATTTGTCAGTATTAGATTTATCTGTAGTCTGGCATACTGTGACCAGGATGAAATATGTATGAAATTAAATTTGGGTTACTTTGGGATTCATATGGGAATGTTGTGGGATCAGGCTATTAAAGACAGCTGGTATTGAGTGGTGTGTGGTATGTGGTGTTTGTTTGGGTAAATAAAGATTATCTTGTGTTCTGGAGACAGGAAATGTAGTTAAGAAAGACGTGAGCGTACGACCGGGGAAATGCTGGGTAGCTGTAAAGGGTATTAAGATTGGGAGGGTTAAGGAGAGAGAGAGAGAGAGAGAGAGAGAGAGAGAGAGAGAGAGAGAGAGAGAGAGAGAGAGAGATGATGATAGTTGAGAACGGGGTAAGATAGCGCTGGGGAGGGTAGGTGTACTGTTTGCTCCTTTGTGTGCCTTCCTGGCCAGTGCAGTGTTTACCCACGGCATGCAGAATTCCAGAGCCCCTCACACTCTCAACAGTCCTGCATTTTTGTGGTCGGCCCGTGTGACATGAGAGAGTGTGGGAAAAACGGAAGCCTAAAGACCAAAAATGCTCAAATAGAAACATCGAACCAATGAAAAGAAAATGAACAAGAGATTCAAAAAAGAGAACATTTCAAAAGACAGGTGAAGAGAAAGAGAAAGTTGTCTGGCATCTGGGAAAGAAAGTATAAAGATGAAATAACAACAAAGTTGATAGAATTCAAAAAGTGGACAGAATAAAATTGTTTAAAAAGTTATTAAATTGTTTTTAGTTTACACCGTGGAAACAAATCTTGCCAAGCCTTTTGTCTTTCTGTTCCATAATGAAGCATACTTTCATTTCTAATGGATGAAACTGTCAGAGTTAATTGTCTAGCAGCTGAGTCATGTGCTCTTTAGTGAATTACCAGGCTTTGTGCCAATGAGGCCATTTGTTGTGTAGTTGGTGTTGATGTAGCACAATCAAAATATCTCGGGTATTATTAAGAGAAATTAAAGCATGCAGTGCAGTATGAAGTCCACCCCAAAGTTTAGCATGCATACTTTATATATGCAAGTGCTCTTAGTTTTGACTCCTCTCTATACGTATATAATAGTTGGAGGGTTTTTTGGTATTTAGGCCGAAAAGGACTGAAAGAAGCCAGTTGTAGAATAATTGATATGAAAGTGTGTATGTTCTGTTTGCAAAGCGTGTTGAGTTCTGGAGCTGTAGCCAGGGAAACAAGGACTGAGAGTGGCATAACTAATAGGGTGACATTTACAACAGCGCTATTACAGCATGGCGTGGCTCCACCTTAAGCAACAAAAAAAAAAGAATAAATAACTGTCCATTTTTCTTTCGGGCTCAGCCAACCATTTTTATATGAGCCATTTCTTTAACTGTGACCCAAAGAGCAAAAGTTAAAAACGAGTTTAAAGGAGAGAAAAGGACACATTGTCTAAAAAATTAAATGTAAAATAGTGTCGATTTGATATAGGCTAAAACGTTACACATCAAGCAAATAAAGTGATAGAGAAAAGATAATGAAGGAATGAGAGAACATGAACTCTGTGCAAAAGGTGTAAGATTCAAAAGGGATTTTAGTGTTGGCCTGATTTATTGTTCCTCTTATTTATTTCTATAGCCTATAAGACCTGCTTGGATAAACTGCCATAAAAATCACTCTGTGGTTTAGATTATGAATGGATGTATCCCATGCATTGGAGTGTATAAATTGGGCAACAAGTGTTTTGTTGAAACACCCTGTCCATCATACTAAATGGTGGAAAGAGCCTTAAACTCAAATTGCCAATAAAGTACTAAAGTGTTGCTTCCTGCTTGGTCAGGCTGGATTTTTTAATTGGAGAGTTTTTATCTGCTGCAGTAGCCTCAGGGTTGTGCAGCCATATGAAAGACCAACTGTGTGCACCGTACAACGCTTCACTGTGCACCCTCATTACAGGCCTAATACTCCTCTGGCAAGCCACAGTTGTGCTCCTAGAGGTTAATACCAGCTAAGCTTTATTTATTGTTCCTAAAAATGCTTAGCGGATTTAATGTATAGAGTTACAGGCATGCTGGCCCCTGTTTTTCTCCCCTCCTGGACAGAGCTGATTATTTAACATGCTCTCCAGAGCCAGATGTTCTTCCAGAGAGGTATAATTATTGGAGCCATTCACAGCCAAAGGGGAACATTTCTCACAGGTTCCACGATGTCTGCTATTAAGAGCTTGTAATTAGTCGACATCAAATAAATGCGCCAAAAAACAAACAAACAAACAAACAAAAAAATGTTGATTTTGACATTCCAGTAAGCACACCAGTCCACTTTTGAAAATGTGATATTAAAATTGTTTCCGGAAAAACAAGATGAAGCCATCTTGTTGATTACTGTGTCACAGAGGAGAGTTGACCGTTTCCATTTTAAACTCAATGCATTTTATCCTACAAAAATAGGTTTCACCAAAATGAAATACTGTGCATGTCCACAGTAAAACTATTGTAGATCAGGATTGACACAAATGGCAAAAATTTGATTCGAAAGGCATAGAAACAGGTACTTGGGCTCGGGAATGCCTGGTTCTCTAAAACTCGCTTGGTAAACACTTTGCTAGTGAGTCCACACTGCTCTGGCATATGTGCATATTAGGCCCCTTTGACATTTTAGACCCCCTCATGCAGGCAGCTTTACATGCCTGAAGAAAGAAATGGCATAGCCATCTTTTACAAAGGTTAGCTATCTTTCCATCTCAGTGCACAGCATGCTATTCTTGTTCTTGCGCCTCTGTGAATAATGTTTGTTCATCAACTTTTTGGGAGTCATTAATCTGTTATTGCTTCTAATGAAGTGTCATGTGTGTCATGTTAGAATCCTTAATCTCATAGAACTATTTTTGTTTTTCTATTAACAGGCAAGCACCTCATGAGGCTCCATGCGGAAATGGCTTATCCAGTCGACAAAAGGTTGTCTATGACACCACATGTGGAAAAACGGGTGAGCACAAAGATGCACACATTTGTATTTCAGGCTTGTATATCACATTTCAATTAAATCACTGTAATGGAACAAATAACGACCCTATTTTAAGATGCGTTTTTAGAAAGCCACCTATGTACTTTATGTAGGTTAATTAATTGCGCTTGTAGTAGGAACACATATCTGTGTTGTTTTAATGGTTGGTGTTGGCAGAGAGCTCCAGAGACCGCATGCCCAGGCAGGTGGCTTCCTCAGCCAGCCAGAGCCAGGCAGCTGGGCATAGTGACCATTCCACCACTGATGAACTCTATTTAGCACACCCTCTTATTTTTTATCCAGTGCCATGGCAACAAAATATCTTTAGATTCAAACGAACGCCCTGGCCTATTTCCACTTTGCCAGCGACGCGTATGCCGATAGCATCAATAAAGTTAATAATACTTACTTAATCGGTTGCACAATTCAGAGGGCCTCATTTCTGTGTTTTCCCTTCTTATTTAACATGCGAGACAAAACTCACATGTGAGAGTTAAATTTTGAGGTCCTCCTGTATTAGGGTCGTCTCTAAAGGACAGACATGAATGAAATCTGCCTGGAAAGAGAGCTGGACCTTGTCAAACACATGCTCAATGTGCACTTGCATGTTGGGTTTACTAGCTAGTTTTATCCTTCTGTTGACATACTTACAGCGTTACTGATCAGTGCCGCATGTCCAGGTCTGTAAAGGTTATACAGTTGTTAGAATATCTTATGTGACTTCAATTGAAAGTCAGGTCAACTATGCTTTTATTACCATTCCAGCCATATACACTACAGTACACACTGAAACGAAACAACGTTTCACCAGGGCCAAGGTGCTACATCAGACTGCATACATTAACAAAAATGGACACTCAAAAACAATTTAAACACAGAAACACAATGTAGCACTAACCAGTACTGTACGAGTGGTTTGTTCAAATGAGTTGTCTGTATACAAATAAATACTGCACATGTAAATACTGGAAAATTTAGTAGCAATTGTGCACAGCGGTAAATATGTGCAAAAATAATTTTACCCTTAATGAGTCTGTTCATTCGTGTGTGTGTGTGTGTGTGTGTGTGTGTGTGTGTGTGTGTGTGTGTGTGTGTGTGTGTGTGTGTGTGTCAGTGCTGTCCCTTCATGTTTAATCCAAACAGCAGCATCTCAAAAACAAATCCGATATGCACCTAAAAAAAACAACACAAACAAAAGAAAAAAACAATATTTTTTTTGTGACTTGATAACAAAAGTAAGTGGTATAAGCACAGTGTTATAGTGCCTGTGAAGTGCAGTGAAGTTTGTCTCCTTCTTCTTTTCATATAGCTGGTAGCATTTAGTACCTTACCTTATAGTCCAGGCTAATGTGTACTTGACAATTAGTACCATGTATGTGCCATGACATTTAATATTTCAGCCAAAAACATAAAAATTCTGTCAATTGGCTTCAAAATTACACATGGAAAACTGACTAAAATGTTTGAATAGCCAAAGTCATATTTACAACCCATTCTTACTGACATGATTTCTTTCATTTAACTATAGCAAGATGAGTTTTACAATTTTGGGCAGTCGATTGGAAAGATAATCTGATGAGAAGTGCAGAATTATGTCAGCAAAATCTGTTGTTTTATTTTGGTTGATGCGATTTTGGTTATTTTGGTTGATCAATGCATATGTCTCCAAAATGTGAATTTTGTAATTATTTTGGGATTATTAAATATTAAATGACCTAAGGGTTCACATATCTAAAAGCCCTAAAACTTAAAATGTTGTTTCATGGGAACTTTAAAATTGAGCAAAACCTGCAAATGTGCAGTGCGGTGATTTGGCAACTACATCGTTCCCATTGGGACTATGTTTTTTTCTTCCTTACAAATGTAAAACCTTATTCCTGTTTTTGATCGCACATATTACATATAATGTTGATATTTGCTGATGTTGATGTTTTTTGGTTTAAGTACGACAAACCCTTTGAGGCTAAATTAGAAGTCAAAGGTCATAAAGGACACTGTTTTTAAATTCATTCAGCGAGCAGACCTCGATGCACCACAATGCAAATGCTTTTGCAAACTAATAAATATTTTGTGGGAGGACATCAGACTACTGATCACAGGATTAGTTTAAAAAGGTCTTTAACTCACTTAGACTGATATTGTCATTTGTGTGGATAACACACTAGCCTGGTGTTTTCACTGAAACCATGACAACCAGCAATAAACTAAAGACAAAAACGCCCTTTTGAAAAATCGCTTCTGGTGTAAGCACAGGGTAGCACATCAATCCAAAAATCCACATCGTAATGATTTGCTGTGGCAATTCTTTAGGGGGACAAGAGAAACCTAATGGATACACCAGTATTCTTAGCTGTTGATATCATCAGTGGACATAACATGTGCTCCCTCCCATATTATATTCTATATTTTTGCTTACTTATATAGTGATTGCTTTATATAGTGTTCTGACACTATTCTTTGTTTAGTTGAGTATGTGATTTTGCTAGGATATATTCAAAGGTTATTACTGAAATAATTGATTATTGATTTATTGCCATGGATTCGCTGAAAAAGGCAGGCTAGTCTGTTATCCAGACCAAAGACAATAGCAGTTTTCTTTACTTTTACTGTGTTTAAATCCACCCTCTCATGTCAGTACACAAATTATCTGCAATTACAAACCACAAAACAAGCTGCCATGTTGCTCATGGCTTTTGAAATTACTAGAGTTGAAAAGATCTGCGCTGGAAGAAGATACAGCTCAGTACCTTCTTCCAGTGCAGAACTTATTTATTTATTTTTATTACTTTTAAATTTGGTTTCCCACCGTATGGAGACTTTTTGAGACACCCTGAATAATGACATGAATTAAAGAGAATGTTTTACTACGGGAAACATGTACGTTTTTCCGTTCCTCAAAAACCTTTCTTAACACTGTTACACATAGTTAATGTCTGTTGGAGCCCATGAGTTTGTCTTCTTCTGCACTATGTGAGACTGAATTTAAACACACACACACTTTCTCTCTTTCTCTCTTGCGCATGCTCACACTCAACTTTTTAGAGTTGCACAACACTTTCCACCTTGGAGCCTGAGAAATGGTCTGGAGGAACTGTTGATTTTATTGCAGTAACAGTGATATTAAGTATTTTAAGCTGCTGCACATCTGTTTGTCTGATCGAAACCGTCCGAAAAAAGGGCATCTTCACTTTGTCACGTATTCGCACTCCAATTCTTAGAATTAAGAAAGAAAAAACTCCAAAAATTTTCAACAAATTTTGCATGAGCAAAAGTGTACAGTGGACAGTCATTTCCCTGCTTTTTGCCCCCTATTTTTTTCTCTTTCAGATTGTTTCACCAGATGTCCTATAAACTCATTGGGAGCTGCTTCTGAATTTCATGAATGCGTTTTTCCATTGTATGTGGAAAGAGATTTGGGAGGTGCATGGCACCTAAATCGTGTGAGGAAAAGCGGGAAGAGATAAAAGAGTAAAATGGATAACACAAAGTAAAGTGCAGCCATGCGTTGTTTTGCTGTGATGATGGTTTGTGTGTGAAAAGGGCCCTCTGTGGCTTTGTGCTAAGATAAGTGAGTTGCTCTGATCGATTGTGACAGGGAGTTAGAGCAGATCTATCCAGGCAGCATTCTCAGTGATCAGCCGTCAGGGTGCATCTGTCACTTTCTCTCTGATGCTCGATCTGTCCAATGCTTTATTTCTATATCCTATTGACCATGTTTTTATTTAGGCCTACCATTAGCATTCACTCACTGTTCTCCATGCTCAACTTAAGGCTCATTCCCGCTTTATTTCTGTTTGCTGATAAAAACATACTGCCTGCCCTGCTGATGCACATGTAGTGAAATAGTTTGGCAACTTAAAAGAACCACGATGATGATTAGGTAATTGTTGATCGCTTAAAAAAAAAAGAGAGCGAGAGAAACACGGCAATCAAAATACATTTCTCTGGAATTGTCTTTTGTAATTTCAGGCTGTAGAATTGAACATTCTGTACCAGCGAAAACCAGGAGATGTTTTTTAAATCAGTGAATAGGATTGATTTTGGGCTGAATAACGCTTTTTTGAGGGGTGTGGAATGTTCAACAGTACTACGCCTACATTTACCAGAAAGTTTACACGTGGTGTGCCTAGACCTGTAACCTAGGCCTGGTTCCAATGAGAACTTTCACCATGTACCCCCTAAAAAATCTTAAATCAAACAAAGAGCCGACCAATTAGACTTTTCTTTCAACCTTTTGCTTGGTTTTGGCAGTGGCGTGTAAAGTTCTTCCAAACCAAAAACCACATAGGGCCTCATTTTCTCTGTGCTTTGGTGTTTTTTTCTTTTCTTATTCAATTGGCATTGGATTCATTTTTTTTTTTTCCTTTGCTGTCTGTTTAATCACAGAACTCGGTATGAATGTAAATAATTTTAGGAAAGGTATATCAAGGTGAAATGTATGGTTTAAAAAAAAAAAGAGAAGAAGAGGAACGCTTCCCGTTCATTCTTTTATTCCCCCCACTTCTCATCTTGCTGAGCTTGGAAAAGCTGCTTCCAGCAGTCATGTCACTGGATTGGAAGTTGGGTCCGATGTTTTCGTTCTCCTGCGCCGTAAGGCCTAACAGTGTAAAAGAGCACCAAAATAAACAGAGTCTGCGGAGAGGGAATGAAAGAGAATACTGTTTGGGAGCACAAACACAGCAGCTCCGACTGCACTCGGAATTTCTTTTCTCCTGGAAGACTGGCTCTAGGCCAGGAGATAGACCAAAGAGTGAGAAGGACACAGGGGCAAGACAGCTCCAGCTTCTGCTACTGCTCAGAGCTTACATAACCTCATGTATTGAGTAAAACATGGACTGAAGCAACACATCTACTGTAAACCCAGGATCAGTTCCCTAACAGGAAGGGAGGAAGAAGCATCAGCAGCCGATATCCTGTTTTTTGTTTGTATTTTTATTGTGGGAATGTTCAATTCTGTGAATGCTCAAGGTGGTCATGAATATCCACAAATATTTTAGAAAATACCTTACAGTTGAATCTGTTGTTTCTTTCTTTTCTCAGGTCTGTCCATGTACAGCAAATTATTCCACACTCACAGATCCAGACCTAGATGACTGAGCGAGGGCTGGTTCAGCGATTACCTGCTGGTGTTGGATTTCTTCACAGAAACCATTTTTATCATTCAGACCCGAGTGTGACTATGGTTTACCATGAGGGAATAGAAGCATCTATTAAATGAATAGTTCGACTAAAATGTCTACAATTCTTCCCTTCTTCCCAGAATGCAGTGAATCATTTGAGGTGTATAGGGTAAAAGAAAATGTGCTTTTTCACTTTTTCCACTGCTGCTACAAGTCTAATGTGGATAATAAGCGAGGGGAACTTATAGCTGCAAGCCTCCATCACATAATTGCCCCAAATTTGTTGTTATATAATCCCAAATAGCCTGCTGTCACTCATTGTTAGCTATTATTCTAGGCTGCATTATTGCTATTGTCAGGTATCGCTTTCTTTTGCAGTTAGTTTGGTGTTACAGCGCACAAGCATCTTGTTTAGGTAGGAGTTAGAGATGAAATTGTTCATACAACTCTTTTTGTCTGACAATCATTTAATAGGAGCTACCTTTATTTATTTATTTTACTATCTTTATTTTATGTAGCTGTTTATGGATTCATGCTATAATTACGCCAATCACTTGTCTTTTAAAACCAATAATTTACATGTTCCACTTAGCATTGATAGCCTACAAATACAAAACTAAAGCAAACTAAACACGTTTGTGTAAATGTAGTTTTTGGCTAAAATATTTCTTACTGTAGGAATGAATATATATATATATATATATATATATATATATATATATATATATATATATATATATATATATATATATATATTCCTATTTCTGTATTTCTAAAAATAATACAGTGACTTCTTCACTCTGCAGCTAGCATACCATCAACATGTTTTATATTCTCTGCTAGCTAATCTTGTTTCACTGTTATCTCACTTCATGTCCCGGCCCCCGCACTAGACAAGAATCATATCTTTCCTTCTGGTGGAGGAACAGCTGACAAATGCTGCTACCCCTGAGACCGTGTCTGACATAAAACCGACCTTATTTATTTTTTTTGGACAGCATGTGGCTGTGAGGATAGCATGCTGTGTAAGAAATCCCTGGCTTTGACACGAGCGCAAATCTGTTCCATGGCCCAAGATTTTCCGGTGGCCTTCAGTTCCTCCCCGTCCTATTGCTGCAGTTGTCCAGCCCCATTCTCACCCTGCAACTGCTGCCATCAAAAGACTGTGAATAGACTGGCAACAGCAGCTGCTAACTGCACTCAGCCTCTCAGTCTGAGCACTAGAACAGATCAGACGAGTAAGCTGATGATTTTTATTCTTATTATACCACAACAATTTGCTAATTATTATTATATATTAAAACACATTTACAGACTAGATCAATATTATGTTGTAGTTGTTTTCAAGTCAAGTTATTTTCTTTATGTTCTTGTGGCTGTAAACAATCATTACCTCAGCGGCCTCGTTTATTCACTGAAAAACAAAAAAGTCCTCTGTCGTGAACCCCTTACTGAGCTTAACAAAGCTATGACACTGGTGTAATGGCATTATGTAGGGAGGTGTTACCGTAGCTCAGTGATTACAGCATTAGACTTTGCATCAGACCGTCATGAGTTTAAATTCAAGCACCAGGCTGTCAGAGCTGGGAAAGGACTTTAAGACTCAATTGATCAGTTGTCTAACTGCAATTTTTGTGTACATTTTTTTATTTTTATTTTTTTATTTTTTTACAATCCATTTATATTGATTTCCCAGCATACAAGTCCTTGTGGATACGCTGAAATGATGAATTCTTAGAATAAGCGCTTTCATATAAACACTTTAAGATTCAAGAATGGTGATTATAAAGAGCATTAAGACTGATTAAAAAGAGCATTAGTGTTGATTATAAAATATTGCCAAAGGACAATTCCCTGGTAGTAGAGATTGTGATCAGAACACAAGTGCCTCGTTACGGTGCCACAGTCTGCTTGTGTATTGAGTTTTATTACTTTGTGTGATGTATTTTATGATCACTTCCCAATGTACTGCACTCCTGCTAGCCGAGTAAAAAGGCAAAATCCAAAGGACATAATGGCTCTATTGTATCAACGATATTGTATCAACGTACTTCATTAACAGTCCATGGTTGATAAATCAAGGGATTCTTTTCAGTGTCTTTCTATTAAAAATGTAAACGCGTAACCATTCAGCAGTGTACACAATCCATTTACAACTTGACAGGGCAGAATTCCCATTTCATGAAGAGTCAAAAGTTAAATATTTTAGACAGCCTGACAGTCTACAAGACTAATTGTTGGGTTCTGTTAATGTTTTACAAAACCACAACATATTCTTTGACACAAGTTAATTAGAATAAATGGCGTTTCTCTGTTTAGTTACAGGTCATTAGTTATTTTCAATCAAAATGTCTGGCCAGGAATTTACTGTATATTATTGATGTATGCAAAATAAAGCCTGATGTTCCCCATTGAGGATATTGTACTGTAAACATTTATCAACTCAGGGTTGAGTCATTTACAGAAGTGTTTTTTTTTTTTTTTTTTAAACAATGTCAATGTTTTATATTGTATATTGCATCATTAATTATTTCAATGTGAAAACAGATCTTGAAAATGTATGACCAAAATGTATAAATATGGTATGAAATCTTTGAGTGATTGATATTCGAACATAGTAGACACGGTGGGAAAACTGTTGCAGATAGAACATGTTTTTACTCCAATCGAGAAGAAAACAGCTAAAAGAATGTAATGTGTGTATACAAGTGCTTGTTTTTAGAACAGTGCTGTCAGCCTTTCATTTAGTAACTTCATGAGGATGGTAGTATCTTTCTCCTTCTTCATTCATTATTTCATTAAAAAAAAACAACAAAAGAAATCACACAGGTCTTCCAGCATTTTTAAACTTTCCCCTACAATAACTGCTTTTGTATGTCTGGCCTAGTAGATGTCTGCAGTAAGGAAGAGAACAGGCGAGCCTTCCCAGCCCCTGAAAGACTTAAATCCGAAGATGCCGGATGATGAATGACTGGTTATGATGTTCTGATCAGCTTCCTGATGTTACAGATTCAGGCACTGTTGCTGGGATCCATGTCCTGTTTTATTACCTGGTAATGTTATCCCAGATTATATACTAGGCGTATACAGAGATTTCTGTAGTTGTGTAATAGTACTACTTTTTTGAGGTTACATAATGATAATAATACTAATAATAATACATCATATGGTGCATTATATTTATTTGAAAGTATTATGTACATGACTCTTGCAGAAATGATTCAAATCCAATCTTTTTGTCCAAGACTAACTTTTAATTAAAAAAAGATTGTTTTTTCAAGGGTAATAGCAATAAAAAATAAAAAAAAAACGTACATTTTGTGATCTGGTTTCATGAAGTGTCATACAATATTTTACACAGTCTGCTTTATGAAGGCCTATTAAACAAACCTAAAAGAAAAAATGTCCGGTAGGTAAAAGAGGTAAGCACCCGAAACAAAACATTTTCTCACAAACATTTCTTTCCAGCATATATCATTACTAATATTATTTTATGACGTCTTCTATTTGTTAGCCTGTCTTGTAGACAAACAGTGTGGGAAGCTGTGAAGACCACAGTACAATGTTCAGCAAGGACGAATCCTGTGCATCAAGACTTTACACTATAAACAAAAACCTGACGGTCTCCTGAGTGTCAGCCAGGCAATGCTCTTATTATCACTTAAGTCTGTTTTGATGTATCCAGTAGGGATTATCAGTTTTCCTTTGTATCCTGACCACAGCTGCTAAGATGTTCTGAATAAAGCAGCTTCTGTATTAGTCACTAAGTGAGTGCTGTCAGTTTACTATAATTCAGCCGGTTCAGAAATGCCCAAGACATTTGTACGGTGGCACAGAATGTTCAAAATGTAAAAGCAACAGGTATAGGTGGGGGGAAAGGGGGGGGGGATAAATCAGCCCAAACGGTGTGTGCGGAGGTCCGAGTGTCGGCATAGTAGCATTTGATGGCAAAGCCACCTTGGAACAAAACTCATAATAGGAAATGTAGTGCTTCAAAGTGTCATGCTCCAGGGCCTGAAAGTGAAGTAGAAGGAAGAATGGAGGTATTTTTTAAGTCCAGTTCTGGCCCCTCTAACCCTCCCTCTTCTTGCCAGGGTTGTACGACCTCTGAAGGGCTGCCACTGGTGCTGAAACTCTCAGCTGCACTTGCAGGATTTGACGATCATGTTGGAAAGTTGCTCCACTTTTGGTGTTCGTCCTACATAGTAAAGGATGGTTAGAGGTTCGAGGTCCTGTGGCACACAGCACGGTGAAGCTGAAGCTTCCGGGTTCAGAGTGTTGTACAGGCTCAGCAACTACAAGGAAATGTATTGTTACAGTTAACACTTATTTATGTGCAAATAAACAAAATGGACAAAGTTTTATTTAAAAAAAAAAAAAAAAAAAAAAAAACTTTTTTGAAATCTGCAACTGAGCTGGACCAAGCTTTAGTGTGTGTGTGTGTGTGTGTGTGTGTGTGTGTGTGTGTGTGTGTGTGTGTGTGTGTGTGTGTGTGTGTGTGTGTGTGTGTGTGTGTGGCTATTTTAGTGCTGTTAGTCGATTCAAATATTTGATTGCAATTAATTGCATGATTGTCATGAGTTCATTATTAAGCGCACATTTTATCTGCTGTAAATGTACCTTAAATTAACACTTTTCAAGTATTTAATACTCTAATCAACATGGCCATGGACAAATATGGATGCTTTATGCAAATGTATGTTTATTATTAGTGAAATAATGTTCAACATAGAGCATAAAGACAAAATATTCTTGTAAATATTTTGAATAGTTAATGCTGTTTTAAATTACTTAAATCATCAGGACACCAAACGGACTTTTGCTGTTTCCGCAGGGACGGTTTTAATTGCCGGATGTGTGCATCACGACGGGTTTTGGTGCTTAATCTGAGACTTGCCGCAACAGTAAAACAAATGTTTAGTGATTAAAATTTTTTTTTATGGTGGACTGAATTTTTACTTCCACTGGTGCACATGCCTGCCATACATTTAGTTTATAATTATCTCATATCAGCCTGCTATATTTGATTCTAATTGGTGTTGTTTAACAGTCCATATTAGTACGCCAAATAAATTGCATTCATTTTTATACTTCACAAAATCTTTTGGGAAAATTGTACTGTTTCTCACCGAGCTGTGTGTGGTGTCAGCGCTGCGCAAGTAAGGACATGGCCCTGAGCAGAAGTTAGCATGATACCCTTTAGGCTCATGGATCCATCTCCAGCCCAAGTCTTGTCGGAAATCGATGTAAAGGCGGCGAACACAGCAGTTCTCTTCGTAATTACTGCAGTAGAGAAAGAAAAACAAACACGGGATGATCATCTGCTGCAGTGCTTTGCGATTCATTTCCTTATTGCACTATACTCCTTTTTTTTATATTCTGCTACTCTGCTTTCTTGGCACTGCTGCTGCATTCATCCAATGACATTTCCATAGCCTCAATGAAGTAATGCAGCCAATTCTTACTTGACGTTTTTAAGCCTTCTATTTTCATTCTGTATTGCCTTATAAACAGCTAAAGCTGTGCCTTTCGGAGGCTCAGAAATTCCACTGTGAGGTGTGTCATTTTTTTCCTCTCCTGGACTTGGCCCAGGTGTCTAATGCTGTCGGAAGGTAAACCCAGGCATCATGGATATGAGGAGCTTGTGTGCCTCACACATAAGCCTTCTCTAATTTGAATACAGGGACAGATCCCAACTTGATTCTTATATCATGCTTAAAGATGCCAATTAAATGGTTTAGTCATACAGCGTCTCACGGGAAACATGGTGTGCTAATACTAATTGGAATGTGAATCAGAGAAGGCTGGTAAACTCACTTCAGTGATGTCTTTTTTTATTGTGCCTGTATGTTGTGTAATACTGATTTCTTCCAATGGATTTTAAAGCAAAGAATGTCTGCTTTCCTACACGATCTACTCATGTAAAAAATGAATCCGCATTTAATAACGCAACGACGACAAAATATAGCGCCCCCTTACGAGAAGCAGTAGTTGGTATCCAGGGCCCGTTTGCGGCGTCTGGATGTAGGGGGCACGTCCAGGCGATGGGGAGGCAGCATCATCAGGATAAGATGTGGCAGGGGTTGCTCCTTCTGCTTACCAAGCCGGCCAATGTTCTCGAAGTAATCTCCATCCATACCTAAGAGGGTTAAACACAGCTCACTGCATGTTGAAGAAAGCATCTCCAAGCTCCTACTGAGGTAGCATCTTATCTCTCTATTCTTATTCTCCACTGCCTGTCTGCTCATCCAATCTGTCGCTGATAGAAAAAGCAGCTCAGGTCCCAAGATGGATGTTGCCAGTGGATACGGACGCCCCCTTTTAAGTCAGATCCAAAAGTCTGAGCGCCCGTGGCAGCGATGCATTCCTTGCCGCGGAGACTGCTGATGGAGTTAGGGAGCATTTCCAATCCCCCCCAGACCCTGGGGCCCCCATTGCTAAGCGAGATTCCAGACCTAAGCACGTTCCCATGATTGAGCTCACGATCTCTGTCTTGCTCTGAGCATTATCTCCAGCTACAACTCAAACCCATATGTTTTGGATGAACGTTCAGAAGAGAATAATTTTATTCTAGATAAAACTGGTAGAGAAATACAGAGATGGGGTGACAATAAAATGACTGATGACCTGTAATAATGAAGAGCATCTAAGCAATAGTCTGTGCTACCTCTGATTTGCATATTGATGATGACATATGACCTATTACAAGTGTTTTAAACAGCATTTTAAATCAAGAATAAGAGTACTTTTACTTTCAGGATTACATTAGAGAGCTTGTATTCCCATGCTGGAATACCAATACCCTAAATGTTAGTTTGGCTTACCTTTGAATTTGACCTCTAGCACTTCATGCTTTTTCTCAATGATGTCACCATTGGGATTAAAGGTGTGACAGGGACAGTGCACACTGACCTCCAGGCCAAGATTAGTCTCTGCACAGCACAGAGAAAAGACCAAATTCAGACCAACGGCATTTATGGCAGTTTTCCTTCTTTTAAATTATTGTCTTTCATAAAATTTGTGCAGTCAAACAAAGATAAATCATAAAGTATAATTTTCTGCATACAATTTATGCTAGTCGCTGACCACATGGTTTGTAATCCTATGCTCTGTCAAATGTATTTTCATATTAATACAGACTGTTGTTTTTACTTCCTGAAACTATAATTCATACATTGTCATTTTAGCAGTTCATTCCAATCCTTCTTTTTCCTGCTAAGATTTGGACAACTGCTACTTGCTAGCAAACGTTTATATTCTGAATGATTTTCTTCAGTACAAGTTTCCAATTTTCTTTTAGGCAAACCTTCTCATTATTCCATTATACTAGCGATGTGAATGATTCACTGTTGACACTGAAATTAACAGAACATATATGCAATCACAAGATTGTGGACGTTTGAACGCACCAAAACATTTCTTTGTGTTTAAGGGGCGGATATTTAGGATATTTACTTTTGTATAATGATCATCACCAACTCAAAAGCAATGCAACAACTATATACCAAAATCTTTTGCTATTCATTTTAAATCTTTTCACTGTAAAAATTTCAATATCAAAATATCAAGATGGTCTTTTATTAGATGTCCTGAATGTCTGATATCTTTCATGAAATTATACATCATTATATCATACAATATACTGTACAACTGATTCGCTCCTTGTAACTCACCTCTGTGTGTGAGCCACTCTCTTATAGTCTCTGTAACATCGAAAGAGACCCACTCAGCCGTTCCTTTGGTCAAGATGTTCTTTCCCCCAATATACCGCTGCTTTGCTATATGCTCATCATGTCTCATGATCTGAAGAAACATAAAACAGTAACATCTTGAGTTTGCATAGGGAAACACTTCGATATTCCATATGAGGTGAAGGATAAGGAGGACATTGCCTAAATCCATAATTTGAAGTCAGATTGTTCTTGAGACAGTGTTTATGGGGGGGTTTTTTGTTTGTAAAAATAAAACATCTGATTGACAGTATGAGTAGTTGGGGCATATGGTAAAATACACTAAGCAAACACACTCATATTCACACACACTCCAGACATTGGCCTGGCCAGCACTGTCTGAGCCAGACACTCAAGGATGCCCGAGGCCAAAGCATTCTCCACTCTCGCTTATGGAAAATCTGACTCCGTGTGTGAGAGATATCCCCATATTGCATGTTAATGCTTGCATTTAGTGTTCTTTACCAGTTGGAAATAAAGGCTGCTCCAACATTTACACAGCTTTGCACTCGTAATAATGTTATCCCAAACGCAAAATATGATCAGACCAGAAGTTATGTCCAGCTCAAGAAGTTCTGTTCCAAAAGTCTACACCACAACATCTGACTCATCGGTCTGCTTGATAAAATCACTCCCCCATATACCATCAGGCATACAAAAGAATACAACAAAAGGTGGGAAAAGCAAAGTTTCTGTGGCCCTTTAGGACTTAATCTTACCTCCTGTGAGACTTTAGCTAATGCTGGAGGACCTCGGAGACCACTCATGCAGCCCACGCTTAGACTAGAGATTTGGCCAAACGAGCACTGTGGGGGCGCACATACACTCCTCCATCTCCCTCTTTCTCTTTCAGTGGCTGACACTGCCTCTATCTCCTGCACAGCTCCTGGAAACCATCTGGAGGCCTGTCAGGATAGGCCTAAAGTGTAGCCCTGCAGGGCCGGAGACACACGTCTCCCTGGCAGGAAACGCTGGAACCTGATCACGGCTCCCAGTCTCTCATGGGAGATTAATGAGGAAACCGACTGAAAAATCCCCCCTCACCTCATTTATAGATAGTGGTAGTATATACATGTGCACACATAGTAGATGTGTGTATATATAATATGACACTACGCACAATTTATCTCCTAAAACTCCCATCCTCACTGATGTATTACATTACAGTGCTCTGAATATGACAGAGGCAGAATGCAAACTTTAGTCAGGCTTTCTCAGAATACTTCCTTTGTTCAGCCGAATTGTGCAAATACACTCCTGTATAATCCATTCAGTGCCTGGAATAAAGATCAGCGCTTTGGAAAAAAAACTGAAGAACCAAGAGATGGAGGACTTCAGTATCCTTTTTTGGTCCCATGTTCAGAGTCATGATCATATATAATAATGACTAGAAATAAACTGGTTGCCTGGGAGTTGGGTGAAATATAAAAGAAGCATTTCTATAAGAAACCGAGGTTAAAATCTTGGTTTTTGTTAGGAATTAGGATGTGTTTTAATCGCTTTTACTGCATAGGACAGTCCCGCAGATCACATAAGCTTTTTAACTAAGAAAAACAAAGTGTTTGCCTGTTTGTGAGATATACACCTACAATCCCAATACCATTTCAATTGTTTTATCACTAACTGGATGTGATAAAATGATTTTTTTTTTTATCTTAATCCCTGTTTTTATTGACTAAAAACTACTTTTATTTACTTGTTCCTTCATCAGACTCTTTGTCTCTCACTTAAAGCCATTAAGACAAAAAGTATTTACTTCATATTGCTGAGAAACCACAAAGACTTTCTGTCATGATCTTCACTCACCTCTTGCATCATCCTTCCGTGCTTCCGGCTCCTTATTTGTGTACACGCTGGGGGTGGCTAACGAATTAGCAAGCTCACTCGTTTTATTATTCCCTATTAGACAGCGGCATATATAAACCCCAGCTTTTCAACCACTCATCACCAGAGTGTTCTGGCTCTCACTGCGCTATCCTTTGTGTTAACGTTTTGTTTATTTTTCTCTTACCATGCTAATATTTCTCTCCCTCTGTGCCTAGGATCCACTTCCAGCTTCATTTGCTTGCTGGTCTTCCACTATAGGCTGCTCAGCCCAGCCTATAGGCTCACCTACAGAGTGCTCAAATCCATGCACCTATAGATCACGCCACCACTAAACCCTGTGTTTGCTTGTGTTCTGCCAGTGACTAATGTCCTATGCCACTGATCATACTGCCATCTTTATGCTCATGGGGAGTGTTATGGCAGTTTGGAAGTAGCAACTAGCTTTGTGTGCATTCTTCTTTTTCTTCATTAAGGAACTGAAGCGAGTGTTGGTCCATTTAGTACCAGGAAGGGAACTGCCAGGGGGCTACTCTCGCTTCACCAGGAGTCCCGCAGTATTCAGCAGAATTTCAGATCTGGCCACAGAATCTGATTAGAATGATGCAGCTCTCCCAAGGTCTCCCAAGGTCATTTCTAGATGGCATCAGTGGTGCATTAAGGACAAATTGGCTTTCAGAGACGAGTCGGAAACCCTCGACTCGCTGGTAGCCCCCCACCCACCTGACAAGTTGACCGCATGTGGGAGCAGTATATGGAATGATCCAACCAGGCTGCTGCTGCTTCAGCACTCAGCTGCCCACCCAGTTCCCCGATTATCCACCCAGCTTAAGAGCCTACCCGACTTCCCTCTGCCCATGCAGCTGGTTCAGGCCTGGCTTACCCCTTGCTGAGCCAGATTTCTTTCCTTACTGAACTTCAGCATCACCTTCCTGTCACTCTTTGTCCCAACAAACTCTCCATCCCTTCCTGGACACAAAGTTAACGTCCACTTAACCACTGAAGCCCCCAATCACCATCTGTGCTTGGAATAGGAAGACCATGGTCCTTGTTACCGTACAGCTCCACTACGCCTCGTCTCATGCAAGCACAGAGAGTGTGTCCAGCTGAATCTTATTTCCTTACCATTCTCTCCTCTGGTGTTGGGCCATTCATGGTTGACCAGATATAATCCCCACATCAAATTGTCAGTAAGAAAAAGTCACAGGAGCCCACTACACTTGCCTATAGCCCTTCCTCCTGTAGGGACAACCAAAATCACTCATGACCCTGAATCTCCAGACCTGTCTACCGATCCCTCCAAATACCTTGTGGCCATATCCATACATAATCCTTACCTTCTTGTTTGAGGCCAAGAATAAAGAATGGCCTCAACAACATCATGGTTAAGAAGAAATACCCCTTACTAGTCATCAACTTTGAACCCCTACATCGAGCTACTATCTTTACTAAGCCATACAACCAGAATGCCTACTACTTGGTCTATGTAGGATAAGGCTATGTGTGTAAGACTGCCTTTAACACTCTTCTCAGCCACTTCTAGTGGTTATGTCCTTCACAGACACTCCTAAATGACACCCTGGTCTACTTCCGGTACACCCAAAAAACAATCCATTCATGTTCACTAAGTTCTTTAGCATCAAAATGGACAAATTGTGAATTCCATGTGTCAGTTTACTGGGGGTACATCATTGGGAGCAGGTTGGTCAAAGCAGGCACCAAGAAAAAATGGGCGAATGCAGAGTTGCCCAGACTGAGCAACTTATTACAAATTACAAAAACATTATTCCTGTTTTGCCAACTTCTATTGTCACTTCATCTGGAACTATAACTGGAGGTGGGTGAAAGTTATTTCCCCAGGTGAACAGGTTGAGATAAAAAAAAACTACACTTCCTTCACCCTGATCTTAATAAATATTGAATTGACTGCAGTGACAGTATCTGTGTTCTGCTTCTGGGTCCACTGCCTCTGTAAATCGAGACTTTCCTATGCTGTAAACCCTAATTGTATAGGTCCACTAAAACTGGAGACTCCTTCCAAAATTATTAATTGAACATCACCTTACAAAAGATCTTACCATATCAACAATTACACAAATTGTTTTTCATCTATTTAATCTATTTAATCTCCTATACAAATGTCAATGTAGGTTGTTAGAAAGGATCGCCTTATAGCGAGTACATTAATACAATCTATCATTTTCTTTAAAATCGATATTCATCCTTTATAAAAAAACTCATGAAAATCTGACCAATCAGAATGGAAAAATTCAAGAGCACTGTGGTATAAACACACATATTTCTATTACCTAAAAATATGAAAAAGAAGTACATGCCAGTAAATGTTAGGTATGAATTTTGTGTTTGTCTTAGAAATGTCTGTCAGTTTAATGGCCCGGTCAAATATTATAGCTTTGCTCAAGATTTGTTCTCCACATGGCTCCAAAATTGAGAATTATGAATTCTTAGAATCTGGGAATTATAAGAAATCATTCATAAATCAGAATCATGTTCCTCTTCTGAGCGATACTTGGCTACTGAAGTTGTTAAGGATCATCCTCTTCCACTACAGTGTCCTTCCGTTAACGTTTCGATTAAATCTGTTCATAGCTGTGTACTTTATTTCTGCATGGCATGACTCTATCCATCATATCTCAGTGAAAATGATATAATGTGGATGTATATTAGCTCTTAATATAGATTAGCAAACTCTGTCAACTGAATTAAATAATGTATTTACCTGATAGAGCTCAATGCGCTGCTCGTTCCTGCTGGCGCTAGAGTTGGGCACTCTCAGAGCACGAAACTCTGCTCGGAACAAGTTGGTAGAATTCTTCTCCATAGATGAGACATTGAAGCGGAATACTTTAGATGTTATACCTTTGGGACAGTATAACAGGTCATCTGCAAGGCAAGAAAGTAGAGGTAAATCTCTCTGAGAGCATTTTAGAGGCTTTACACTCTAAATTTATGGTTTCTCAGATCTCTGTCTCCCTTTAGATGCCCAGATGTAGATTTGATGTGAGGGTGATGAAGTTTTTGGGCTGAGAATTGTCTCACCCTATCATGTATATTAACACACCCTTTTTAAATGTAGTGTTTGTTTTTGGCTGCTGAAATCAATCTTTAATTTAGAATGTATTGGTAACTATATTTACCAATATTTTCTTCCAAATGTACAGTGCAGTCTTTAATATAATGTTTCTGTAGCAGATTGTGGTAACTACATTTTCAAAGCGATTGTATCAAACAGGAAATACATGTAACAATAGTTTGTATGACAGAGATAGTTTACTAATTCAAGTTTAACCTATAACAATAGACAATTGAACAGATTTACAATTGATAGTTTAGACAATCGATTTAAAAATGGTTCTTGACCTGGTATTTTGTATGCTGCAATCTTAACAATGTACACATTATTCTCCTATTAAAAAAAACAAACTCCCCCTTTTGCCTAAATAATTTCTAGTTAACTTTCCCTTATTCTTTAAATACACACTACAGCCAATTTAATTTAACAATCTGACTAACAGTTTGAATGTACACACTTATTTCATAAAGTTCTGGCTTTGCTGATTTCCTTCTTTCCCAATCGCATGTGAAAGTTAAATAAAAAAACCCAGATACAGTAATTATGAGTTATCGGTGTGTGTGTGTGTGTGTGTGTGTGTGTGTGTGTGTGTGTGTGTGTGTGTGTGTGTGTGTGTGTGTGTGTGTGTGTGTGTTAGAGAAGCTGTACTGTTATTTGAATAGTTCTGGTAAAAGTAGGTGAAATGTCAAATCATTCAAATGGTGTAATTAAATAAATTAGCCATATAAAGTTATTGGAACATAGTGTGAAGTATCTGAATGATTTTTGTTCTTGTTTTTTGTAGTTGGGTGTCTTGAGCAGCGTGTCCACCCAATTTTGAAATGAAACCAACGCCACCACTCAGATGTGAATGAAAATGATTACTTGCTTTGGGAGATTGCAGAGCCAAAGCCATGGCCCATCTGTTTGTGCTTTACCGAGGAAGAGTTAGCAACAAGTTGAAGTCATGAAATGAAAACCAAATGTCCTTCAAACGGTTGGTGCACTAGGCTGAGCAGGCCTGGGATATCAGCATGGGTTCCTCCCGCCCACTGCATTACAGAACAGGTGTCTGTGAACTGTGTACTCCTAAAGGCTGTGCCTTTTACATTGGGAGAACTTAACTTCTGTAAAAACACTGATTTCTGCCTGTTCTAAAAACAGATCCAAATGTACAAGCCGACCACACAGCCAGCGTTCATGATCCTCAGATTAGCCTCGGTTACTTTAAATGCCCTCTCAGAGCTGAGCATGTTGCTGACAGACCACACTCCATTAGCAATGCATCACAGCTTTAGCTGTTTGGATTTAGCTGGTAGGATGCCATGATAAATGTGGTAAACTAAATGTATGTAATAAACAGATTATGCCAAATAGACTGCAGTGTATATGTATGAAATACATACTCTATACTATAATAGCAGTAGTAGTATAGTATAATAATGTATGTATAAAATGATTTTTTTTTGCAACTCATTTTGCTAATATTGTAACTGGTCTGATGCTAGGAGTGCTAAACAAAACAAGCTACATGGCTACTTTTTTTTAATAAGCCAAATGGAAACACTCTCTTACTGCCAAGTGTTTATGCATCTTTATTTGCACCATGTCTTCAGAATTCTATGCCAAAATTAAAGCTATTCTTATGAGCAAGAAAATAAGTTGACTTGTTCTTCTAACTTTTGCAAATAAACCTTTGACTGCATTTGATCTTGAATACCTGTTTACAGATTTGGCAGAAGGACTAATAATTGTTTTTTCCATGTCTCACTTCCAAGCAACATTTTTCAAAGTCTGGTAATTTATGCATTATAGCTTTCCGCAAGGCAAAAGAAACGTGTTCTGTATTCCACTTTGTTTTCCTTTTTTTCTGCTCTGCTGCCCTTTCTGTAGTCCTTTAGCTGAAGGTGGAAAGCCCCACTTTTAGAGAAGATTTGAAATTCTAATCAAGGCTTTAGTTTCTTTTTGGATGACCTCATTTTTCCCATTGCAATGGTTTAAGGTGGATTTCACATTATGGCCTATTTTTGCCAAGGTTCAAGTCTGTAGATCATTTGTTCCATGGCTGTGAGTGTGGGGGATTGTTGGCATAATTGTGTGAACAAAATTTTAATTTACAACTGCTGATATCAGATTTGAAATGAAGGCCAGTACCACAGTGCTCACAATAGCTGCAATCAGGCCTAAATGTTTTAGTGTGACTAGAAATATTCAAAAATGGTTTAAATGCTTATGGGATAAGCAAACAACAAAAAATGCTCAAAATTTAGTTTTTCTCTGGACATAACTGACAGCTCAGATTCTATAGCCATAATCATAAAAATATACAATATATACATAATTATATTTGTGTTAAATGTAATGAATAATGACATTGGGACTCATTTAAGCTCACTTTTTTTTTTTTGTGAGAACAAAAACATCCACAAAGAGGACAGGAACCACTACAAATATCACTCCCTAAGTATTTCAGAAAAGCCCCATTCCAGACACTTTATTGCCCAACATTCCCGATCCTCTTTAACTGGGTCGAGGTCCATTTCCCGACAGGTGACATCACACATAGACTTCTGAAAAAGCAATCTCGAGGCTGCTGGACATGTCAGGGAAGTGGAGGTAAACACAAGTAACAGAGGAACATGGAAGGACACGTGCCGGCCAGCAACTGAGAAAGAATTTGGGACACGAAATAATACGGAGAGAGTAAGAGGATGTTGATGCGGGCCTGTGCACTGGCATATAAACTTAACAAGAGTAAAAAAAAAAACCAGAGAAGACTACAAAATGAAATGGCTACATGCACAGGCTTATGCTAAAACAGTGAGGGGAAAAAAATAAATAGACATTATCCAGTCTAATACAAAATACACTGTAGATATTGTGTTTATTTCCCTCCCAGAAATTTCCTCTACATATTACTCCATTTGCCCTTTAAAACCAGGTCATAGTAAATATTTCAGCAGCATTTCTTTTACATTCTCCTGGCTGCTGAGTGACGCTAAGTGACCGCTTGAATGGCACTGAATGACTCCTTGGACTATTTTAAGTCTAAGTGTAAGCAGCACCACTACAACACAGTGCTCTTGTGTGCACTCTGTATGAGGTGGCCTTTGAATAAATCAGGACATACACACACGCACACACACGCACACACACACACACACACACACACACACACACACACACACACACACACACACACACACACACACACACACACACACACACAAACACATGCGCACTTGTAGGGTGACTACGCTTAGATGAGATAATGCACTAAGGCTTGCTGCAGAAGTAAGACTTTTTCCACTTGATCAGGGATGAAGAGGAGGGAAATGTGTGTGTGTGTGTGTGTGTGTGTGTGTGTGTGTGTGTGTGTGTGTGTGTGTGTGTGTGTGTGTGTGTGTGTGTGTGTGTGTGTGTGTGTGCGTGTGTGAGTTAGGGGGAAGGACTCTGGCCTCAAGTATTGGCCTGAAAATTTGGTCTCTGTTTTGCTTGGAAATTACATCACCTTTTTACTATTCCATATATCAGAAGCAGTGCTGCCTGCAGCTCCAGTCCACATCCTCCCCTTCCCACCCATTCCATCCCTGATTACCTAATGCCACATACTATTACCCATCCTCGTGAGCTGACCATCATCTTTTATCTACCGATTAATATAACACTAATTGGTATGATTCATGGTACACTTTTCACAAGGTTATCTACTGTTACTACAAAGTTTTTGTTGCTGGATTCTTGGTATAAATTCAATGTTCACTGTAACACCTCAACACCTTCTCATTTCTGCATCAACACAAACAAACACAGAAAGAAGAAATGTGATCTCAGTCATTTCAACTGGTGTCAGGTCTTTGGTCCGAGATAGGGTGGTTCAAGCATTTCAGAAAGTGCTGGGAATTCCACACTCAAAGGTCTATAGAGTTTACACAGGGTGGTGTGAAAAGCAGAATGAGTTACAGTTTTGTTGAAACATCTTAGTGATAAAGAGACATCAGCGAAAAAATTGCCTGATAGATTAGAGCAGCCAGCAGGGACATATCAAATCATATAATCACTCTTTACATCTGTGGTGAGCTAAAAAACATCTCAGCATGAAGACAATTCAAGAAAGGAAGTTCACATTGCATTCCACTCCTGTCAGTTAAAAACAAGAATCTGATTTTACCAGGGACTCAGACTTACCCAGTCAAAGATTAGTCAAAGAAAAAGAATTACCTGGTCCTTTTCCAGTCTTCATCACTCCAGTTTAGGTGAGTCTGTACCTTGATAGATTCTTGTTCCTGGTTGACAGGAGTAAAACCTGAGGTAGCCTTCTGCTGTTGTACCCTATTACCTTAATGGCTGATGTGCTGTGGTGCTTTTCTGCTCACCACAGTTGTAAAGAGTGCTTATTTAAGTTACTGTCAGCTGAGACCAGTCTCGTCATGCTCCTCTTAAGTCTTATGAGCAAGATGCTTCAGCATGTAGACCCTCTGCTCACTGGGGTTTTTTTTTTACACATTATTTTGAATAATCTAGAGACGGTTGTATAGGAAAATCCGCAGTTTCTGAAATACTCAAACCAGCCCATCTGGCACCAACACTACAATCACAATTATTTTTCATTCTGATGTTTAAAGATCTGATTGGATGTATTGTCCTGCACCCACATGATTGGCTGATTGGATAACTGGATAAATGTACAGATTCTACAAAAAAGTGGATGGTGATTATATGCTGTTATATTTGCCACTTAAATCGAAAAAACACCTCACTAGGGCCAAGTGAAACAAGCAGTGATGTGATCCAGAACACCATGTAATAATGAATGCTGTCATAGACCAGATGATTAGTAAGTGACCTGGCTGTTTGCTAACCTAAATGAGAATTTTAGAAAAAGAAACAGTATCCCATTAACCATCGTATTTAGTGAACTAAATGAGGATTTAAACTTTTATCAAATAGTCGAGTGCTTATAAAAAATAATACAAATAAACAAACTCATTAGTTGGGCTAATTCAAACTGTATTGCTATGCATGTCATTAGTTTGAGATTCTCTTATAATGGAAATATAGTGTATGTCAGAAATAAATGCTAATGCACATTTCCTTAATTGTGTTGATCACATGTCTAGAAAAGCCCTAATGTCAATGAGGAGTCTCCTGCTAACCAAATGATCACCACTGGCTTTTTTAAAATGGTAAAGTAACCACAAACCATTTGTATGGTACAGCAGCTAAAGTAGCTACGGGAGTGTATATTTGGAGTGTCAGAGGCACTTTAGTTGACCTGAAATCCGCATTTGGCACAGAGATTTGTTGTTTGAGCCAGAGGACGGTCTGTTCAGTGTCTTGCTAGTATAAAACACCTGCTGATTTGAGAAGAAAAAATTTGAAAGCAGCATGATGCAATGACCCCCTTCCATCACCGAAGTTCCAAGTCTCATGTTTTTTTTTTAAACCTTGGTGCACTGGAGATCTGAGGATTAAGCGATAGATTGGATATCTAGTGGTACTTGAACATGTTTTATTCATCAGAGGAGGGTGCAGCTGACTAGAGAACGCCTAGGCCCTTCTCAGAGGAGTACTTTTATGTTCTCTGTTTTTTTTATGTTTTTTTTTTTTTTTTTTACTTAAAAAGGCCTCTATAAAGCAGGAAGAACCCTGTAAAAAATAAAATGATCTAGCTCTGTGTAAAATGCAAAATGGTTTCAGTGGAATGAGTGGCTACTGCACCCACTACTGAACTGAGGTCTGAGAGTGCTTCCGGCGCAGTCTGATAATGACCTCTGTGTTCACTAAAGGAATAACAGCAGAACCGGGCAGCTGGCTGTCCGTTACACCACTCTATGCCAAATAGAAGTTGTTAGTTGTTAGAACTCATTGATCTATTGTTCTCCTCTTTATTTAGAGACCCCACACAGAATGTCAACTGGTATAGAGCTGTGGAAAAGGGTTCAAGAGTGGAAATGTGGCTTATTGATCAGTTGACATGATCCACATTTGAGACTGAGATTTCTTTTCTAATCATATTTGCTCAATGTGATACTAGATGTTCCTAGGATAAGACTATGACCAGTGAATGCAAACAGAAGAAGCTCTGAAGTAAGTTCATGCATGATGGTTTTTGCCCGCCCTATCACATGTGCATAACATGCATTACGTGTTTGATTTCTGCGCGAGCTGCTGTCACTGGACTGCATCCTTGTCACGTGAGAGTCTTCCACAACTAAACTAAATGGCTTTACCATAAGCGGTGATGCAAGATACAACAACCATGTTGGACTTCAAAATACTGAGCCGTGGATAAGTTCGGGTTGGGGGTGTGGGGGGTATCTCTATGATCACCAGAGTGCGAGATCAGAGTTTTGGATTAAATCAGTTTCCTCCTCATTTGAGTTTCATTGCCCTGCCACGCTCTAATAGACAGAAGACGACTCGATCATTGTGACCTGTATTTGGGGGTACTCACTGTTATCGGGCGGACCCTGAATCATGTTGAACTTATATATCTCCTTGGCATAGTACTCGGTCTCTGTGTTGTCCTGCCCGCAGCTCTGCTGTCGCTCTCGTCCCAGTTCCTCGATCAGCTCCTTGGTGCTGTTGTACAGCGCCAGCACCTGGTAGGGCACCTGAGAGGGTCCGAGAGCCTGCGGTGGACTCGTGAGGCGCAGTTTGCTCAGGATTTGCCCCCGGATCGCCTCCACGCGCTTTTTCTTGATGTGGTCAATGTCCACGGTGGTGCAAGTGGACAGCGAGAAGATCGTGGTCACGCTGTTGAGCAGGAGGAAAAACAAAAGTGCTTTGCCCAGATGCATGTTTCTCACTTGTCAAAAAAAAAAAAAAAAATACTAAAAATAACACTAAAGCAATAGTTATTAAGGTAAATCCCAGACGATCGTGTGAGTCGGGTGATGTTCAGATTCTCCATGAGATCCCATCCTGTGAAGGTGAACTGGTGAGTGGGCAGGAACTGCGCTCCCAACACGCATCCCAATACAAATCCAATCCAAACTGGAGAAGTGCTATACTAGTTCTCAGAGTCTTATCAGCATATATTCCCTTGTGCTTGCCGGCTGTTATGAACTTTGTTCTCTCCTTCTCTCCTTCTCTCCTTCTTCCTTCTCCTCCTCCTCCTCTTCCTACTCTTGTCTCCAGCGGACCTGCAGCGGTTCTCATCGCCTTTATACAGACACACGTGTGACGTGTAGGGCAGGAGGCGGGACAAACACGTGTGTGCCTCAGTTCCCACTGTGTGCAGATCAACGACTCTTATCACGTCTACAATAAAGTCAAAAAAGAATAAATAGTCAAGAAATGCATTGAATCATCATGTTTATAACAATGATAACCACGTGAAAAAAAGGATGCCCACGTGTGATCGTGCACTCTCTCACACTCAGATGGAGAGCTCTCTCTCTCTCTCTCTCTCTCTCTCTCTCTCTCTCTCTCTCTCTCTCTCTCTCCATCTGTCTTTCACTTACTTTTATATGCATGAGCTCCCTCTAGTGCACTAAAACACACACGCGTTGGACAAACTGTTTCTCATCCATAGAATAAACTTAAATACATTGTTTCAGTCTGCAATCTCTCATGTAGGCCACATTGTCCTTATGAATAAATATAATGGTATACATGGATGTACGGTTGGTGTTTGGTCATGTGTTGATTTCTTTTTTATAAGACTCCTTGCGAGTATGAAGGAATACAAGCGTGTGATGCCTTACAACAGAGAGATGCACGTGTGCACAGTGATGTGTTGTTATACTTAAGAATATCATAAATTGTTTTCCGGATAACATCGAGTCTGTCAACATTTATTCTTTTTATTTCACATCATTCTGCTATTTCTATAAGTAGGTGTTCCATCAACAGCTTCTACTGTTGCACTGTGACAAAAAAGCACCTCTAATGTTACAGATAAACAGGATCATGCGAAGGGAAGTCTTTTGTCCTGAGGCTTTCCGGTAGTGGAGAAAGGATTTAACTCTGAGTATTATCAAATCAAATAGGGAACACTGAAGCTGTTAGGTAGCAACACATATACATATGGCATGGCACAGTGTTGCTATACAATGCAATGCCATGCCGTATACACACACACACACACACACACACACACACACACACACACACACACACACACACACACACACGCACACGTATGGCATGGCATTGCATGGCATAGCAACACTGTGCCATGCCATATGTATATATTATCAATGTCATATGAATGGACAATGCCATTCATATGACATTGATAATGAACAACCTGTAATGCAACTGTCTTAAATTCTTTAGTTGTAATAAACTAACTGGAGTCAGGTTTCTAAAGAAGGCTGCAGATCAACATTTCTATATATGGTGAGCTTGAAGACGTTTATATCAACATTACTGGCAATATTCTAGTAAACAATAAGAAAGATTGCTGGCACTCAACCTTGTATCCATTGACTAACAAAAATAAACTCCATCGGATGCCAAAAACTTAAATTAGCTCTCAGTGAATAGTTTTACCAGAAGGACATGGACTCTACATGCCTTTACATGTCATGTGGTCCCTAAAATATTCAGACAATCTTGTTAAACACAGCTGGCTGTCTTACACTTTCCCCCCATCTATAGCAGATTTTTAGATGCTGACGACATGAATGAAAAATGAGTTCTAGACAATAAAACATTATGTGCTCATTGACTATTACTTGCTTATACCATCCCCTTATACATGATCTTCCATAAAGATGTTTGACTTGATTTATACATGTCAAATATGAAATGCATATTTTATCAAGTGATGTTTAGGGTGAGTGTGAAATTGGAGATAGTTTTGGCATGTGATTTAATGTAGTTGTAAGTTTAGATTACTCGTAAACTGTATTAACTCAAAGTTTGAAGAAAAAAAAATAGTACATGGTATTTGGTCACATAGGGAACAGAAAAAGTGGAATGAACGATATTCCGGTACCAGATTGGAAAATTCAAACAGTTTAGTAATAATGCCAACCATCCATCCATCCATTCATCCATCCATCTATCTATCTATCTATCTATCTATCTATCTATCTATCTATCTATCTATCTATCTATCTATCTATCTATCTATCTATCTATCTGTCTGTCTGTCTGTCTGTCTGTCTGTCTGTCTGTCTGTCTGTCTGTATGTCTGTCTGTCTGTCTGTCAGCCAAATCCTTACACTTGCCTATTTTTTCTGCTTCTAACACATCAACTTTGAGGACAAAATGTTCACTTAATGTTCGCTGCCTAATAAACCTCACCCATAACAGGTGCCATGATAAAGAGATAATCAGTGTTATTCACTTCACCGGGCATAAGGTTATAGTGTCACAATGTTAAGCCTGATCGGTTCTGACATATAGTACATTCAACATTTCATGTGAAATATTTATGTTAACAGGATGTAGTTATTAAAGAAAAAAATATTAAAATATAGTGAACATTGTTATTATATAGCTACTGTAAAAGACATGAAAAAGCTTTTGGACAATAAGTCAGAAAACAAATTATGCTTGATTCTTTTTTCTTTTCTTAAAAAAACTAAACAAAAAATCAATAGAAACTAAATCCTGAATCAAATGTATATTCCTATTTAAATAGCACTAGGAGTACTCGCAACACTAGACCTTCTTCTAGGATTTAATTGCGCAATTGTGTCTCCATGGAGACGGTTGCTATGCGACGCGTCCTCATCTGCAGGAAGTCAAATTCCAGAGAGGAGGAGCAACGGTAGTCTTGTACAGACGCTGTTTTCCTACTATAAAAAAAATGGACGACTCGTTGCAAATCGGTGATAATGGCTTTAACGGATTTGCAAAAAGTGTAAGTTGCGTTTATAAAACAGTTGTGGAGTGAATACACATAACGAAGTTATCGCGCGCTGTTTTAATTAAAATGTTTGAACCGGAAGTCAGTTATCCAATAAGCTTAGCTAGCCTACGGAGGAGCTAAGGGTGCATTTAGAACGCTAGATTAGCTCACATGCTCTTGCTAGCTAGCAAACATTCTCTAGTTTTAGGCAAACTGTGTTATATTATATATTTTGTCATTTTTTAAACGCAACAAGATAGCGAGCTAACTGTTTGCACGGGTTTAACTGAAGCGTCAGGTTGCCTTAGTAACAGAAAATGGTCGCTGGCGAAGAGACCGGAAATGATCTTCTGTTCTCAACAAAATCATTGAATCAGTTTCGAGTTTATTTCCGAATTCTTTCATCAGACGGCAAAAAGTGGCAGAAGAGCTCGTCAAGCTGCTGATCAGGCGTCTGGAGAAGAGTCGCGACCCGGCAGGAAGTCATCCTCCTCCGGCATGTCAGCACCTGGAGAGGTGAGTCCTGAGATTTAACCTCTGTGCGAGCATCTGATCAACATTTTCCATTTGCATTACATTTATCATTACAAGCCCTAACAATGAAAGTGTATCTGCTCTTGCAACTCTGCACCGAGGAGGAGAAGGAGGAGGAGGAGGACACGGTACAGTAACACGCATTGCTCTACTTCTGTAGTGCTCAGTTGTGTACTTTCTTCCGTAATTTTATACCATGTGGTAATATTTATTGGTCTTTATTGAATTAAAAGGTCTTACATCAACATCAATGACTTTAAAATAACTTGGTATAAAGTTACAGTGCTTGTGTTGCAGGCTGGGGGTTCTCAAATCTTCAATAGAAACTTTTAGCTGAAGAAAACCCCACCCTTAGGCCCATTCTGTACAGATTTTTTTATTTTTGCAAATAGTTAAAAAAAGAAAAATAATTATGAACATCATATCATCGTGTACAGTTATATTTGTACACTAATATCCCGGCTATTTAATTGCACCAGAGAGGCTTTTTTTTATTTCTGAATGGTCCACCCACAAAAAAAACATTGCTTAATTAATTTGTCAGTATTCAGTTCAATTGAGTTCATGGTTTAACCATGGACATTGTCTCAAAGCAGCATTACAAAGATAAAGCATTTATAAAAAAAAAATGAATGTACACCTTTTTCCTTATAATTGATTTTTATAAACGTTTATCCCTAATGACTGAGCCATTGGAGACTAGGAAAAATCTGAGATGGCTTGAGGAAGAAACCTTGAGAGGAACCACATGCAAATGGTAACCCATCCTTATTTGGGTGGCACTGAATGTCCATCTATTACAGTTCCATCATTAAGATGTGCAGTGATAGGCGATTAAATGCAACTCGTGGTCCTGAGCCATTATAGTAGACAGTTGATATTCATTTCAGTCCAAATCCATTGTCAAAGTTTGTGAGTTGCTCAGTTATTTAATGGAGTATGTTTATGTGAAACCATCCTTAGTTGCACATAGTGGTCTCCATTTGAAGAGAACTCCATCTATTGTTATGGCATCAGGATCAGAGGTGGCAAAAGTACACACATCTTTCCTCAACTAGAAGTAGAGATACTTATGTTTTAAAAGACTCTGGTAATCTACTGACTACATTGTTTTACTCAAGTTAAAGTAAGAAGTTTGGGCTCTGGCATGTACATGTACTTAAGTAAAAAGAAGACATTACTGTTACCTGTATTAGTGTAATGCTGATACCTGGACCTCACATCATATTAATATACAGATATAAAAGAATTTCAAATTTTATTACATTAATGAACCATATAGAGCACAAGCAGAGAAAAGATGATGATGATCAGGTGATCAGGAATGTCTTTGTTCTCAGTCATGTTTACATCGCTGACTCCCTCTGTCTCATCTACATTAGCCCCAAACTTCTGCCTTGCTTGTTGTTAGATTTGTGTCAAAAAAATTTAATGGGAGAAAGTAATAAATTGTCAGAAAAATAAATAGTGAAGTAATGATACCAAAAAAATTTAAGTACAGTAACAAAGTATTTGTTCTTCATTACTTTCATTCTTTGATCCGGATGAATCAGGCAGATCCGAAGAGAGGGAAGGGGCACTGGTCACTGGTACCTTAGGAGCATGTTTAACTTGACAGGGAAAGAGAAATAAGGATTGTTAAGCATTCTCAGTAGACAAATGCTGACCTTTTTTGGAGGCATAATAACTCTAACAATTGTAACTTTTTGTTTCATTTACATTCATGGCATTTGGCAGAAGCTCTTATCATTTATAGAACTGACTAGTTGAGAGTTAAAGGTCTTGTCCATGCACCCATCAGTCACAGCATGGCGGTGTTGGAATCTGAACTCAACTTTTGGATCAGAAGTCCAATATTTTAACCATTGAGCCACCAACTCCCCCTGGTTTTCACCTCTATCATAAAATTAGAAAGCTGCATACCTCTGGGGGGTGCTTAAAGAGGGTACTGATAGAGGTACCAGTGACCAGGTACCAGTGACCAACGTTCCTGACCCTTCCCTCTCTTCGGGCCCGCGATTCATTCTGTGCAGCTGAGGATGGTTTCACATCAACAGCCCAACGATCCATGAAATTACTGAGCAACTCAGGAAATTTGAGGATGGATTTAGACTGTAATTAATATCAACAGTCTACTACAATGTCTCAGAACCACAGGTTCTTCACACGGTAACAATGAGGGAACTGTAATGAAGACATTCGGTGCCACCCAGATTAATAGGCTCCCCTTTTTGAGCCTGGTTCCTCTCAAGGTTTCTGCCATTTCAGGGAGTTTTTCTGTGCCACAGTCACCACAGTCTTGCTTTGAAACCCTAGAAAATGGCTTTAGGCTGGAAGTATTCAGATCACATCTATCGCCACAGTGTGAATGAATGTGCATATTTTTTTAGATCACTATGGAAACACTGTATACTAAGTGTTATTTAGGTTGTGAATCATAAAAATCAAATGCATATGGCTTTTAAACAATATGCACAACTTTTGGCCACTTTATTAGAAACACCATAATACAACAACTACTATTGATACTACTATTACTACTACTACTAATGCCTTTAACACTGACATATGGTGCCTTTAACTCTCATGGACACTTGTTTTCCACTTGCCCACCTGACACAAAGAAAACACTACCATGCCAGCACAATGCCAGTGTTCAAGATGAAAATGATCCACCACCCAAATAAACTCTGTGTTGAGGTGGTTTTATGGTGAACTCTTTCCACTAGTGTTCTGGGTAGAGGTGAGCTAAATAGAATGTGTATAGAAACAGATGGGTTTGGAGGTATATATATTTAAGTGATAATAAATGCAAATACCAGGGGGCAGTAAAGTCAAAACTGAGTGCATATGCTAACATCTTAATTACTGCATTATGCCTAATTTGATGCCACAGAGATGAATACTGGTATGTGTCTACAGAGATCTTTGCTTCTGCTGTGTGCTTTTTCTAATATTATTCTAAAATCATGTATCTTTGTAGCTCCTTTGTAGCAGGCTTGCATCAGCTCATTGGTATCTAGAGTATGAAGGTTTTGGTTTGTCCCCATTAGTAATAAGAGCTCTACATGGCCTGGCTTTTCTCCACTAGGAATTCCAGAAGATTTTTTTCCCCCTTCTGTAAACTTCCTAAATAAGTCTAAGTTTCCTGATGCAAAAACATGATTCTCGCGCCCTCGACGACCTTCCTTCTGGATAAAATAAATTTTTAGGGTTCTTGTGTGACTGCTGGGCCAGTTGTGGGTCACTCTGCTATTCTAAAAATATATTCTCTATTAAGTATATACCATTTTTAACATCCATGAGGCATTCTGGCAGAACAGGCATCAGGACAGGCAGTGGTAGACCTACTGTATATTCTCACATAAATCTATGGATAGCACATTATCTGATGCAAGCTTATGTTCGGATGAGGTTATTTGTCACTTGAGGAAACGCACGTTATATATGACAATAAAGACTAATTATGGTGGTCTGACTCGCATTGCATGAAACTGATGCGCTTCCTTTTTAACCAGCATTTCAAGTTCATGTGGGTTTATTTTATTTGCCACCTCTATTTTCTTTACTGCCATGCAAAATGAAGCGTAAACATCACAGAACTCAGGGCTAACTCACATTTCCACTGTCTTTGTACATAATAATCTATAATCACCATCTACAATGACGTCATGGCTGTGCAATTTTCAGTCGAATTGCAAGTACCTATTAGAAAATGGCATGGTGGAGCTCCTTAGCTACAGGGTCTTTGATTGCATCCTGAACTTGGGATCCAGTCAAAGACCCTGTACGAAACTTCTGTCTGTACAGAAGTTTCACTGGTGTATGCATTAGTTTCCTCTGGATACTCATGTTTTTCCCTATCTCCCAAACAATATTGGACTGGCAGCTTTTTTAAGTGCTTTTCGATTGAGATGGACTGATATTCTGTTTAGAGTGACTTCCCACTGTCCCTGAGATAGACCCTAGATTAATCGCACCCCTTGACCAGGATATATAAATTCTGAAAGATAAAAAAACCTGTCCACATGTAGTTTATTCTCACATTATGTTTTTAAATATGTGCTATTAGTCATATAGAAATGATAATTATAAATAACAAATTGTGTAACATCTAAAGGAACATGAGATAATCATAGGCTTTAGTGGCCTTCGTTATATTCAAGGACATTAGAAGCTGCTGATCTTTAGCAGCCTTGCATGCTTCTGATTTATTCTCAGAGTGGTGGTTTCTGAAATCCCTCCACCTCCGGTAGAGCAGCCAGGCTTTTCAATGCTTTGTGAATTTCCCAAAAGCATTGTGGCAACTTTTGGAATGTTAGGACATTAGCTACAGCTATATCCCAGGAAGCAAAACAAGATCATGTGAAATTATCTCATCAGCAGTACTGTAAAATGATTTTATTGTTTATATTGTTTATATATAAACCATTTATAAGTCAAGGATTACCACGATTACCAGCATCACTGAATGCCAGCCTAAATAAAACACATTACGTAGGTTTGGTATTATATAATTAAAGTAGCTCTAGGGCTATAAATTAATTTCCTGAGTGGAAAGTATTCAGAAAGCCTAGAGACATTGATAAACAGACTGCTGTCATTATTTTATCTGACCTTATTTTTCCCACAATCCACTTTTTCCCATATGCCATAAAATGACCTTTTCCATTTAAATGGGACAGCCAACTGCTTTTGTTCCTCCCATTTTCTGTCTTTATATCCGGCTATTCAGCTTTACATAGCTGTGGTGAACGAGCTCACTAATGGCAGATTATTTATTTCATTTTAAGCTAAAGACATTCCTTCAGGACGTTGTGTCATTTGCCGACCCAATTTGGTAATGTGAAATGCTGTGGGTTTTTCAGACCCATTTGTTGCCCACCCACCCTCATTGCACTGCTCCATCATACAAAAGTTCCTCTGTTTTTTTTCCCTGTTTGACTTCTATGATCTTAATCCAATTGACTATTTAGAGAATGAAAGAATGAGAATGAGTGAGCAAAAGGCTGTTTTTTTTCTGAAGTTCTGTTCACTCATTCCTAGCATTCAGCATTCTCAGCGGTCCTGTGTCCAGTTCCCACAGTCTTTCATTCTTTCTTTTGCTCGGCCTCCTTCATCGGCTCTTAACTCCAGATAAGAATGCATCTGTTATCACCGGAAACCCAACACACGTACAGTAGAGCTGATTAGAATATCAGGGAGCATCATTGATACAACATGTTAATTACATTTTTCAGATGTTCAAAATAAAAGCAATAATAAAGTAATACACCTCAAACATGTATGAATACATTTTTGTTTTTAAAAAATACACGTTTTTCTGTTATCAGCTGTAACTAAGCACTTTCTCTCAAAGTTCAGTCTGAAAAAAAATACAGCTTGTCATGTTACAGAACATCCTAACTAGAGGTCACAGATTCAAGGGCCTATTCATAAAATCCATACCCATAGTTTTTCAGGGTTGCATAACACAGTAAGAGAGTGGCCTCTAGAGGCGAATCACTGCCACCACGTGCTGTTTATTTAAAGTGTGTCTTTTTTATTAATTTTAGATGCAACTGTTTCATGGTTTAGAGACAGTGGCATTGATAGACAGGATTAGAAATGAGTTTATTAGAGGGACAGTGCATGTAGGACGTTTTGTAGACAAGGCAAAGAAAGGCGAGATTGAGATGGTTTGAACATGTGCAGAGAAGGGACATGGGGTATATCGGTAGGAGGATGCTGAGGATAAAGCACTTGCCTTCTGGGCCCCAACTGCTTTCAAAACTCTGCATAAAAGCTCACATTCGGGCCGTTCAGATTTGAGAATTCTTTAAGGCTGTGGAATCACTGTAATTAGTTTTCCATATTCTGGGTCATTATGCTGATTTTTGCCTTATACGGTCATATTTTTTTTTCAACAACTAAAACGTTTAAAAAAGCATCAGATTAGACGTTCAAATATATTTTGTTCAGTCATAGTGTGGCATATTTTGCATCAGATGTGTTTTTTTTTTGTTTTTGTTTTTGAATACAGATAGCTTTGTAATTCCATTAGTGGTAAGAGTATCAATAAATCTAATTGTTCATAAATCAGCTATGAAAATAAATATAATGGTGGTTCATAAATTATCGGACTTTGGCTTATGCTAATTTGTGATATTCATATGCACCAGGTTTGTGAAATATTTCCTGATGTCCTTGTCTGGAAGTCAAAAAACATCCTAGTTTTTCTTTTTTTTTTTTTTTTTTAATGACTTCATTAAATGCAGAAAGCTTCCCAATCCTGCAAGCAAGCTGAAGCATTGCTATAAACAACAATAGAATCTCTGAGCGCTAATGCATCTGAGCGCTAATGCTTTAGTGAATCATACACAAACTCAATCAGGGTATGTTACGAGTATACATTAATAGAAAGAAGTAGATTGTATTGGATATTTTTTTGGTTATTGTTCCCTGTTGTTTGTAATTGAAATGACTTGATGTCAGGTTGAGTGGTTTATGATTGACATTAGTCTGGGATGTCAGAAGAACAAAGCGGTATTGCTTGCACCAAGAGGCAGATGAGTCAAATCTTTTCCTTAAATTCATAGCAGTGTTCTGACAGACATCCATCTTAGTGTTTATGGATGAGGATTTATAAAACCAATGTGGAAAAATGTTGAGCATCAGTGTGAAAATGGTGTTCATTTAAAACAATATTTGTATTCCTATATAGGTGTTTTATTATTATTCTAACATTATAGATTTGGCAGTGCAAAACCCATGGGACATGAGAGAAGATTCACAGGGAGTGTCTGCATAGTTTAGTTAATCTTGAGCTTTAATCTAAGAACACCGTATTCAGCCAAAGAATGTGTGTCTTCCAGGTGTCTTAGATTACAGGTTAGTGAGTTAGTGAGCTCTAAACTCTGTAAAGCAGCAGACCCACTGGCCTGGTTAATATATAAATGTATTTGAAACACATGTATGATTGATCCTTTATTAACACTGAGTAAAGTGCATGTCCATTGTTCTAGCATGTTTAAAGTTTTATTTACAGCGTACTAATTTGATTGTTATTTGCTAGGGACCTCCACCTAAGCCACCTCGCAGACAGGGAGGTTGGGCTGAAGAGTCCACCGGGACCGGGTCTGCCAAGTGAGTTCACACAAATCTCTAACACAAATCTCTGGCCTATTTGTGAAAGATGTGACAGTCCAATCACTGAATGAGCGAGTAGCTTAAATTTACTTCTGTGGTGAAAAAAATACATTGCTGCTTATCCACATCTGGGGCAGGGATTTTGGAGTGGATAATACAGAGTGATAAACATTGACTGATACTTGAATGTGAATACTTATGCACACACACACACGTATTTTTATTGCTGTCTTTAAAGGAAATGAAATGAAATGAAACGAACATAAATATAATCTCTAATCCTCAGCTGTAACCAAAAACCTGACGAAATGGTTACATTTATTATCAGTCTAACCCAAAGTATAGTCCAACCCTTTCTGTCTGGAGCTAAGTATACAAGCATACACATACACGATCACATCAACAAAGTAGGCATCCTAGACAAAACATTGGATTTTTGACACAGTCCTTTCAGGAAAGAATGTCTTGAATTTTATGCCTGTCTTCTGCTGACTAGATGCACAATTCAACTAGCATTTTTGCTGTTGTTGTTGCTGTTGCAAACAACAACATACAACATACAAACCACGAGTACGACAGAGTTTTGACACATGGGATTCGGCCCTGTGCACTTTCATATGAGGGGTGTGTGTGTGTGTGTGTGTGTGTGTGTGTGTGTGTGTGTGTGTGTGTGTGTGTGTGTGTGTGTGTGTGTGTGTGTGTGTGTGTGTGTGTGTGTGTGTGTGTGTGTGTGTGTGTGTGTGTGTGTGTGTGTGTGTGTGTGTGTGTGTGTGTTTTGAGGCACAAAAAGAAAAACTCAGAAAAGGCCAGGTAACACACTGACCATAAACTCCAACTCCTTAATCCTAAGGAGCTTATTAGTGGTAATAGTAAAGATAAAAGTACAAATCTATGGCTTCCTCATAATCTTCTAACAATCATGACAAATAATTTAACAAGATATATTATTAACAAAAATATTTACTGGGTTTTTGGTGTCACAATAAGATTAATGTTAACGACCAAATCTGAAGACTAGGTCGTTGTATGTCCATGAAAGTGAATGTCAGACCCGGCATCATATATTCAGTTGCAAACTGGGGGCTAATTCACAAAATCATTAATTTTTTATTTATTTTTTTGTGGCTCTGTTAGATAAGTGAGTGAGTGAGTATTATTATTATTATTATTATTATTATTATTATTATGATAAATGTGTGATACATATACTTTATTATTATTAGTAGTAGGGGTTTAGCTTTTTTAATTTCTAATTAAAAAAGTTTTAATAGACAATTGCTGGTTTATTTTGCTGTTAGAAAATCTTTGAGCTTTACACTTGAAATACAGTATCCAGTTTAAGTCACTAGAGGGCAGTGTTCCCCATTTTAGAAATTGTTTAAAAATTGAGCGTTGATTGATTCCAACCATTATATTACTAATTCTTTCAGACCAACAAGACACATACCTTCCATGTTTCTTGATACATTACTTATTAAATACAATTATTGTAAAAAAGAATGTTATTTACATTGGGAGAAGCCATGGTGTATGAAGCTCATTCTGTTGTATAACTGCGCTCGGCAGTCTGTCAGCAGAAATGTGTCGTTTGTTTCAGTTGATTCAGTGCTCTGCTGCTTCACTGCTCCTCTCCTTTAAAACTAGAGATGCATAAAGTGGCACTCTGACGTGAACAAGCCAGCTAGATTGGATTCATTTGCATGGTTTTCTGAATCACTGGTCCGGGCAAGACTGAGAACCTCTACACATCTGTCTCAGGCCAGGCCAGAGTGTCATTTTGGTGCTTCTGCCTAACCTGTCTTGATTTTCTCTTTTCTGTGGGAGAGAGATAAAGGAGAGGGAAAGAGTGAATGGAGTGCTGTATAAGGTGTTAAAGCGGTTCACGATGCATTGATCCTGTGCTGTGAAACAAAGTAACTAATGGTCCCCTCTAGAGCAGGCAAGGACTTTTTTTTCTGCTCAATGTCACCCCTTGTGCTCAATCACCGCCGCCCTGCTCGCACTAATCCCACAGCAGAAATCCCAGGATTTGCAGATCTATCACTCCTAATTGACACTAACTGATCTGTCAGTTTATTGATGAACCTTTGAAGCCAGGTTGTCACAATATATTTTATCCCTAACAACTTTTTCCAGACAGTTTGACCATGTCTATTGCTTTACCTTACATGAGTCTTAATTAAGGGGTCCTATAATGTGCTTTAAATACGACTCTGCCCGGACAGGAGACACACAGAGGACAGCGGGATGAGCAGCTGCTCCCTTACCCTATAGTATAGTAAAGAGTAAAACTAGATACTAGAAATAAAACTGATTTATCAAACACTTTCCTACTGAGCACTATAATAGCAAGATAAACAATCTATTATTTAATCTTATATGAAACCTGGTCATTACAAACATACAGACAGGTGACAAACTGGTGGCTATTGTGATGTGGGAGGTATTTTAATGGGAGGGATGATTTGAGTTTGCTCCATGTCCCCATAGAGCTGAAAACATATTTTAAATGAATCTGACTGATTACTTGTATCCTCTGATAATACATCTCCATTGGTGTCTTTCAGGATGTCCCACTCCCACACATAGGGCAAGAAGACTCATTAATTAGTTTATCAAGGATAACAATTATTTAGATCAAAAGTTGTGGTCTTCACAGTCACCAGGTCACAACCCAATTTAAGATCATCACCTTCAACCCACAAAGTCCTAATTTTACTCTTTACCAACCTCTATCCACTAACTAGTTCTTCCAAATCACATAATAATTACCAGTGAGATTAGAGGGCACATGTTTAGAGCCAACACATATTTCCAATCTTAGCCTTTGCTGCATTACACGACAGCTGAACACTTTTAGAGGAAAGTGCTGACTGTATTTTTTAACATATGTGAGCTCTCAGATGTCAAACATCTGAGAGCTATTGTGCGCCTTTTTTGTGCCACTCTGTTTATCCAAATATAACAATGAGTACAGTAATTATATACCCGCAGTAATATGATTGAGCGTGAATGATTTTATCTGGTAATGTAAAATAAAACAATATACTGTGCAGATTTCTGAATGTTCAAACATCTTAGTTTATTATAGAGTCTGTATATGAGGCATATACCCTTTTTTTTTTTTTTTTTAAGATTTGTTTTCAGAAATGAATTCGATAAAAGTAATTTTGGATTGTGGAGTTTATGGATAAAAGCCCCTGTATTTCCTACCCAGCAGGGGGCACTAAACGCTAAGAGAACCCTTTCTGTTTCTGTTGTACCTGATTAATCAGAATCAACACTGATTTGCTTTATCTGCTTAATCAACGCATGGTGCCCTGAGTGGGCTTTTGCTCTGGTCAGTGTCTTGTCTTAAAAAGCAGAGGGCAAATCTAAGTGTGGCAAAAGCTACTTCTTTTTAATTCCATTACTGGTCTGTGATGGAGATCTAGATCTTCTTCTTTATCTAGTTTATCTCGTACGTACTTATTAAGATTGTTACAGTTAATCAAGTTGTTAAATTATAGAAGGGTAATAATAGGAAAAATTATGCTGTTTGTTTAATAAGGGCTGAAACACTTCTATCCACAAATGTATCCACTTAATCATTAGTGCTGTGATGATTAAGGACAAAAAACCCCACATTCAATAAGAAAGTATTGTGCAAGTGAAAAACGTGTTGTTGATTATTTTAACCTTTTCTTTGTTTTCTTCTTTAAAGAGCTGGAAGACGACAAGGTGCTGAGGAGGTCGAGGAGTAAGTTCATACTTTTCCCTTTATTTTCATTCATGTTTTATTACTGCTCCATATTGCTGATTAAAAAAATAAAAGCATTTCTTAAAAAAAAAAAGAAAAAAAAGAAAAAGGAACAGTAGAGTAGACCTCTTGTTTACACTTGCTGCTATAAAAAAGGAAATTGCCATTGCTTGGAAATTGTCCTTGGTTGCAACTAATCCTGGCATTCCAAGAACAATCACTTAGCCTGATTAAAAGACATCATGGTGGAGTTCTCATCACTTTACCCGAGCTTGGGGAGGAGGAGGTTTGCAAGACATTTGTCTTTTTTGAATTCTTGCACCACTTTGCCTGTGCCTGCAAGCCATGTAGGACATAATTACAGCAGGAGAGATTAGCGCAGAAATTTCACCGCTAAGTAACAAGATGTTTTTCTTTGGTGATTAACAATTCCATAGCCTTTGCTCTAACAGACACCTGTTATTGTTGGTGTTGTTTTTGAATAGCCGCCGGTTAAGACCCCAGACCCCCAAGGGCTCGGATGATGAAAGCGGTGAGTATTCCTGTAGTTCTGCTAGTGACAGAGCTCAACTCTTTATACACAGAGTTTTTGTTACAGAGTTCACATATACTCCATGGGTATGATTACAGAAGCCTAAGAATAACCTTTGATTGATCTCAGCAGTGCATCTGTCCAAATACATAACATGGGTTCATTGATAATGAACTGTGAATGTGTGCTATAACATCATTTATGTGCCAAGACGATGGCAGCTTCATATATTTATATGCCAGACTATGCAAAGAATAAAACACAGTGGTGTGCACTGTTGTAGGAAAATAATCAGTGATGGAGTGGTACGATGCAGTCAAATGTGACTCATCCCAAAGTTGATCAGGCTCCTATAACCACATGTCCTGAAATGTTTTATTCTCTAATACTAAGCCATTTTTCAACAATTACATTTGTTAATATTATTAAGCAAAATGTGCGCATTATTCAAAGGTTGATGTCAGTGGCAGGTACCTGATCTTTATAACAAGATTTTGGAGTTATACCCACACCTCAAGGGGAAGGGTGGGAATTTTCCATGCCTAGAACCGTACAGGTCATAACTTGAGTGGCAGCACTCATGCATGTGTTCACTCACACTAGTCCCTGCCTGAAGTGTCTTCCACTGGGAGCATGGCTTCCACGCACCCTGGAGCACTCGAGGTCCACTACACAAGTAATGTCAGAACTTTCAGCAAAGCACAGCCTGGAATAATTGTTCCAATTTTTCTACCAAGCAGCAGGGGAAATAAGGGCTGAAATTGCCAAAAGTAAAGAGGAGGGGGTGAAGAACAGTGCCACTGGTTGCATAGGTTCAGAAGGCAGCGCTCCTACGATTCCAATGCTGAAGGTTTTAAATTCTATAATTATTAAATGTTTACTTCAGTTATGGAATTAATGTTTGTTTTGTTAGTGAAATTTTGTATTTTTTTTGTCATCATGCAAGTATTAAACTTTTCAAGCCATCATGTTCTAATGCAATTAATAATAATAATAACAACTTAATTCTTTTATTATTTGAAAATGTTTAATGTAATGTTTATGACCTACTCACTTTAACTTGAAAAAAATTAACATCATAACCAGAATTCTTTGGTATAAATTACTGTAGTTCTGTTACATTCCAAAACATACCAACCGGCTCTGTTTAATATGCAACATTACACTTACAAAATTAAATACACAAATGTTGGATGGGATAAAGTAAAGGAAATTTGAATAGATCGAGAAATCCAAAATCACAGTAAATGAAACATAAAGAATACAGAATTGTAAAAAGAGATTTAAGGAACCGAAAGAAATTCTAATATAACAAGTCTAAATATTTGATTGAAGTTAAACAGATGTGTACTGACATCTGCTTTCTCACCTGCAATGTTAACGTTGAAATATGCACTGAACAGTAATCTCTGTGTAGATCTCTTCAACTAGTGCAAATCTGACTACAGGCTGTAGTGTAACTGTATCAGTAGTCATATCATTTTATCATTATGGCTATTGTTTTGAGTTTGCTTTCGAAGCAGTTAACAAGACTGTCTAATATATAATATCAGTTTCTCTCGTCCATGACTGAGAGACATCAGGGATGCTGAGAAACCCTGCTGCTTTTAGGAAATAGAGCTTAGATAATGATTACCTTGTGAATGGCGAATGCCATTGGCTGGGTTTACTGGGCTCTAAAAGCAGCTTCATGCCTAGGCCGGATGTGTGTGTGTGTGTGTGTGTGTGTATAGGCATGAATATAAAATAGTATTTGCAGTCTTACTGTTCCAATTACTCTACTCGCACTGTATTTTATCTGAGTAAATAACCTTGGTGGGCCTATTGGATAGGAGGTAAACAAATCTTAAATGCTGGGAGGTGCAGCCTTGGTTTTTGATGGAGTCGTCATATTAGCTTGTATTCAGCGACCCCTACTTCTCCCTTGACCTCTCATAATAGGCTGCATTGGAACCTCATTTAAAAACGTTGTTTTGCTTTGGCCACTTAATCATGGCGTTTGCATACACAGAGCTAAGCCCTCCATGTTTCACATTGAACTCTCATAGAATTGTGTTGATAGTGCATTATTCGCCGAGATGAGGGGAGGGTTGGGGGGAAAAAAAGCCCGGAATCTATTTGCGAAGAGCTGGACATAAAGGCTTTTTGATGTCACTGCGCTAAGACCATTAAATTTGATTGGGGGTCCAGGGGGGACAGATTCTGCTGAACGCACTGCTTTGGCAATGAGAGGACAAAGTGTCACCCAGGACCTCATGAATATGAAGCAGCACTCAGTGCGTGCCCGCATTTATTTGGATATCAGAAACACAGATGAATCTTGTCAGTGACTAAACGAGGCTGGCATTTTTAATTAGATTTAATTAAAAATAAAAGAAAAGCAAGAAGTTATCAATGGAGGCATAAGAGGGCTTGTTATCAGAGTCAGGGTGATGGAATTTAACAGGAGTTGCATGGTGTGTTGCTCCGACCGTAGCCGTACAGTCAAATAATTCCCCAGAGTGTGTCTTGGTTGTTTGAAGGTGGTCAAAAATAACTGTCTAATAGTTATATTGACGTTGATTACAGAGATCTGTGGTGTCTGTGCTGTAAAAATAAAAAATAATTATTTCAATTTGCATTTTTGTTTAAAAATCTGTGAAGGATAATAAATAGAAAAAAAACTTTTTATTTTTTTAGATCCTGTGTATTACTTTCATATGTTTTTAGCCATGTGATAAATGAGTCTCTTTTGATGAGAAAGCAGAGGTGCAACAGAGCATCACCTTTTCCCAAAAGACAGATTAATTTTCATTTTATACATGTTATGTCAACGCTAAGTATAAGTTCTTATCTAAAAAATATGCAAACAGTAAAAGTTTCCATTAATCAGAGGTTATAATATATTAAATGAGCACATGAGCTGTACCATATCCTCTTCTCCTTTGGTTTATGACACTCCTCACTCCCCTCACACTTCCTCACTCTACTGAAAGTCCGTCCAAAAGGGTGGGTGTGTGTGTGTTAGGGGGCTGTGAAAGTTTGCCCTGTCCTTCTTTGGGAGCAACGCCATGCTCTGTCCTGTTGAGTTTTGCCAATTAAAGTGGGTTCCCACTGTTTTGAGCGGCGGGCAGGCAGCTCCTGGCACTGCGGCTCCTGCCAGGGCGCGCCGTGACTTCCGACCCCACACAGATGGGCACACCTGGAGCCTAGCCCATACCGATCGGGCACACAGGTCACCCACTCCAGCCCGAAGGGTCCGTAGGGTAGCCACTAGTGACAGGGCCCAAATGCTGGGGTAGTGGGGGGTAAGGTGGGGTGTGTATGTGGTGTGGGGGGGGTTCATAGAGGGTAAGGGGGAGGCACTTTTCAGGGAGCCCCTGGCCAGCTCTCTGCCTCGCAGCAGGAAGAGATGCCGCCTTGCTCACTGAATATTCATGTCCGCCTGGTCACTGTGACAGGGGGCAGTGAGAAAGAGGATATTATAGGGAGCAGGAGAGTGCAGGAGAGATGGAGGAGTCGAAGGGAAAGAAGAAGCAGGCGAGGGAGGGTGGGAATCAAATGCCAGTTCACACGCAATATAAACAAAAATTAACAGAGGAGACAGACGGCATCTGTGAAGCCTTATGATTCAAGGGATGTGAGATATGTTGCAGCTTTCAGTAACACCCAGCAGTAGCAAGCAGCATATGGCTAGGCTTGTTCCAAGGGCTTCAGTGTTTTTTTTGTTTTTTTTTCTTTTTCTCTTTAAAAAAGTTTGCAGTGTTCGTGGTCACTTCGAATCATCACAAATCACTACCTTTACTTCTTACCTGTTTTCAATCCCTAACCTGGGCCACATGTGTTTTCTATTCTCAATTATTACTAATTGAATAGCAACGTCCACCGATAAAACACACCTGGTATGTTAATGTTGATGTGTGTTTTTCTTAGATATCCCTGTGATTCCTGATCTGGATGAAGTGCAGGAAGAGGACCTCACCATGCAAGTGGCTGCACCACCAAGGTACATTTAAATTCCAGAGCCGCAATAAAAAGACAAATGAATGTGTTGACTGTAATTTCATCCACACTGTAGATTTGTATGCTGGTTTAGAGCTGTGACATTATTTTTGGCCAGTTGTCTGATATAAAGCTTGACCATGATGCAATTATAACTAGGTCACAAATGAACAAATGTCATGTGCCTTTGACAATTAATGTGTTGACTGTTAATACAGGAACTAAGACAGAGCCCCATGAGTTATTAATCCCTCATGCAGACATCTCATATGAACAAAACTCAGGTCCTAATTGTAAAAGGATTTGGCATCCAGAGAAGCTTTTTAAAGTGAGTCTATTCTCACAGGAGTCTCACAGTGAGAGACAACATTTATTCATTTATTCTCTTTTCAGACAAACAGCAGGGTAGTATTGAATACCTTTGTGTGGTTTTTTTTTTTGTTTTTATTATTATTGTTAAATGAATTTTTCTACCAGTATTGTTCAATAATGTTATTGCTCAGAAATCATGCAACAGATTTTAACAGTAAAAAAGTATGAAAACATTGGACAATTGAACTTTAATATTGACTTGCATTAATAAGTACTGCATGAAATTAATGTACTGCACATTATCTCCATTGTTATTATAAGGCCATTTATGTTGTCTCAGAATTTTTCACAAAACGATATGCTTCTTATTTCCTCACTGCACTATTGCATTGCCGTTTGTTCTTTGTCCAAGTAACACAATTGATCCACACATAGTTTAATAAATTATACTTATTAAATAGGTCTGGGAAATCTGAACGTCTGGAATTTATAGGTATTTAGTTAAAGGCCTGGAAAAGTATAATAAGAAAAGAAATTGGAAGAATTTAAATCTGTTTAAGGTCACTAAAGTTGACTAGATCTATTGTCTTTCTGTATTTAGATGTTTATTAGTCTGGTCCTTGTGCAACCCTGCACATTTGCCATTATTCCTGTTTCTAACTCACCCAATTCTTTATGTTATTTGTATATCATATTCTTATATTACTATTAATACAAGTGCTACTGGTTTAATTTAAAGTAATGATCTTTAAACAGGATTTTTCTCGCAGGATTTCTTACAAAACTAATAGGACAAAGAAGAACTAAGACTATATAACTAAAGCAATCAGAGTGCCATGCCACATGTTTGGGGCCCATCAGACTGATGTGGTATATGGATGTGGGTGCCCTTTCCCCCTTTTACCTCTCTCTGTGTGCTGTGTGTGAGATAATATCCACATTGAACTCATCGTGAGGGCAATGTAGCATGTAATGTGGCTTAAGTAGAACTGGCATGCATTGCTAGGCCCTGGCTACTTTTATAGACTCACTTTTAGTTTAATACACAAATTGCAGATAAGCAGCAGGCTTTTCATTTAGAAACAGACTTCTACGTGTCTTTAGTTTTAATGTTCTGTGTCCCAGTACTTCATACTGTTCATGGTGCTTTTGTTTTGTTTTGCTCTCTGGTTCACTGTCACTGTGCAGTATGTGGTGTAATATCGAAATTATTCTGCAAATACATTCTTATATCTTCTTATATATTGTTATCATACCACAGCATTGTTAAGGTTTTGATTGGACAAAAGGTATCGATACATTTTCTATGACAGTAAATCAAGACATGATTGTCATAATTGTCTGTGTAGTTCTAGAGTAGTAGATTATGTCGTTTTTTAGAGTGACCGGTCATTCATAGGGCAGATTTTCCAAACAGTCTAAGGCTCATGAAATAGATGTTTTAAAAATGATTTGCAGTTATTTAACAAAGTAAATGTAGGTATAATCATTGATATGAGGAACTTTTTTGGAAGACATTTATTTACATTTACAGAAGGAGTCTCTAGTGTCAGTGCTTTGTAAGTGTTTTATTATACAGGCTTTGGCTTTCCTGGGTTCTTCGAAAATGGACAATCTGCCAATTATATCATTACATGAAACTGTTGGTGTGCTCAGAGATTTCTTAATAAATTCAAACTCTTTTTGTCAAACTGGTCTGGCATTAAAGCAATTAAATGCATTTGAATGGGCAGTAAAATAACAAATGTATCATTTATTTTGTCATTGATTTATTCCTTTTAACAGCATTTTCCATGATCTTTTAGTCCTTTCTTATTAGTGCTGAAACTGCTGGCTGCCATTATATATATATATATTTTGACACTTCTTATTGCTTTAACAATATCAAATTAAATATAATGTAACAAAAATGTTATAATTAGTTGAAGTCCTCTTATTTCCTTAGTATCCAGGTAAACCGAGTGATGACCTACAGGGATCTGGACAATGATCTTATGAAGTATTCAGCATTTCAGACACTGGTGAGACCCAATTCCTTCACTCAAACTGATATTCTGCTGAGAATGAACAAAATAGCATTTGTAAAGTATTTATTTTTATGAACTCTTTCATTCTATCCATGTGTCCTATGTATGGCTGATTTTTGGTTAATGCATACCATGTGTTTTTGTCCAGGATGGCGAGATTGACCTGAAACTCCTCACTAAGGTCTTAGCACCAGAACAGGAGGTGAGAGAGGTGAGTATAGTTTTAGAGAAAGGCAACCTTTTTTACTCCAGGGTTGACCAGCTGCTTCTGGGCCACCAAAGGGGGCATGCTGTGCCTCTGAGGAACACAAGATTTATGAAACATTTACTTTCACTCTCCATAAGCAGCTTTCTCAGTCTCTGTTTTGTGTTTTATGATCGCCTCACTCGTTCCTTCTACTTGCTCCTGGCCTCGTGTCGTTCTTGTGCTCATGTCCTTTCTCTGGCTCTTTATCTTATTCTTCCCTATCCATTTCATGTCCTTCTCTCCATTACTCCTGGCTTTCTCTTTACCTCTCATGCTCTCTGTGCAGGAGGATGTTGGCTGGGACTGGGATCATCTATTTACAGAGGTGTCCTCCGAGCTGCAGACGGAATGGGATCAAGGAGAGAGAGAAGAGCAGTCTCCTCTTCCTGTGGCCTGAGGATAGATAACTTTCAGAGAAAGGCCACTGCATTACTCACTAGGGGGGGCTCATATTCTGCTCTGCCTAAGTTACACCTGAATATATGTATGTATTATAATATTGTTCATATTGAATATTTTTTTAACCTGAGGAATTGTTCTAGTGGCATGTTCTGTATGTTTGACATTTTGAAATTAAACTCAACCCTGAATAAAAACGCTTCACTTGTGTTCTTCTGAATTCATTCAGTCATCACAAGACCTTTCGTGTCAGTCATATTATTTGGAGAGTTTGTGGAATCACGTCCAAGGTTAATGAGCAGGTAAGCTGAAATCCAGTTAATTGGTTTAAAATGAACTTTACACATCAGAGCGACACAACCTTATCATTATTGACTGCACCATTGACTCTTTCTGTCTGCTCTTGGCCAAAGCATCCATTTTCTGCACAATTATCTCAGCCACATTGAGCTAGGATCTTATTGACATCATTGGGATTAACATAATTAAATGTTTGTATTAGGTCTGTAAATCACACTCTAATTATGAAAGGTTAAAGGATTACATTCTGTTCAACATTAGGATTTTTGTTGTTCAATTGGTTGTTGGTTTATTAAAATCAAATGAATAAAGACAAATGTTAAAAGTTTTTGGTGGATTTAATGAAGAGTGTTAGACATCGCTGAATTAATTCTTTAGTATTGTAGTTCATGTACAACTATAGTTACTGCAAAGTATCACTACAGTCAATTCACATTAATAACATTTAATTAATTACTATTTTAGTATTTATTATATTTACAATGTCATACTGGCATCTACATTTATGTTTGTAAAACAAAACCACAAAGAATGAAGAAAATTCTTTACCTAAATTTGATCTCTTTCTTGTCATTTAAAGTTGTGCTTTTAAATACATAACTATTTTTCTTACAGGAAAAACAATAGAATTACTACAAACTACCAAGGTAGTTAGTTAGATTTCTTACAAAATCCATACCTGTTTAGCTTGCAGAACGCTGCTAGTATGAATATAATAAGAATAATAATCAAATCTAATGCAGGAAATTAGATTAGAAAAACCAAGGACCCTTGCGACCCCTACTGACTACCTAATACATGGAGTAAATGGAGTCAAAACCACCTACTGAACAAATGGTGAGAGGCATTACATCACCATATCACCTAAACCTTCAACTCTATTGTTTACCTACACATAGCTTAACACATTATGGAAAGCGATTATTTGTGCTCATATGGTTACATATTTTCTGTATCAAAACTTTGTCTTGCCCCACAACACCACAAATGATGTAAAAACAAAAAGAAAAGAAACAAATCATTTTGTGATAATTAGCTGGAGACAACTAAACATACCAGAACACATGTTTTCTGTGTAAAACATCTAAATAAAATTGTAAAATGCATATATTTATAAAAGATTGATTTTGGCACAACTTGAATGCAATGTATCGTACATTTATTATATTCATCTTTCCTTTCACCTGTCTACACATATCATTCAACATATCTTTGTTAGTGTTGTAGTTTTTTTACATTTAAAGCTTTAATGCGTTGTTTAAAGTAGACCAGCATAAATAAGCAACCGTATAGTTTAGGAGAAGAGAGTTCATGGAGAGCTTTAAATGCAGCAGTAAGCACAATTTCTTTTATCATTTCCTGTAGAGCATGCTTTGTTTTGCTTTTCTGTACTCTAATTTCTGCTGATACCGTTTAAAAAAAAAAAAATGGTTGTGCCATTTAGTTGTAAAGTCAAGCTTTAAGTTAGTCTTAGTTTAGAATATTTGTACCTAGAGACTAGAGTTTAATTGTGAAAAACCTCTGACTTCATCTCTGTAAATGAAACATCAGATGAAAAACCCCACAAACAAACAAACACTGTCGACATGCTCTGCTTTTGTTTTTCCAACTCTGTGCCCAGTGTGTGTGTGTGTCTCTCTCTCTCTCTCTCTCTCTCTCTCTCTCTCTCTCTCTCTCTCTCTCTCTCTCTCTCTCTCTCTCTCTCTCTCTCTCTCTCTCTCTCTCTCTCTCTCTCTCTCTCTCTCTCTCTCTCTCTCTCTCTCTCTCCAGCTCTGCTTCACTCTTTCTTTCCATGTTGGCTTATTTAGCCACCTTTAATGAATTCTGCCCATATGCCCTGAGCAGCTGCCGTGATGCCCCTTCCTCTCTCCCCTGCCGAGCTGTGAAGTGCCCATCCATGTACAGACAACCTCTAGCTGTCTCTCTCAGGGATGGCAGTGGCTGCCACTCCTCCACTGGCACGGGGCCGCCGGTGTGTTTAGGCGAGTGGCGTGCAGGCAGGCCGCTCAGATTAAAGCGCTTGTGATAGTGGGGAAGTGACCCAGCTCAGACGAGCAGCACCAGCTCCGGCCAGTCTGCTGGAGGATTAGGCGACAGGGATGCACACAGACAGAGGGAGAGGGAGTGATGCTTGGCATGAGCCTGTGTCCAGCTCCTCAAAGTGACCTCTCTCTCACTCTGTTCCTTGAAAACAGCTTCTGTCTTCCTCTAGCTCAGTTACTATCTGTCATAGTTCAGTAGCCCTGCACGGCAAAAATAGAGAAATGCAAAAAAAAAAAAGAGTTATGCAAAATGGTGGTATATGTTACCATACCTTTTCATTCATAATATATCATATATCATTGCATTTAGGAGCTACTGTTAAATATATTTAGTAGCTAACACTGACATACAGTAATGTACTTACATTTTTGAGAAATCTGATCATGAAAACGAGTTTCTTGTTGCTTTTTTTGTTTGTTGGAAACCCACTGACTTAACTGTAACTGTAAACATATTTCTCAATACTCAAATTGAGAAATAATATTTACCCCCAGAATCTACTATCATGGAAAATCTGTTTCGCTTTAGTCGCTTACGGCTGTAAAGCTACAAGGAAATATTTAGTTTTTACTTTTTTTATCTGTATGATAACAGTTGAAGTAAATTATGTCTTCAACTATGTCTTCAATTATGAAAAAAATTCAGAAACCCATTTATGATCTACATCTTTATTTTGTGAATAGAATCCAACTAAAAAAACGAAATGAACATACTAAACACATTAGTCAAGTCTTCGTATTCACTGTGCATTATTTACTTCCCATTGTCTCTTAAACCTCCAGAAACTCTCAACAGGTCCAGACCTCAGCTTTAAATTAAGAAAACAAAATTTGTAAAGATAACTTAAGGAGCACAAATGTTAATATTACTGTACTTATTTTATATTTAAGTTATTGTGTTGTACATAAAGGCCATTACATTTGGGGGCTTAACCAGTTAAGGACATAAATTACTAATAACAGTTATATCTGTCTTCACTGCGATCACATCATTAAAAGGGTAATACATCAGAGACACCAAGGGGTCTAAAAACATTAATATGAAGTCCATTAAATGTTGAGGTTGTCGAAGTAATTTGAAAGAGTTATTCCAACCATGTTGTACTTCGATTATGCTTTATGCTTTATTTGAAAATCAGACAGCTACTGTACGCTTGCTTTTTCTGCAGAAGCTTTTTTTATATAGTGGAATACAAATATAATTTTTTTTTGTGAATGCACTTCTTTAAAAATCGTAATTTGTCCTACAACAGTATCAGCATTTGGCCTAAGTAAACAATAAAACCCTTAAAGCTGGTCTAGGTTAGCTGACCACTGCTCCTTCCTCAGCCTTGTTTTTTTTTTTTTTTCCTTTTTTTTCTTTTTTTTAATGGAAATGAGTTTTCATTTCAATGGCCAGCAGAACAAATGAGAGGGGAAGTAATACATTTTTAATAACGGATCCAAAAAAAAAAAAAATCTGGATCTTACTGTATGTATTTTGATACAGCAGTACATTTAATTGCCAGTCAGAAAGGAGATAATAGGCTCGAGTGCTTTTCTAATATGCTGAGCTGCTGACAGAAGTTTCTCCATCTTATCTGGTCTCAATATCTGCCTTCCATAAAACCCCAGGCAATATATGGCCATGTAATTAAAGTGTTAAGAAAATGTGGAGATGTGGAGATAGCTGTTGTCTGATATTGGGCCCCCCTTCGGGGCTCAGAGTGAGTGGTGAGGACAGACATGAGCAAGTGTGGAAGTCACGGGATGTTCTGAGCGCATGCTGCTACCTGGCACTCCATGTCCCATTCACTGAGGTGTACGTTACTGTACAGTGTGGGGTGGAGCTTTATTAAAGGAGGTGATGTGCTGTGTCATTGTGACATTTGAACATTGAGGTCAAAGGTCAGCTTTGATGGGGGATATGTAATATATCATAATACGCATTAAGAACAGAGCATGTAGTAATAGCTGACTGCTTTAAAGTTTTAAAACTTGTTTTAATAAGTAGCTCCTGAGTAAATCTGTTTCATAAATACGATAGATTTGATCAATTTCTTTAAAATCTATCAAAAATTCATCTAAAAAATATTTTTCCACAGTTAGAAGGTTAACACATTTTTGTTTTTGTTTTGTTAAGATTGAGGTTTTGCTTTGCTATCGGAGTGAATAAAGAATGAGAGTTCATTCATGGGAAATAAAATCTGTCTATACAATATAGTGCAAATGTTATATTGAAAATACACATTTAATGCCCCCTCTAGTGTTGCCTAAATTCTTTTCCTTTTTGGAAATGTGTGTATCCTAAACTAATTTCTAACTAATGATCATTATCGATTTTCTCTCTTTTCACTTCAGCTAAAATGCATAACTTGATAATCGATTGAGGTATATGCAAACTACAAATTGATCTTACAATTTAAGAACAATGAACAATTTCTACAAAATACTTCCCAGAATACCTGCTTTTGCCCTAGGACTCATTTATAGTGCCTAGATAACACTTCTGAGATTCGAATTAAAAGTGTTTTTGTAATATAACAGCCATTTTTGCCATTTTTATTAAAGCACAGTAGGATACAGTATATGACAAAACTCGTATTCTACACTGAGTGTTCATAATAGATACGTTTTTGACTTCACAAAGCAATTATGATCAAACGTTGTTGTTTTTTTTTTTCCATTTTTGAAAACTGATCATGTATTTTTATTACACATATTCGACTATTTTGCATAAAAAGTGTGTGTGTGTGTGTGTGTGTGTGTGTGTGTGTGTGTGTGTGTGAGAGAGAGAGACTCAGTTTTCTCGGACACATTTGAGGAAACAGAAATTTGTGACAGCTTTTTCTCTCTTTTCCTAAAAGTTCTGTCTCTTTTTAGTTCATCCCAGGTGGGCTTAGACATAAAGCAAACAGTCTGGCAGCAGTGCAGAATGCCCATGGGTATCTGCTCTGTGTCATGCTGTCAGAACACTGGGCGGCGTGTGTTGGAGAGGCAGTAGGGGACATCGATTGGTTTGTATTTCAAGTTCAAAATAATTTAGGGACGCTTAACTTTCTGACATAGACCACGCTCCTTACAATAGCGCTGTTTCTGCAGGCCTTTGTCCTCTGGTCCGTCAGTGTAGACATGAGGCTTCCATATCTGTGTGTGTGTGTATGTGTGTGTGTGTGTGTGGCACATGAAATACAGCCAGAGCCCACATTTGTCATGTATTTTATTATTTGCCCCTCGCACTTGTCTTGGCCGGACATGTGGCCCCCTTCATTTTTCACATGACTGCTTTCTTATCATTGCGGGCCCTCATGGCTGGCCCTGCTGCTGACTTAAAGGCAATAAAACATAGAACATTCTGTAAAACACGGGGCCACTCACGCCAGCCCGAGGCCCTGAGTCACCTCGGGAGGAAATTATGATAATAACTCAGAGCGGCCGAGGAGAGATGAAGGGCTGTGGGAGGGGAGGAGGCTGATGCTGAAGGTCTGGAGTTCATGGTTTTTTGGCCACAGATTAGTGGGTCAAGGTGCTTTGCTGCACTGTGCCCTTGTAAAGCCCTCGCAATTTCCCTCAGCAGCATCTCTGTCTGCAAGAGGGATTGCGGGACTTATAGATGCAAGTTGTTAGGCAATGGCAGTGTTGGTGAAAATGCATCCAATGATTGAAACTTAAGCAACACAGTGATGTCAGAAGGAAGGCTAAGGGGAAGGATATTCAACTAAAATTTCGAAGGAGCAGCTACTTACAATTTCCTGATACTTCTGGATAAGCAACTACCAAGACAAGTTACCTTTAAAAGCTTAATCAGGAATGATAATTCTATATCTGTATAAATAAGGCAATGTAAATTCATTGCATTTTGTTTTAGAGTAGTGATTCATATTCACACTTCTGATAAAAGCCCCACAGTATAAAAAGATTGCATTCAGATAAATAACTTGTATAAATGCCTGTGATTGCTGTATCTGTAATAAGTTGCAGAAGCTGTTTATGTTTGTAAGTGATCGAGTCTTTTCCATATGGATCTGCTAAAGTATTTTTCAAAAACTTGCAGAAATACTTGCAATTCATAACCCCTAGTCTAGAGTTTAAATGCCCCCTCAACTAAGTGAAATCATCCAAGGAACCAAACGTATACAAAAACAGAGAAATAGCGAGAGAGATAAAGAAAGCAGAAAACAGAGATGAAGGCTGAATATTACACCTGCTCAAATCACACAGGCTTTGTCAGGCATCTGTGTGTACTGCCACTCTTACTCCCCTTTCCTCCTCCTTGGTTTCTAATGCAGGTCGCTCCATCTGTCTAAGACTGGTGGGGGTCTGGGCAGCCCTACTGAGCTGAGTTGAGAGAGCCTTGGGTCCTGGTGGTGCAGCGGCAGGGGCCTCACAGTTGCAGGCCAATGCTTCAGCATGGCTCTCCTGCCAGCTGGCTGAGCTTACTTCCTTACAAGCAGAGAGGTAATGGCCTTCTCACACCTCCTCTCTCTCTCTCTCTCTCTCTCTCTCTCTCTCTCTCTCTCTCTCTCTCTCTCTCTCTCTCTCTCTCTCTCTCTCTCCTGTCTCTCTTCATCAACAAATTATCAACTGACAACATGGCAACCGACATGAGCATGGCTTTAAATGTTGGATATTCATGCTATTTTGCTTGATCGCTGATCGTTTTTGGTGGATGAGCTGAAAAATAAAATCGTCGACATCTATATATAATATAGCTATAATCAGCTTTAAATTGAGTTATGATTCTCTAGAGGGGTTCTTAAGACTAAAATGTTCACCTGAGATAAAAGTTGGAGCAAGAGAAAGTGAGAGCTGAGCGATCGGTACTGAATGAGCAGTTAGAAGCTCTGTGATCCTGCACAGCCCCTCTGGACATAACTCCTTCCTGGGCACGCTTAGACCCACGGGCCTCCTGCTGGGATCGAACAGCACTGGGTGATGTAAAGGATTTTGCTTGCTGACTGATCTAGTCCTAACTGTCGTTTCTGAGTCCCTCTGGGGCATAGAGGCTGTGGGTTCGATGTAGTTACTGTGGTCAAATCAAAGGTGTGTCATACTGCAGTTGGCCCTAGATAAGTCATTCGTAGTTGGGTTTGAAAATCCTGAACATCTAATATGGCTTTGCAGTCCCAGGCATGAGTACTTGTGCCATTTCACCTCTCAACAAGATCTGTGATCAACTGCATATATTTGACGGTTTGACGGCATGACTAACTGTGGGTTGGATAAAATTTACAATATTTATATCTAATTTGAAGATGGAGTCTTAAAAAACTGGTAAGAGCAAAAGATGATTATAGGAAACTTGCCTATTTTTTTGCATACTGTTAAGAATATAATGAATTAATCAAATTGTTTGTTTAATAAGTTATACTTAAAAAATTACATATACAAACTCAATAGTTCCTTACATCTTCTTGCAAATATCATCCCTACTGATCTCCCATTTACCTGGCTTATCTCAACTGTCTATCTTTATCCATTCAGAAATTTCCAAGGACAAATTCACAACCTCTCATTTTTCTTACTGTACTTATTCTTTATCTGCTATTATGTCCGTCAACATGTACACGATATCACCTTCCTACGGATTTCTCATTTGATTCAATTTCCTCTCTTTTGGTCTTCCATAGACACATATTGATGTAAAAATCACCCCCAGACTGTGTGTCAGTATCAATATGACATGCAGTAAGAAAAAAAAAAAAAAAGATGGAGACAATTGAGCTGACATTTGGAGCTAATCCAGAGCGAGAGCTCCGGGTCAGGAGGCTGTGACTGAAAGTGATCGGCTAGTCCAGTCCCCCTGACCCACCACAGTGACCGAGCTTATTTGCAAACTAGCAATAAATATCTAGCTATCATTTATTTTAATTCACTCCTTTCTTTGGCTTGGACAGAATGGATTCTTAACCTTGTAAGACAAGGACACCCCTGTGCCGCCTGCCTAGCTGTAGCCGCTAAATTATTCTTCATTCTTCTGCAGACTATTTGTAAGAACAGCTAGTGGGGGGGTGGATGTGTGTGTGTTAGAGAACAAGAGTGGGTGTTTAAAAAGACGACTTCTAAACAAGTCTTCTAAACTGTTTCAAAGGGGGAAAAAAAGTCTAGTTTTCTGAAACTTAGTGTGGGAGCAATGGAATTGAGTAAGAAATGACAAGGGAGGGAGACCAAAGAAACACTGCAGGGGTGAGCAGGCAAGTGGAAGCAAAGTGATAGCAAGAAAGCAAGTGATAGAAAAGAAAGGGGAGGAAAGAACACAATTGTTGAAAAGGAGGCAGAAGAACAGGCAAGGAAAGAGATTGAGAGGGAGGGAGGGAGGTAAAAAATATATAGGTAGGAAGTCAAGACAGAGAGGAAGAGAGAAAGAAATTGAGAGAGAAAAAAATAAAATGAGTGAAAGAAAGAAAGAAAAAGGAGGGGAAAAAAAGACAACGGATGGAAGAACAATCAAATAAAAAAATTTCACAAAACAAAAACAAAAAAATGAAAGGAAAGAAAGAAGGAGGATGTCGGTTGGGGGGGGTGGGGGGTTGCGGATAAAACGAGCAGCCTCTGGAGTGATTTATTTGCCAAATCAGGACACAATGAGTCGATTATGAGTGCTCTAATAGGAGAGAGTGTTTGGGGACTGGCTAATTGGCTGTGATTGAGTTGCAGGCTGGGAGCCGGGAGAACAGTGGAGCTGGGCGGCGTCTGTCAGGCAATCATCAGCTAATCAGAGTGCTGAAATTAAAACTGCTTGGATGGGGTTGAGGAGGGGATAATGGCAGGGTCGAGCTCGTGTTTGAACAACTATGTGTATATATGTGTGACGGAGAGAGTAAACTCTATGAAGAAGTGTGTGTCTAATATTCATATCCATAAAACATAAACTATTTTGTGTAAATATATTTAACATATTGACTCGCTATTGTTGCCTGATCCGAGTGTTGAGATGCACATGCTTCTAATAGTTCAAACAAACTGAGACGCAGATCACAATCAGAGTTTGCTTTATTTTACAATCCGAACGGCATCACAGATTAATCCCAATTCAATTGGACTTTTGTCTGCAATTTCTTTTTCAACATGTTCGGTTTTGAGTTATTTTGCTCCTCTCAGAGCCGTTTTAGGAGCTGGGCCTGAGATGTCCTTCACTAGGGGGAGGTGTTTAGCTGTGCTTCTGCACTGGACCCAGTCTGGCGGTCCCATTCTGAAATCGCTGTACACTGTTGAATCTGCTGGCAAATCCGTTTAATTTTTACAACATTGGCACATTTATTAATATATTTTTCTACATCATTAAAATAAACGAGTAGCTGTGTGTTTTAGCAGTGATCAGGCAACCTACGTTAAGTACCATAAGATTGTTAAGATATTGTTGCATTTAAGATAGCATTATTTATTATATATACACATTTAAGATAGCATTATTTAATTTATATACACATTTAAGATAGCATTATTTAATATATATACACACATTTAAGCTACAATTATATATTATATATACAGATATAAGATAGCATTATTTATTATATATACACTATAGCTAGAATTATAGTTATAAATCATTTTTACTGCATACTGTAAAATTTAGTCAAAAATATGTTAATGTTATGGATTGTACAACAGTAAATCTAATCTAATTGGTTTTTTTTTTTTTTTTTTTTTTTTTTTTTTTTTTTTTTTTACCTAATTAAAGACAATTCACTCACTCACTAAAGGTACAAATTCACAAAGACTGGATAAACTATATTACAAAAAAAAAAAATAAATACCATTATGTATTTGTATACTTAATAAATTTAACAATATTACCTTACTGTTCAATGTGCAGTAAGTTAAAAAAAAATATATATATACATTACAGGTAGTACAGAAAAATAAAATATTTATTTTGCTTTGCATATTGAAATATAAATAAAGCAGTAAATAAATATAAGCTATGGCTAAAAACTAAATCTAAATGTATCTAAAATTAAAAAATGTAATTAAAAAAACAACAAAAAAAATAGCAATAGTGTAGAATCAAAATATGTAGCTGCATTTATTCACTCTAACCAATTTATATCTTCAGTTAGAAATATGTAATTAAATAATTTTTCTCATTTTTTCCCCAGTAGATAGACAATGCAAGATTTTAAAGATGGTTTAAATATAAAGGGGATTAATTCTCTGATAATCTCCTGTTCTCTTACTGGAACAATTTCATTTGGAACAGTGACACCCTGAATAGCAAATGACAGGGCAGGTGATCCACAGCAGCAACAGCCAAAGGCCCTAATAAGGATGTCTTCCACTTGTCTGACATCACAGTGTGAAAAAAGCCCTGCCCCTTAGTCAGAACAGTGCAGAAACAATCACAAACTGCATGAATGTTTAGAGCTGGGATAATGTTGAAAGTTTTATTACTTCATTTGTACAGTAAATTCTTGTCAGTGAAGGAGAAAAACAAAAAACAAAATAAAACTTAAACAAATTGTAAAGTAAAGCTCTGACTTTCCGCTCTTTAGTATGTTTGGAGATTTCAGTGACGGTTGTTCCGGGCACAGATCGGACCCGGGCCCCCTCCCTAACACCCACCCGTGGAGCGCGGCCCCCTGCCTGTTTTTTTATTTAATTAAAGGGAAGAGGGTGCATCAATTTCTGTGGTGGCGCAGAGAGATGACAGCACACAAATTGAAAGTAAGCATCTTGGCTGGGACGGGAGGGGACCCGCTCATCATTAACATTGAACACAATTCTGTGTGCCATGTAACAAGATTAGAAGCATTATTATCATTCCTCCTCTACACACGGCCAGTCTGTCAGAGACACAGAGCGGAAGAGCAGAGGAAAATTTGAGAGAGAATTTATGAGAGTGGGAGACTTATGAGTTTTTGTACCCCATTTACAAAAATAATATACACTGCTAAAACTTATGATGAACCTGTGCATTAAAGAAAACCTGTGTGACTTACAGCTCCTCTACAGGTTCTTATTTAAAGAGGGCAGTAAAAATGCAGTATAAATTATAAAATGGGATGAGGCTGTATGTATATCAGATTTACACACATTACACACACTTGATATCTTTTGAATGTTTATTTCTTTGAATAAGCAAAAATACACTCTTTTTTTAGGTGAATGCTTGAAGCATCAAAATCACTTTTTGGTGCTGTGTACGGTGTGATACGAAACACTTGTGCATCTAATTGATTACAGTCTGAACACTCAGGTGTACCGAGGCTCCGTTAATAAACCGCAAAGACAAATGAGCCTTTCTGTTGCCAAGTTTGCTTCTTGAATTGGATTATTGATGCAGTTATTGCTATGGATTGTTCTCTATTTGCCAAGTGACCATTACTTTTGCAGCTTAGATTCAAATATATGTACAGTGTCGACTGGAAATACAGGATATATCACTCATATGAATGAGCTATTATGTGAATTATTCCTTCATGCCATTTTAAATATCGAACAGTATCCTCAGTATATCAGGGGCCAGTATGCGTGTGGCAGTTAGGCTTTACAAATGGTCAATCTAAAAAAAAAAAAAAAAAACCTATGACAAAATGTTTTCATGAGATTTAATGTTGATGATTGAGTGATAGAGGAGGTGAGGAGAAGAGTGAGTGAGTGAGTGAGTAAGTGAGAGTTCAAGAGAGAATAAAAGAGACACAGAGAGAAAGACGGTGTGTGTGCGTGTGTGTGTGTGTGAGAGAGTGAGTTGAGAGAGTGTGTATAAGAGAGAGAGAGAGAGAGAGGGGAAGACGGAATGTTCTAAAGTATTAGTCCAAATGATTGACAGCTCATTTGATGACCTTGAGGAAGTGTGGCTAAAACTTTCAATCTTTTCAATCTCAAAAGTTTGGCTAAAATGGGCTTAAAAAGTGAAAGATTTCTTTTATAGATTTTTTTTTTTTCATTTAAAACTAGCGTTATACAGTATATGCCTTTGAAATGGCTGTGAGATGAGCCTCTAGTGTAATGAGACCTCTAGCCTCTAAATCATGTGACCACTAGCTTTATTAACTTTATTAACATGTCTGTTTCTCTTAGACTGTTGTCTCTGTAGATCACTACAGAATTGTTTTTGTGATATATTTATTAATGTAAATTCAAATTTAAAAACAGCCTTAAAAGAATAGTTTGGCCTTAAAAAAGTAGTCAAATGCAGTCAATCTGACAGGACTGAATAATTGACGTTTTTCTTCCATATTAGCAGCATTATTTTATAGCTATAGCTATAAAATAATGCTGCTAATATGGAAAAAAAACGGTGTATGTGCATAGTATAGTATAAGTGTGGAAACTTCTTGTTTCACTCACGTTGCTTCAGTCTCAGATGATGGTTTTCTGTGCTTGTATGGCATACTGTATTAGTGAAGCCACGACAAGTCAAAAAGCTTTAATTGTCATTTCAACCATATTTAGCTGAGGCAGTTCACAGTGAAATGAGACAATGTTCCTCCAGAACGCTGGTGCTACATTAAACAACAAATGAAATTTAACCACAAATGACTGTAAAAGACTGTATAAAGAACATTACTCATAATCATACACTCCAGTGCTCATGTTAGTTCTCTCTCCAGTGTTCTGTATTGTTTAAAGATTTATGATCCCACCCTTGATATCACCCAAATGAGAATGGTTTCCTCTTTTGAGTCTGGTTCCTCTCAAGGTTTCTTCCTCATAACATCTAAGGGAGTTTTTCTTCGTCACAGTCTCCACGGCTGCTCATCAGGGATGAATACACACCATTCACCTTACCTGTTGATTTCTGTAAAGCTGCTTGGAGGCAATGTCTGTTGTGAAGAGCGCTATATAGAAATAAACATGACTTGACTTGACAACATAGAGCTACATCACACAACATAGAGCTACATAACAGAACACAAGGACTAAAGTAAGTGTTCTCTCCACATAAAATGCATTGTGTGCAACCTAGTGCAAACAGTGCAGACAAAAGACTGTGCAAACAGACAACACAAGACAGTGTTGGACAGATACACAAAAACATAAAAAAATAGTGCCGCCAGTAAACCTACTGTATAATGTGTTATACAGTACAATGTGCAGAAGAGAACTGTAAACAGTGTAATTGTAAATATAAACACAATATGTAAACACAAAATGCTGTGCAAAACAACAGGAGCAGCGATCAAGTCGATGTACAAAACAGCATGTAAACAGTATATAGGTATAATAAAATAATAATATAAAATGGGTGGTGCTGAAGACACGGATGTGTGTGTATTGAGTGTGTGTTTAAAATTATTAAGTGTGTATTAAAGATTCACATCACATATTGTTCCTTGGGACACAAAATTTTAAGTTATGAAGGTTTTGGACATTAAGAATATTCTTGTTCTTACAAGCCTTAAACCTTCATAAATTACTTGTTTGAAATCGAGAATTTTAATTCATAGGTTTATATATTTCAGTAACATATGTGTGATATAAAAACAAAAAAGTATTCTATTGGCACTTTAATGCAAAATCCAAACATACAAATGTAAATCCAGATGAAAATCCAGATAAAAATCAATAAGCAGGTACATGGGAGATTGCAGAGCAAACAGGGCAGAGGACAATCCAAAGAGCAAACCAAGAAAATGAACAAAAGGTCATTGTCAGGAGAATAACAAGCCTGAAAACATACAGTGCGCAACTATAATGTTTGGCAAGACTTCACAATGAATGGAGATTTTTGCAGGTTTATATATTAATTTGACAGGAAGTAAACTATGTTACATTTAGAATAGATTTTAAAGTATTGTTACTAGTTTATAAATCACTGAAATACATGACATATATGCTAATTGAATATAAATCTAACAGATTACTCAGATCATTAGATCAGGTCAGTTAGAAATACCAAGGGTTCATTCAAAACAAGGTGCGTCAGCATTTAGCTATTATGCCACCTGTAGCTGGAATCAGTTTCCAGAAGAGACCAGATGTGCTTCAACAGTAGACACTTTAAAATCTAGATTAAAAACACATCTGTTTAACTCTGCATTTACTGAATGAGCACTGTGCTGACTGCACTTTTAAATTAAAATCACTTTTACTCCTGTTTTATTCTTTTTAACATATTCTAAACTGTTTTTATTAAAATCACATTTATTTTATTTTAAATTCTCATGTATCTTTAATTTTATTGTGATTTTATTTCTCGTATTTTTACACACACACACACACACACACACACACACACACACACACACACACACACACACACACACACACACATATATATATATATATATATATATATATATATATATATATATATATATATATATATATATATATTTTTTTTTTTTTTTTTCTATTTTGTTTTCTCTTGTTTTCTCATTTCTATGTAAAGTACTTTGAATGACCTCTGTGTATGAAATGTGCTATACAAATAACCTTGCCTTGCCTTGCCTTGCCTAAACTGGAAGTGAATTGAAAGAATTAGCATTGCAGAGTTTGTGATCAATGCTGAGGAGACGAAGTGTCCTGGGTTGGTGTTTTACAATTTCTGTTTGACAATTAGTCAAATTGCTAGAACAATAAAGATTTGCTTGACATACTCCAACTTGGTAGCTCTTGTAGGGACTCTTGCTGTAATATTGTTTCATACAGTAGGTTGGTGATGGATAGAACTGGGCATGCAGCTAGAAGTGTATTACAGTAATCTGATCTAGAGGTTATAAACTAACATCTCTGCATCATGTATGGACAGCATGTTCCTTATCTTGGCAATATTCCGAAAGTTGAATAAAGGATGTTTGAACATAGAAACATGGGCAAATTAATTTGGTGTTACAACAAAACAACATATTCTATACAATATGATACCAAAAGTTCCATCATCTGCTTCCAATAATCTAAAGGGGTTTTTATTTCAAAGAGAACTGGTTTTCTGGAAAATGATGATCTGTGGGCCACTTCTACTAAACTATGGTGCAGATTGCATCCGGTGTGTAAGTTATCAGCACTCTGTAAATTACTTCCTGCTTTAAAACTTTCTTAGTGGGAAGGAGTTGTTATGCTCAGTAGAGTAGATGGAAGTCCTTATTGATATATAAATCATCACTTTCATATGACAAGAGCACCGTAATGCCATGATGATGATTACAATATGAACAAAAGATGAAGATATGTTTGCCAAGGTTGGATTGGTAGAGCTCAATTGGCTTGCATAGAGTTCTGATCTTAACCCCATTACGATCAGAAGTACAGCTTTGGGATGAGCTGGAGCACCGAATACAGCCCCAGACCTCCTCGACCAACATCAGTGCCTGACCTCACTTATACTCTGAAGTCTAGTAGAAAGCCTCCCCTGTAGAGTAAAAGTTATTACAGCAAAGTGTAGACTAATTTTGGACTGGGATATTCAACACACATAGGTGTGATCTTGTATTGGTCGTATAACTAAACACTTTTCGTATTAGAGAACAGCTCCTTTTATCTCCACAATGCCATTTCATGAACCTACTGCCTACCATTTTAAAAACCATGCACATATGAAATAATGACATGCAACACTTATTCACACATATTACATATTTTATATCATGATTATGTAATCGGTCCACAATTTCTGAAGAAATTCTAAAAGGAACGTAAGAGCAAACAAGCAGAGAATCAATCTTATGTGTGGTCATGTATTTGGACTAAGCCTGAAACCATTCCAGTATTTTTCTTAATTATGTTTTTTAGGAGTTTAATTATAGCCATTTAAACAGGTACTTAATATTATTTTGTTTGCATAGTTATGATCTCATCATTCAAAGTTCTGTTTAAAATAAGGAAGAAAAGCATGGTTTTAAATTAAATAAATGGAACCAGCCAGTAAAAATCCAGTGGACCTGCAGGTGCTTTCCTAACAGCCACTCTCTGATACTTAATATAGGCTTTGTGAAGGTAAGGTTCCCCTGAAAGAAGATAGGTGAGCAAACACACATCAATATTAAGAGAGGGAGATCAGGGAGATCCCATTCTTGCCAGTCAGCTTGATGGGGACTTTTGGAGGAAACTTTACCTTGTGGCTTCTCATGTGGTTGGTATGAGATGTTTTAATTGGTGTTGGCCAAAACAGCAGGGTTCAGGTTAAAACCCTGAGGACCTGAGCAGTCACATAGTCACAAAAGTGGTGGTTAAAAAAAACAAAAAAAACCTACCTGGTGGTTTTATCTACCTGATATAAGGTAGCACATGCTTTGCGCATGGTCCCATGTAGTAGTCATTAAATTGCCAGGAACAAATTTCATAGAAATGGGGTCAGTGGTGCTTCTTAAATGTTTCTTTATTGTTACATAAAGCTAAAGGATTTTTACTATGACCTTGAAAACTGCTGGATATAAATTATATATTTTCCTGATGTGTGGCTCTATTAGCTGGTTAGAAAAATATTGAAAAATATAAAAGGTATTTTCTTTACCCTTATCCTATTATATTTAGACAAAATAATAAAAGATGAACTCAAATAAAAAGCAATTATAATGTATAAGCCTGTATGAGCAAGCATGCATAATTTTAGAGCCATGTTATTTATAGCTATTAAATTTCAGCATATAAAATATATCAATTATAACTATAGATATAAAATGTTTAATCTTTTCCAATGATTTTAATTAACTGTAGAGCTATGATGATTATTATGAATACATAATGTCTTTTATCTTTGTCCTTAATGTCCTAAGAAAGTTCACACACACACACACCAAACATGTCATGGCACTTTGATGATTTGTTGTAATATTTTACCTGGAACTCTTTCTGTCTCAATCTCTCTCTCTGTTTCCCTCTCTTTTTTTCTCTCTTACACACACACACACACACACACACACACACACACACACACACACACACACACACACACACACACACACACACACCACACACACACACACACACACAGGCTCAATGAGGTCACGAGAATTACAGTATCGAGCATTAGGTATCACCTGTGTCCTTTCCACACAGGCCAGACCAGCTCTAGTTGCTGATCCAGTGTTTACCTTTCTGACAGACCTGACACTGACCTCAACACTCCGGTTACATTTTGGCCATAAACACTGATTCAGGGTCAGTGATACACACCATTTGTGGGGTGAAGCTTTAGAGCTGAAACAGCCTGACAAGCCTCCATTCTGCTGCTATAAGTACGCCTATTATGTGATGAAAACTTAGATCATCTTTGTGTGAGCAAAATTAACAAAACATGTTGGATAAGACATTTGTGTAGCTTATTGTCACTAGTGTAACCCTTTTTTAATCAATTCTTCTTCTTCTTCTTCTTCTTCTTCTTCTTCTTCTTCTTCTTCTTCTTCTTCTATTGTTTTTCTATTTTATTCTATCTTTGCTCCACTTCTCCACTATTTACCTTTCTCATTTATCCTGCTGCCCATTTCCCTCTTACTCAAATTCACTCCCTCTGGTATGTCTAGTGTCTGTTTCACCGCTGTCCCTGCATGCTCCTTCTCTCTTTTTTCTTCTTCTTGCTGTTTGGGGGGCATGGTTCTGGTCAGTGGATGGGTAATGCCCTCTAAATTCACCTGTTAATGCTCAGGAAACAATGCAAGCCTTTGTTTCATTGGCGTGATCATTAAAATTTATGGCAGACTGACTTCCCCCAGCTTGCAGGGTTCAGGTGGCATAAGTCATAATTACATGATGACAGTCAAGGGAGAGCGGTTGTAGTCATCCCAACCCTCTCAGCCTGGCCACTCTAATGACATAATTACTCAGGAAGAAGGGAGTGTGACCCAACAACACAACTTATTACCTGTTTGGATGAATCTTACATGTATGCCCTCAAGATTAGTGTCAATATTTAAAAAAAAGAAAAAAACAAAAACACTATAATACTTACTTTTAAAATCAAACAGGATTCGCTTTTAAAAGAAAAGGAAATTGCGTGTGTGTGTGTGTGTGTGTGTGTGTGTGTGTGTGTGTGTGTGTGTGTGTGTGTGTGTGTGGTGTCTCAGCTGTACTCTGCTCAGGCTCTGCTTGCTGGTGGCACTCAATTTGTCGCTGGTTAAGCTGTAATGGAGTTGGGGGTGAAGTGGGCTTGACATACACACACTCCATTCTCTCTGCCTGTGTTTCACCTCCCGGCCCTTTCATGACATGCCATTGTGTGGACGTGTATGTGTGTGTGTTCACCAGTGAAGTCACAGAGCATGACTGCCAGTGATTTGCACTGAGGACATCCCCTGCTCACTGCCACCCCTCATTCAGGAAGTAAATAAGTCAGAGAGGAGGTAAAGAGGGAAAAGGAGGTGATTGAAAGACAAGATGAAGTGACCATGTGAACTGAACTGGGGTAGAGGGGAGAGGAAGGCTAGCAAGTGGAGGGGAGAGCTGAAGAGGAGGAGGATTTGCTATAAGAGAGAACAGAAGAAAAACTCAAGAGGATTACAATTTATAGAAAAAAGTAAACTAACAAAAAAAAACAGGCATTTTGTAATCTTTGTGTCTTTTTTCTTTCTTTCTTTCTTTCTTTCTTTCTTTCTTTCTTTCTTTCTTTCTTTCTTTCTTTCTTTCTTTCTTTCTTTCGTACAGCATTTTATATTTAGAATAAAAAAATTGAAATAAAGGTGAAAATGTCTTTTTTTCCCCAAAATGTATCACTTAAATACAGCACAAAAATAAATTACATGTCTAATATTGTATATGTGACATGTCTAATATTTCACCATATTGACAGTTTTATTCAGAATCACAAGCTTGGATAGTAAAAGGCATCTTATATTCAACATTTTAAAAAGTATATGGAGAAATACAGATTTAACCACATAATCACACTACTAAGTAGATGGCAGTACTATATATATATATATATATATATATATATATATATATATATATATATATATATATATATATATATATATATATATATATATAGTACTGCCATCTACTTTATATATATATATATATATATATATATATATATATATATATATATATATATATATATATATATATATATATATATATATATATATATAGTGCTTAAACCTACATGATAATACAGGCCCTATGTATACAGTACTACAACTGCAATCCTGCAAGAGTGTAGAAGAAGCACAAGTCCAGTACACTGTATGTAAGTAGTAAACATTAGTTATGCAGAACACCTAAAATAAACCGAATTATAGATCAACGGTGTAAATTGTATGTCACATAGAATATCACAAAAAATACAGATTAAATGGTAGTCTTAATGTGTTTTTACCATTCACATTTTTTCAATGCCCCATTGTAGACATGAGTATTTAAATGCCTCAAATGCACAAGACAAGGGCAAGCAGCAAAAATGTAGTGATGGAGGAAACCTTGGGACAAACCAAGATTCAGCAGGGGGAGCCCATCCTCTTCTGCCTGGCACAGTGTTTCATATATCTGATAGGATTTCTAACAAATTAGGAGAATTTCTTTTGTTTAAACTAAACATAATATATTTATGTGAAATATTTTACTGATAAATAAACTCCATGTGTGAGCAGTTAATTAAGGAGACAGGTGGATTATAGACAGTCGACTAAAGAAGATGGAGCATGAGAATGTAATGTAGGCCTCACAAATACCAGAGCAAGTAGATTTTAATTAAAAAAAAAAAAAAAAAAAAATGTTTTACTTTTTTGACCTTGTTTTTAAGTTACATTACGCACTGCTTTCATATTCGTGTTATTAATGCAGATTGGAGCCACTTTTTTAGAGGACATTAAAATGATTTATTTGGTTTGTGTATGGGCTTCATAGATAAACTATATTACCAAAGGTTTGTGAACACCCACCAATCACACCCATATGAACCTACAAGAGTTCTATTCTTCTGGAGGCTCTCCACTTCTGGAACATGGCTGTTGGGAGGATTGTTAATTCAGCCACAAGAGCATTAGTGAGGTCTTGCAGTGGTGTTGGGTGAAGAGGTCTGGGGTGGATGCAGTGGTCCGGTTCATCCCAAGGGTGTCCAGTGGGGTTGAGGTCAGGGCTCTGTGCAGGCCACATGAGTCCTTTCACTTCAACCTTGGAAAACCATGGAGCTCGCTTTGTGCACCAGAGCATTTTCATGCTGGAGCAGATTTAGTTGGAATGAAAGAAAATTGTAATGCTACAGCATTCAAAGACATTATAGACAAGTGTGTTCATCAACCTTTGTGGCATTAGTATAGAGAAGGCTCTGATATGAATGTGATGAATAGGTGTCCACAAACTTTTGACAATATGTACAAATAAAGTGTTGCCTCATAATAGACTTGAACTACAATGTTTTAATTGGTAAAAACACATTCATGTACTATATATTTTGAATTATTATGAAGCAGAATTCGAATAGTTTATAGTCAGTATGATACATAAATGGATGATTGTAATGGTCTAAAACTAAATTAGTAACCAAAGCCGTATTAATACTTTTATAATGTGTTGTGAATATGCTTTTAGTAAACCAAATGAATGACAAGGTAAGAATAAAAAAAAAATGCAGTACCAACTCATTATAGAACTCAAAACTTCTGTTTATTCCCAAGCAAAGACAAAGCAATATAATTCATTAAAAAAAATTTTATGGGGTTTGACATAAGCTTTATGTCAGTCTTTCAGTAATGAATAATTACATATTTATATACCACTTTAATGGTGTAAATTCCAGTGTAGATACCCTTTAAATAAAGTGTTCATTCTGATCTTTTTTTTTTACAACAATGTGTTATGCATATTTATTTGAATTCATTATACTTATGACATTTTAATAACTGATATTTAGTCAACTGGCTCCCCAGATGTTTGTTAAATGTATATATAAACAGCTGGTACAGAGCTGAAATTGTTCAAGAGCAATCACTTTCTTTAGCATACATTAGCCAATTTGTCTTTTTTATTAAAAGCAATGACTTGTATTTCATTCAGCAGTACTGTGAGAGCAAATACTGCATGTAGAGTGCATGCATCCAGCCGATGTCAGGCCCTTAGCACTGTGGCAGAGGGCTGCTTGGCCAGGGTGCTGTGTTGTTTGATTTGTTGTGAGGGTTAGAGCAGCAGGATGGAGACGCTTCCAGGCTTTTCCCAGCATGCCCACGGAGAGTGATACTTCCTCTGTCATCTCAGACTCGTGGTGAAGCTGTGCCAGCAAAAGCAGACAACACCCCACCGTTTACCGTGACCAACTCTGCCCACCATGCAGCTCTACAGGAACACACACTACTTGCATCTGCCTCTTTGTGTATGTGTGTCTCTGTGGATTCTGAGCATGCTTAGTAATGTCTGTGTGGAGGATGTATGGTAACTGGACTGATTCCATGATAATAATAATAATTATCTTTATTTAAATGTTTACACAGAGAGTTAATCAGTGTTAATACATGACTTTATTTTACAGCCCACATGCAAATTCAGACAATTATGGACATGTATTGTGCATTAACAGTTGCTTCCTTGTATAAAATCAATAATGTATAGATTTGTGATACAGTATTTTGAGCTACATACAGTATATAGGGATGCTGTATAGATTACATATATTTGTAGTTGTTTTAGTATTTTTTTTATTGTAACTTGTAACAGTTGAGGATTAAAAGCCTGGCCCAGTACAACTTGTTCAATTGCCCACCAGAAGCACCACCAGCAGCAGCTCGGGGTGCTGGGATTAATAGTCAACTGGGATTAGTACTAGTCATAACTGCTGAATTGCAACTACTGTACTATTATTTAAATACGTTTTTCAGTCATCACATCATAATAAAATGGCACATAAATAGTGCAGTTGTTTTAAAACTTTTAAAACCAGTTTTGCTAATGCTTCCTTTTTGATTGTACCTTTTTTTATTAATAATTTATAATCCATTTTATAATTGGGTTATTTTCCCCGATATTTTTCCTTCTATTCTTCTCAGATTTCCACTTTTAGACTTTTTTATTCTGGCCATGAATGTGTAAAATAATATTATATTAAAAAAATGTATTATTTCTATTTTTGTTAGATATCTCTAACAATTATTTAAAAAAAAAGTATTATTTCTATTTTTGTTAGATTCATATTTAAATATAATAAATATTGTACGGTTCACTCATTTGGGTTCATGTGATTTTGAGAGTATTAGTAGAATTTCAAATATTATTACCTTAATTGTAAAAAGTACTACAAAAGTTGAAAGTTGCCTAATTGCTTTAAATCAGAATATGAGGTGAATACATGCATTTATAATAAAACAGATTTGGGAACAAAATATTTTAAATGAGCTTTTATCTACAAGAGGTAAAGAGACCTTTAACTGATAGAAGCAGGGAATAAAATGTCTACAAAAAAGCTAATTACTTGTAAAATACTTCTCATGTCCGTTAATCTATTTTATTATACATATAATTACATTGTATTTATAATATAATAATTATACATAAACTGTATAGACATTTTGTTCTCTAAATTCTTTGGTTGATGGTCTCTTTACCTCTTGTAGATAAAATCATACCTGAAACATTGGATCTAACTGTCCAGCACTAAAGGCCAGTGATTGGAAAATGACATTTTTTTAGGCACTTTGTCCATCTCTTATAGACGGCCATCTGTAAGAGCTGAAGAGTATTGACAGAGACTGTGGTGTAATATTAAGGACACAGGAACAGCGCAATGATTGTCTTCAATCACTTGAGAGGTTTTGTGGTCATCACACACTGAGAAAACTTCCAGGCAAGAAGATTAGTGCAGATCTTCTCCACTCTCTATGAGGTAAATTTGTAGTTTTGTAAAATGTATACATGCCATAGAAACATAGCTTTATTACATTTCATATTTACATATGTTTTATTACCAAAGTTGGTTCATTTTGGTCTCCTGAGATAGCAGTGCACTCCAGCTGGTCTGTGTCTAAAAATACCTGTTGCTAGTTGGAGTGATGATAATGACTGTGATCTCCTGTAGGCTACTCTCATGACGGACTGGAGAGCCACAGATTGTGTGTGTGCGTGTGTGTGTGATTGCGATTAGGAGGGTCGAAACAGAGAGACAAGGGCTTCAGCTCCTTAAGCACTGATGACTGATGTCAATTAAGCCTTGATTGGCCTTTTAGATTCTCTCTCCTTCTATCTCGCTCTCTCTCTGTGTATTTGATGGTGAGATGGAGCAAAATAGTTAAAAAGGACTTGTTGGGTATGTGTCAGTGGTCATTCTGTAAATATTTTTTTCAACATCTTGTATATGTTGGTGTATTTGTCTCATATGTGTGATGTGTATATACGTGTGAAAAATGGTTTCCACAGCTGAGTGACTGAAGGTATAATCACAGCTGTGATCATAGACAGGGTACTCCACTCCCAACCTCCCCCCACCACCTCCTCTTTTTCCACATCTTTCCCTTTAGCGCTCTGCCTTTCTCTGCCTTTCTCTGCCTCCCACCCTCTCTCCCACCCATGGCCCTGTGCCCGCTCTTCCGCTAACCCCTATGTTCGCAAATCACTTCTTCTCATGTCAGCAGGTAAATTGTTTTGTCCTCCCATTCCCTGCTTTCATTACTTTGTGTAAATTAAGCGATATGTCGTCCACCGGTGCGAGCCACGGGTCTTGGTGCCGCCACGCCAAAACCATGAGATTTGGCATAATAAATGAAGACAAACTGGCACCAGCACTGCTCCTTCTCTTCGCCGACTCGCTTTCATTATTCGCTTAACTTGCCGGAGAAAATGACTTAACCCTGACCCACACATTACGTCCCACATTCACTCCAGATAAAAGCCTTTTTACAGCAGGCCCCCCACAATTTATATTCCACCAAGGAGGCTGCTTCTCTCTGTCACTTTTCCAATCTCGGGCACCCTCAACACACGTCATTAAACTTGTCGTGCCTTCCTGTATTTGTCCATCAGTCCTTCCTTTTACATAAAAGCTGGCAGCATTATTCTTAGCTTTGATGGCGCCAACTCATTTTTCCCTTACGGAATGTTTGATTGGAAGAAATATAGCCACACTGCAGGCCCTATCTCCTCTTCCCCTCTCCTCTGGTGGAATCATGCTCTTGATGAAATAGTGTTCCCCCAGCAAGAATAATAAAAACAGACTTGTGCATTACGGGCCGCTCTCAATCTGCCAGGCTGGGCCGTGCCGAAGCAAGGGAGAGCTGACCGAGTTTTATAGGTATATGGGCAGATAAATGGAAAGTGGTGAGCAGCTGGGGTGGAGGCCACATCCAAGCTCAGCACAGGGTGAAGGCAGGGCCATCATAGCCCGGGTGAGTGCTCACACATGGAGTTTAAGGAAAATGGGATTCTCCATCATGTCCTTATGAGCTTCCTTTCAGCACCATGCCTATAGACAATGGCAGTAAAATTAATCTTGGACATTTAGCACATCAGAATTTTAGCATTTTGCCTGAATCATAAACATCATCCTATACAGTGCTCAGTATGAACTTTCTAATAAACTTCCACTTGATTTTTCTATCTTTGATAAAAAGTGCGTAAGAAACGACTTTATAAAAGTATCACTGCCATAACAACATCAACTAACAAAGCCACTTACATTTCATTGCAGGTCAGTCTTGTTTGCTGATAATGTTGCTCAGGCCCACAGGGAGCTGGTGAGCTTTCTGTCTGGAATTGGAATGACAGAACACACTAGGATGCATTTTTTTCCCTCATTGATTCAATTTTTTTATGGTCTCTATCCACCAAAATCTTAGTTATGTAACTAATTAATGTCTAATGAGTTCTAGATTTAAAGCATGGAGTCATAATTTTCTATATTACACAAGGGGACAAGTTCAAATGTAGGGTTCTATATGGATCTGTTTTAATATAGAAGCCCCTTTGGCTCTCTGATTCCTTAGTGGTTTATATGGTGAGGCTTATCTCTTCTTAACCTAGTGCAAAAATAGAATTAAACATTATTAAACAGTTTAACTGCTGCCACACATATCAAAAAATGAGGTGAACCCACTTATTTTTGAATGTTATATAAATACACAGCATATAAATTTCTAATTTATTACACACCCTACACTTGGTCCTACCACATTATTTCACCAGGAGAGATTTTCGAGGTCCAGGACTATAATTTTGGTATCTGTGGTTGGAAATTGGTCCTAAGATTATTTTAAATTCTAGTTTTAATATTCACTTAATATGTTAAATGCATTGCCGTTCAGCATGACAAGCATAACTTATACAACTGTAACTTTTAGCTCTGAATTTAGCCTTTAATGACATTTAGATGACATTTAGAGCAAATTTTCGCATCCTAAGCTAAAAATGAGTTATTTCAGTTATCACCTAAGGAAGCAAACTGCAGCTCAGCTTTTTAAAGATACTCTCTAACCAGCTATCATAGCAAGTGTTGTCCTGTGCAAGGGGTGAATAAGAGTTTAGTGGATTTTATCAAACGTTTTTAGTTGAAAAGATGTTTTGTCTGTATCTACAACTGTTTCTGTACCATATGCAAATGATGAAAAAAGCTAGTAAAGTAACAGGAATGAAAAAAATGACAACCATTAAGACGCTGTTCCATTTTTTTACTGTTCAAAACTTTGGCAAGGTCGTTTATGTCACGTCGCTACCCAACATCTGCATACAAATACGTTCGCTTGTTCGACGAGTCATGACACGGCGCCTCTTAAAATGATCATTATTACCATTCAAATAGACAGATCTATTTAACAACCTGCTTTTTATCGCATAACAGTGTTATAATAGTGTTGTGCGTTTGAAAGGGATTGAAATGCAGCTCCCCCCTTCTTGCTAGGGAATGTCTCGGCTTCGATAAAGGCTTGGAGCAATAGATGGAGCAAGGCTGACATCTTCTTAAGAGATGATAGGAGAGCCAAATCAAATAGGATGGAGCAGTCACTCTGTGTGCAGATAGGTAGTTCATTTCACCGGCTCTATGTTGGCTTCCCCAGTGACTCCCTGCCCGGGGAAGATAGCTTACTTGGACTTCATTCATTATTCCAACCCTAGCCTTTTCAGTGCCTCTAAATGCTCGCCTTTTGTTCTAAGCTGAGATGTATTTCCTCACTCTGATGAGAATCTCGAAATTTAGGTTTCCGAACCAATGCGCATTATCACTGCCTTCTTTTTTATGTAAGAAAGTGGAGTGAAAATCAATTATTTTTTTGTGAGACATAATTGGGTACAAATGAATGAGTTGAGGCTTTTGAAACAATGGATCCCTGGTTATCCTTATTAAATGTTTTTCTTGCCCCCTGAGGTAAGCTGTGTGGTGAGGATTTTTAAACAGTTTCAAGCAATAACTTTGTTAACACTTGCAAGTTGGTTCACTTGTGCTGCAGAATTCTCTCAAGAGCTTAATGAATGATTAACTGTTTGTTAGCTTACTGATGCCTATTGCCACAGATTAAAGACTATCAACTGCAGATTCATCTGATGTTCAGATCAAGACAGAAATATCTCATGGTATTTCAGTTTTTGAGTGTATCATTACATATCACATAGCTAGAGTGATTAATTTGTGTCTAGTGTAGCACTCCTGGGTTCCAGGATTTGAGTTTTGAATTCAAAACTGTATTTTGTTAAATGCCTCTGTCAAACAATATAAATGTGAAATATGATGTAAGCATATTTAATCTTGGGGTTAAATAAAACCTTACAGAATAAGGAGAATATCATATAGTCACTATCTATTTAGCAACATTTTAAACCTTAAAAGCTTTTTATGTAACAGGTTTGGTAAATTTCTGTAAATTTAAAGAAAACTTTTCTTTTCTTTTTTCTTTTCTTTTCTTTTCTTTTCTTTTCTTTTCTTTTCTTTTCTCTTCTTTTCTTTTCCCCTGATCATAGATGCTCTGGGAAAGTCCTCCTACAAAACCATTACTTGTATTGTAGAGTGCAATAAGCAGTGGAATTACAAAGAGAATGAATGTAGGAGTAGAAAATGATCACCTGCCCCTGTCTGGTTGATGTAATGACAAGAAATTATTAAGTGGAAAGAGATAATGAATATTAAACACCTTGTGAAGCATGCTCTGTCCTGATGGGTGAAATTGAAAGTGTGTATCCTGAGGGGGCAAGCTTCCTAAATTGCTAATTATTAGTCTTATAGGGGATGTGTTTGTGATCTGTAGGCCTTGTAAAAAGAAAAGAGAAAGGTGTTGAATAAAGCAGCAGTGGAGGCTTCTCTATGTCTTGAGGCTGGCTTCTCCCTAGATGCTCTGGCTCATCTTAAACAATGAGGGCCCATGAGCGTGCTGGTCCCGGGGGCCTGGCTGAGCCAAGGCCTGGGGGCTTGGTACTGAGGGAGCCACTCTCCACCACTAAATGTGGACGGGACAGATAAGAGCTTAGCCGCTCACTGAGGCCCTCTCCCAGGAGCCCAGGGGAAAATTTGCAGTTATTAAGAGGAAGATGATAGCGATTAAATGGTCTTTGTGCTCTTGTTCACTGAGTTTCCTTTCCTATTTTTTTTTTCTTCATTTTATCCCCTTCTCTTTTTTGGTGGGTGTATATATGAGGGGAGTATGGAGTTTAGCTTCAGCTAAAAACTGAAAGTAGTTATTACTGCTTCAGTACAAATTACTTTTTTTTGCCACTTTGCTTTTATAGAGGCACTTGCTTTAAAGAAAATCTCATGAGTGTACCGCAGTATGTGTAGACTAATTTTTAGTTTCTTATTAATGAGATACACCAGTCCCTATAGACTGTTGAGTAAAAAAGCTTGTCAGTTGCTCTACCCCCTCTCTAGCTTTTTATTCTTACACATTATCTAATTGAAAATCAGCACTGGATTTGATTACAGGCTGTTGTTTTTTTTTTGTAAACAGCAACAATTAATTATATCAGGATTTCTTTCACAGTGAGTTTATTTGACATGAATTAAAATGGATTGGTAAGCAATGATATGTTGATGTAACCCTTAACAAATCAGCATTAAAAAACGCAATCTCTTACTGAAACTTTGCTTAGTTTACTGTAGTTTACCCTATTAATTAGTGAGTTTTGGCAGTTTGGCTAATTTGTAGTTATCAATTAAAGCAATGAAGACAATTCAGTGTGTTCAAAAAAAGCTGCTGCAGCAAAGTATCCAGGTGATGTACTTTAGAGGGAATAAATACTCAGAATGTGCTCCATCATGTGTAGGGTAAATGGAATAGGAAACTATCCTTTACACATGGTATGACTGTCCATTTGTGAATGTACCAATGGCAACAATGTTATTCTTGAAACATTCAAGGATTGATCATTATAAATCTGTTTATCATTTCAATTCAAGTAAAAACTTACAAATAGAAGTTAATAAATAGAAAAATGAAATAAATAGTAACAAATCTTGGACCAGCATTTGAAATGTATATAAAGGCTTCTAAATGAAATACTCATTATATTTTACACTTCTGCAATTCTGCACTTACTCATACGCAATGCCCAAGACTCTATGTTCTCTTCAGTAAGTCAGATATACTCTAAACTATATTATACTATTCTATATTCCCATTTATAGTCTTGTACGAGGTGGTATCAAAAGGTTTCGAGAATAGATCTGTTTAAAAAATAATAAGTAGTGCATTTGCACAGTAATACAGAACTTCCAGCTTTCCTGCCACTTCTGGATTGCTTCCTGGAAGTCTTATTTTCAAAGCGTGTCAAACAGTACATTTCTGCTAATGCGGATCTCCACAATAATGTCAAAACAGCGAACTTTGAGCTGGAGCTTCACCTTCATAAAGAGGGCCTAACGCTAGTGAGTATTGTCAGTGAGGAAGTGAGATCATGTTGTTTCCGGCAAGAAACATGTAAGTAGACATCTGTGAGTGCGCCCATGATCAGAATAGCAGATGTGGTAACGCACGTGGTCAGAATAGCACTTGTTTCATAGCACCCTAATGTACACAGGGGAATGTCTTGGTGGGCCTTGTGACTGTGCGTGCAGCCTTGTGCTACCATCTGTTGGTGTGTTACAAAGCTAGTCTTAAAACTTTTTGATACCACCTCGTACATTACAGAATTACTCTCAACACATATTTTAGTGCTTGCCTTTACTGTATACAGTTATAGAAGAGTAATAATATATAACCCAGAATTATGGGTTCCTTTAAAGTGTCCTTTCTTGTGTCACCCCAGGAAGTTCTTCATTGGCATTACCACCTATGGTTTGGGTTCAAATGTACATGCAGATTTCTGTGCTTTTGTAGACAGTGGTTGCAACAAATGCATGTTCCTGACACCGTAATAATAAGTCATCGTTGTACGCAATGGCGAGATATAAAGACGGGAACATTTTCAGGGAACATTTTTTTCATTGTGAGCATAACACTCACAGATGGAGCCCCTTCTTGTAATGGTGCGATGGGCGGAAGTGACGTCATCGACGGGGCGGAAGTGCTGTCCCTGCTTTCAGCTGTCAAAACAAAAAAAAAAAAAGAAAAGAAAAAAAAAAAAAGCAGGAACTGCGACGGTGAGTGATAAACAACGCTTTTTTTTTTTTTTTTTTTTACCTTAATAAAACATGCATAGTTTATAATTATTTTTTATTCAGCAGCATTCATATATTATAATGTAATAACGTATAATAACCTTAACGGATGAAGGTTCACATCTGATGACTTTGTATCCAAGTCAGCTTTCTTGCTCCTCTTAGTGAATAGGACAGTTAAACAAATATAACCTTTATTATTGTTGTTATTATGAATAATAACATCGCTGATGGTGTGAACCGAAACACTGTCATGCAGCATCGGGGCGATGGAAAGAAGCGAGATGGAAACGCGAGCGAATGAAGCGCGTTTTCACGTTTCTCTTTCCGCTAATCTAAAGCGAGATGAATTAGTCTGCGATGCGACGCACACGTAGAAACTGATGCAGTCTGCATATGTCGTGTGTGCGTGTTTTTATTTTTTCTGTCGTCTGGCTGAAGGGCATCGGTGTTATGTAATCCATATGCGGCGTGCTTTTGTTGTGCTCGTTCCCTGAGCACGCATGGCGTCATGGCGACACGTCATTGTTGCATGGTGCAGCGCAGAGCTCCTCATGCAGCATCTATGGCAGTGTACAACACACTACATGGGCTACAATCATCATCAATCATGCAATCATGTATCATCGATGTCCCAAAATCTGATCCTAAGCTTCTTATCATTATGATGCAAAAAGGGTTAAATGCAATACTTATATACATAAATATGATTGCAGCCATTCATCTGATTTGGCCTACCAGTTTATTTATTCGACTTATTTTGTATCTGGATTGGTCTTTATAGGGTTGGCAAATATCGTTGATGCAATAATTCACCTGAATCACCTTACACTTACATGAGTTCTAGCAACTGGTTGACCACCAGAGACCCTTAAACACTATATATGCAGAAGTATAAGGATAAGAGTTATATTTATATTAAGGTTGTAATCTGGCGTACCAGTGTAGATTTATTCATTGCTAGAGACTCAAAGCACTTTTGTACGTCGCTCTGGATAAGGGCGTCTGCTAAATGCCGCAAATGTAAATGTAAATGGATAACTGACTATATAATATGGTGTCTGTGTACAATCCAGTGCACTCTTAGTGCCCAAGCCATGCCCGGATAAATGGGGAGGAATGCGCTAGGAAGTGCATCCAAAGTAAAACATGTGCCAAATCCAATATATACGGATCACAAACCTGAATATGCCTCTGTATTTTGTTGCGTTACCAGCTTGTAGTTCTTCCCTTAACTGGACTTAAAGCATCCAAACATGTTTCATCAGGAAGGTTGGAGTGTAAGTGCTCGAGTGGGCCAAACCAACTCATACCTTTTTAGTGAACTGGAATGCAGAACGCACACCAGACCTGTTAATTTGACTTCGCATATACCCTTGTAGCGAAATGATTACAAATGTTTTTGGTGAAAATTGATTGGAAAGCCCAACCTGAAGAGTGAAGGTTATTATAACATTAAAAGAGAAGCTATTAGAAGTTTTAAAAGGGAATTCTATGTAAATGCCCAATGTTTGGGAATGCACACAAGATGGCTTTGTGTCCACATACTTTTGATTAAATATCGTAAGAAAAATATTCTGCATTCATCCACAAAACCCATGGAAGATCCTACTGCGAAAATGTTTTGTAATCAAATTATTGTACAGAATTAGGCAACATTTTATTAACTGGCAAGCTGAAAATAAAACATAGCCCACCCATGAAATTAAAGCTGAGTGTGGCACCTCAGACATTACCAAGTTGCAAAAAATAAATAAAATTTTTTTTGTTATTGTAATAAACACTATCTGTGAAATAACTGTAAAAGATTGTTCTAGTAGTGTTCCATTAGTATTCACGTGTTTTAGGTAGAAGGAGCATAGAGCATAATTGATACAAATCCTATTCATGTTACACGTTGTGGAACAATTCCTTCTTGTAAGTATAGTGCTCCTTAGGTATGGGATGTATACACTGACCACTGCAGTGACGCTGATTTGTTTTCCCAGAAGCATTACTGATATGGAGGAGCTGGTGCAGGATCTGGTGTCTGCATTGGAGCAGACCTCAGAGCAGGCTGAGCTGGATGATCTGTGGCAGGAGATGGTGCTCAGGCCGTTGCAGCATCGGCGCCAGGTTCGCAGACGGAGGGGCCGCAAGCGACGCTGCGATTTCGAGCACAGCCTCTGCCTCAGTGAAGCATCTGAGTCCAGCCTGGACGAATCCTTCACAAGAGAACATAGACATGGTGCTGGCGGAGCTGTGGCTGTTGCAGCAGCTCCTATGCTGGCTGCTAATCACAGTGATTCTGATGACACGTTGATAGTAAAACGCTGGACTCCATCGTCCCTGTCCTTTCGCACCAGACAGCATTCTTGGCCAGAGTCGGACTCGTTCACAGAGAACACACCAGGAAGACTTCCGCGCCGACGCCGCAAAGTCAAACGCATGCCACCAAATGTGAATGTAAACGTGCAGCAAAGGTTTCGAGTGTGTGGACTGGAGAGAGGTGAACAAACCCATCGTCACTGTCATCACCATCCCAACCATTCTCATCAACATCAGAGGTCTTATAAGAAGCAGAGACTGAGCCGGCTGAAAAAGCGCTCTGGGGGCTGGTCGAAGCAGGACGGCGTCTCTGTCGGAACTGGAGTAGGAGGCATGTCTCAAGAATGCTGGAAGGACAAGATCCTGCGCCAGACCAAGGAGAAGAAAGAGGCGTCTGATGAGAACATGTCAGAATGGTATTTCGTAAATCTTAAAAAATTTAAATGTGATTAGCTAGAGAAAAAAAACATCTCTTTATACACTAAAGCACAGAAAGTAAACAAAAGATTCCACAGAACGATGTACAGGAAAAAACAGCTACTAAAGATAAATAAATGATTAAATACTGTTGAAAATATCAAAATTAAGTGCATTACTATAAAGTGTGATAAACTTAAAAAAACATAATCGTTTAAACTTAACCATTTATAAATGAAAATGGACTTTTAAATTGTTTAAACATGGATATTTAAGCTGTTTTAGCCTTTTAAAAATATATATTTTAACAGCATGCACCCATTCTTACAGTAGCTTAAAAGCTTTTTACTGAGTTTGTAATCTACACCGGTCACTGTAACGCAAAACAAACAAATGAGATCAAATTCATATAAAACCTTATGATGACTTTTGTTCAATAGTCTATATAAAATGTTATTTTTATAGATTGAAATATTTTTATAAAATAATTTTATACAGGACTCCCCTCCCCCCGCCCCCCCACCGCCTTTCCTTCCTGTTCATTTTTGTGATTATGCTTGATAAAAAACTCTGGCAGTGATCATAAAAGTGAAGCCATTTTAAACAATCTAGAAGCTCCCCTAAATCTCACTGTCAAAAGTCCACCTGCCCTCGTTGCACCATAATTCATACAGGCATCAATTCATCAACTGGATAGGTATTAAAAAATGAAGGCCATAAGGCATGTAGTCTTCTGTTGCTGTGGTGATCAGTCGAGGGAAATTTGCTGTTGCTTGTTGCCTCTAAGCTACAATTAGCTTACGATGCCTCTTTTCTAAAATCACGAAGAAGATGTTTGGTATTGTATTGATCAATGAGAAATAAGGTTTTAATAGAATCCTAGTTAATTAAATTTGAGGTGAAGCAGATAGCCGAGTCTCCCACCTCCCACATGCAGTAGAGAGGATGATGTGTATCACACAAATGTCTGACAATTGACTTTGACTCAGTGAATTACTTCGGTGTCAGTGGAGACCCTCAATTTACTTAACTCGTGCTATTAGAAACTTCAGAGGTGGCTGAAGCGCAATCTGTCATAGAAGGATGACGGCCTAGGATTGCGATGAGGTGCATTAGTCTTAGAAACCTCTTTAATAATAAATGGAACGTAATGCAGTCATTATTGTATGGAATGTTTTAGGATTATTTTTAAGTATTATTTCATGAATTTTATTTTGTTAGTTGCTGCTTTTAGTTCCATAATCAGGCCAAATTCTAATTTCTCACTGCTTCTGCCTTCCCTTCTCCCTACCCGTAGCCCTTCCTCAGATCCATGATGATGTAATTATCTGTGGGTTGGTTTAAAGGAGAGATTGAGGCGTCAGCAATAATGGGCTGACAGCCGGCTTTACATCTTCTACTTTAATTTGTGCTGACCCCATGTGGCCTCTCGAAGGGGCTTGTTTTCTTATTTTATGGAAAAATCAATACGCCTCATGACAGAAAACAGCTCCGGAGAAGAAATAAATGGGAACACTGTGTTGCCCTGTCAATCATTTCTCACTTACACTTCTGCCCTATGTGCCTGATGGCTGTGTGCTCGGATTGGATGGATTGGAACGCTTTGGTGATGTTGGAATCTTCAAGCTGAGCTTGTCCGAATCACAATCAGTAGTGGAAAAGGATGAGGTTTTGAAAGTCACAGGCTTTAAGTTTAGCATGATAGCTAATGCATTTTAAAATGCAAATAACCCTTAGGGTCTCACACACACATGCGCACACGCACGCACACACACACTGTGAGACCAGATGTTAGTTTTAAGCATGTGGTGTATGTGAGTTACAGCTCATCTTCTCTCTTGTCCCTAGCGCACAGACATTGTCCAGACTTTCCTTAAACCAATCCAAGTGTGTGTGAAGCAGCTGTTGGCAGCTCCAGCTGGGTCTTACATCCTTGATTAGACCAGCATTGGGCCCAGTGCATGGTGCACCACCTGGTGTTCATTCTGGCCTGGCCGGGGGGGCCTCACCTTTCGGTACAGACAATCTCATCGGGACACATGATCTCTGCTTCAGAACAACCCCTCCTTAATTAAGAATGAATATCTTATTATCCATCAGCTCCTGATCAGCTTTAATAGTTACAACTACATTTCAATAAGAGTTGTCTTTATTAAGGTCTTTGTTTGTATGCAGTGGATTGGTGTCCAGTTTTGCCAGGATAGACTCCACTGGGGTCTTCCACTGGTGCCTTTGACCAGGATTAAGTGGTTACTAAAGTTTAAGTAAAGAATACAATTATATATCGAGTTAACTACATCTAGGGCCAAGACTGTGAGCTTGTTTCCCTTATTTAAATCAGTTTCAAATGAACTTATTTAAATGAACTTATTTTAAAAAGTACAGTTATATACTTGATTTTTCATATGACCACAAGCCTACGGTGTTAAGCTTTTATTTGTTGATGGTAAATAAAATTTTGGCAGCTATGTGGGTATAAAAAATAAGACACATGAGCTCCAATCCCGATCTTCAGGTTGAAGTTTAGTTGTTACTCGAAAGCTTTTAAATTTTTTTATTTTTTTATTTTGCTTAGGCAGGGAAATGATCAATTAAAACTGATTTTGGAAAAAAACAAGTATAATATGTTTACTATTTATTTCTTAATTTCTTAGTTTATTTCCTAATTTCTTTCTTTCTTTCTTTCTTTCTTTTTATTTATTTATTTATTTATTTATTTATTTATTTATTTATTTATTTATTTATTCATTAAATCATTAATTGACTAATTTATTCATTCATGTTCAAAGCCAAAGCGTACTGGTTCATGAGTTAGTATATGCCGTGTTATTAACTTTCTGTTCTGTAGCTGATTCCACTAGTCATTACTTCAGTAAATTTTGATTTGTGAAAGTAGGCAAGGAGTTTGGAATTGTATTCTAACTTGCCCAAGTTGGTTTTCACAAATCCCTGAGACTAATCCAATTATCCGTGCTGAGGGAGGCTGGAGGACCCTTTTAATCAGACACTTCTAGAAGAGGGCATGGTGTCGGAATGGGTCTCTCTGTTATCAGTGAGACACCCCTCCAAGTTTTCTGTCTTTGTTCTGGAGTGCAGAATAAGCCAGTGCTCAGTGACTTGCCAATGCGTAGTAATCTTACCCCAAACTGGCCTATTGGTCTCTAGAGAGTGGGATTATATCCTATTGATTACACCCTGTCTCAGAAGTGTGTTTTGGGCTCACCTCCCCTGGATGTATGTAGACAATAAGACAAGAAGTGGAAGAGATTAGCTCATTTAAGGCAAGCTGTTGGTGAGACGTCTTCCTAGAGGGCCTGGGCTGTGTGCGGGAATTTTGATGATGAATCAAATGTCAGTACGAGTGTTGTTTAAGCATGTATTATTCATCTTTGTTTTTGTTGATGCATAGTTCTACTTAACACAAGGCAAGACAGAGACAGATAAACTCGGTTGAAAAGTTCCCCCGCTGAAGGTCATGTCAGAGGGGGAAGGGAGGCTCCTGCTCGCTGAAAGAAAAATGTTATTTTCAATAATGCATGGCATTAATTAGCTACTACTTAATGGAAACCGTTTCATATTGGCAGCGAGCCTCTCAAGGCAACATCACATTACACCTTTAATAATGTTTAATACTTAATGTGCGGGCCTAATTAATTGTTTATATTGTACCTATCATTCTTCTTCAAAACCAGCACACTTCTTCCTCTTCATTGACATTCAAGCGCATCAATAGAGATTTAATTTCACTTTGATTTCTACAGATACTCTTGTCACTTAATGTGCTGGTGTGTCCGAAACGGTTTGATTTCTTGCACATATCAGCTGGTAATCACTCGAGAACCCCTATTAAACATGAAACCGTTAATGATATGAAGCAGACAGTTGAGAAGCTGTTTTACTTTACGTTTTCAAATTCAGTCACTTGACTACTCATTTCCCCATCGCTGGAGCACCGTTATGAATTAATTAAACAGCCTCTGTAATACCATACTTGTATCTGGGTGTGACCAGACCAGCACTCTGCCACGAAAAAAGCAGTTGGTCTTCATGCTGCTGTCTTCACAAGGCGATTAACTCTCATTACAAATCTCGCAATGCCAGGATGAGCAGTAGCCGTCTTTCTCTTGCTGACATGTAAGCAAGTAGTGATGTTCAGCCTTACTTCCAATGGCAAACAGGCAGCTGAGGGGCATGTGTGTATGTGTGGCCATATACATGTGTGTGTTTATCCAGGAGTTTTGGGCTAAGGCTGTGTTATTCCCTTGAGACCATGACCCCCCTCCCACATCTGCTTCTTGGAAGTGTGAGGGTGCGGCCATGTAGAGGCCATCTGCTTCTAGTGATGCATGGTGTGCCGGTACACTGGGCCGCCCGGCTCCCAATATGGTGAAGTCCTGCATCAGCAAGTGTGTGACCCACACCAACCTCTCTGCTCATGGTCAAGGTTAACTCTGATCAGCACGTGGCAACTGCGGAGCAGATGCGTTTGTCAGCTCCTCCCAAGACTCACAGCTCACCCTCCATGTCTTAGATGATATGCAATATTCAACAAAAGTTCTTATATATCAGATAATAACTTTTCAGCTAAGATTAATACTTATAGTTATTCGAACCTTTTTTATATCTTGATATCTTGTATCACTGCTTTATATTAAGACTCTACATGTTAATCTTTCATACTTTGATAATCTTATTAATTTATACATTTTGCTAAACAAATTTTTTGGATAAAATGCTTATTATCTTGTTCTAAATTTTTTTAATTCAATAGAAACGAGTGGATTTCAGCCAATATTTGTATTATTTGTGTCTAACATAGTACTAGAATTCCTACATTCATGACATTTCCACCTGTTTCTTCAAAACATTAAAGATTTTTGGATATACTGAACATTAACTATTTTACTGGTGTATGATCTTTAGTTGAATATTGAATTAAAATAAACAAATGTATTTATCTGAAAAAAGCTTTAATGCAGTAAATAAGTGTAAGAATCTTAATAGTCAACTCTTTTATTTGTATTATTGTATTGATTATAATTATATTTTTTACGTAAGCCCATTTATCTATAACGTTTCGCCATAATTTCAGATTGCAAGTGTATTCAAAATGATATAATCCAAAGAGTCTGAAAGATTTCATTGCTAAATCTGTCTGATAGCTCTGCATCCCATTCAGACTGTGTAGTCCCAGGCTTTACTTCCAGTGTTCCCAGGATAGGCTCAGGATCAATGATTAAGCTAAAAGAACAACTAAGGAAATTGTATTTGTTGTTGAACCTTTTAGATGTTCTTCATTATATTACATGACCACAGTGCTATCAGTGTCAGATCATGCATATGAACTGCCATTACTTTGTACTGTTCAGTGTCAGTAGTCTGACTGTGTGAGGAAATGTTTCAGATTTCTGCTGTGAGTCATTGCTCCAGGCCTCAGTGTCGTAAAGAACAGATGTTGTCCAGTTGTTGCATGAGTCAAAGTCCTGAGGCCTGAGGTCCATTCTGTGCATGAGCACTTCTCGGCAGACGGAGAAAGCGGGAGGGGAAAAAAAATCTGGTGCATTGCTGTCATCCTCAGAAAAGGCTGGGCAGATTAGATTGGAGTTGACAGGGAGGGATATTCAATTAGATTGGGCATGTCACTCAAGAGCTTCGATCCGCATCTGTACCTGCCCCTCCCTGGCGTCTTAGCGGTTTTGATCTCCGAAGCAAGGACCTTGTCTGCCATATTTGATCTGATTCCACTTTACATACAGTATTTTTACAGTAATTATTTCAGACACTTTTGAACATATGAATGAATGTCAAACCCTGAAAGATGTTTTGCCACTGTATGTGTACAGTGTAATGGATCTGTTCTTTTAAGCAGGAAAAATTATAATACTGGCAGCTTAAGTAACATTTCGAAGATAAACTGAAATGATGTTTGACATTTTTCTCTAGTGAGACGAGCAGCGTGTGCAGCAGTGACCCTGGTCTTTTCACCAATGATGAGGGAAGGCAAGGTAGGAACAATAATTTAATCTTGTGTGTAGTATAAGGTGGAATGGATATCAAAAAAAAAAAAAAAAAAAAAAAAAAATATATATATATATATATATATATATATATATATATATATATATATATATATATATATATATATATATATATATATATATATTGATTTGTATTTACCTGTTTTGTTTGCAGTAATAATTTGTAATTCTAAAGTTCTGTATTTTTGTAATTTGGTGGGTTGCATTATTGGTGAATGGGAATGACAAATATTGACTTGTAAAGCAATGTATAGTGCTTTAAATCAGGAAATACCTACACCTTAACCAAACCAGCCCTTCATAAGAAAAATTATTACTACCAAACTGATCATAACAAAATGTTCTGTACCATAACAAGAAACAACAAATCGGTGTCGCCATGTAGCCTGATTGCTGTGTGTGGCACTCACTGCGTGCCCATGCGGTTCTAATGAGAGGTTGTCATGTAGTGCTAATGAGCGCTGAAGGCTTCACTAATCTCATTAGGTGTGGAGGTGCTAGGCATCCTCTGATTTAACAGTTGTCACTACACCTTGACTGTGAGAGGCATGGCCTCTGTGCAGCTGACTGACAGGCCCATAGAGACCACTGGGTATGTGTGTGTGTGTGTGTGTGTGTGTGTGAGTGTGAGTGTGTGTGTGTGTGTGTGTGTGTGTGTGTGTGTGTGTGTGTGTGTGTGTGTGTGTATGTGTGAGTGTAAGGTGGCGTCCCCTTTGCACCTCAGTTATGAATAGGTTTTCAACTAAGCCCCTGGTTGACCCAGAAGCAGCCCTGAGGTTGCACTTCACTTAACACCATTTGACACAGAGGGTATAAGTAGCTGTAATTGAAATTTTATGATTCTCCTGAAATTATTTGCTGGGTTGAAACATCGAGTCACATAATTAAACTAATTGCAGACAGGTGAGGAATTGAAAAACATGGCAAATTTATATTTAGATTGTTGTTTATATTAAGTAAACATATAATCTTTTCTCAAAAAATGTATTTAATTATGTATAGTTTTACATTTTCTATTTTAAAACTGATGAATCAGATTATCTATAACAGACCTAACATTGGTGGTTTATATGTAAAGGTTTTGATCTAATATCGTCATTTCTGTAGTGGGAACAGTAGGAACAACAGACTGGTTGAAGGTGGAGGTGGGACTGCATCTAGGATCGGCTCTGAGCCCTTTCATGTTTGCAGTGGTAATGGATAGGTTGACGGACGAGGTCAGACAGGAGTCTCTATGGTCTATGATGTTTGCGGATGATATTGTGATTTGTGGTGAGAGTAGGGAGCAGATGGAAAAGAGCCAGGAGAGGTGGAGGTACACGCTGGAGAGAGGGGGAATAAAAGTCAGTAGGAGTAAGACAGAGTACATGTGTGTGAATTAGAGGGAGGGCAGTGGAGTGGTGCGGTTGCAGGGAGAAGATGTGGAGAAGGTGGAGGAGTTTAGGTACCTGGGGTCAACAGTGCAAAGTAATGGAGAGTGTGTTAGAGAAGTAAAGATAAGAGCTCAGGCAGGGTGGAGTGGTTGGAGAAGAGTGGCAGGAGTAATTTGTGATAGAAGAGTATCTGCATGAGTGAAAGGAAAAGTTTATAGGACTGTGGTGAGACCTGCTTTGTTATATGATTTGGAGACATTGACTAAAAGACAGAAGGTGGAGCTGGAAGTGGCAGAGTATATAAAGATGCTGAGATTTTCATTGGGAGTGACGAGGATGGACAGGATTAGAAACAAGCTTATTAGAGGGACAGCGCATGTAGAATGTTTTTTGGACAAGGTGAGAGAGGCGCGATTGAGATGGTTGGACATGTGCAGAGGAGGGACATGGGGTATATCGGAAGAAGAATGCTGAGGATTGAGCCAGCAGGTAGGAGAAAAAAAGGGAGTCCAAGGAGGAGGTAAATGGATGTGGTGAGGGAAGACATGCAGGTAGTTAACTTGAAAGAGGCAGATGTAGAGGACAGAGTAGTATGGAGACGGATGATCCACTGTGGCAACCCCTAACGGGAGCAGCCGAAAGAAGAAGAAGAAGACTGTAATTTTTGTAGTGACAGCATAAGTCTATTATCAAAATATAATAAACTTGCCGCTATTAACTATAGAAATTGATATAATAATGATATGGGTAAGATTTTTGTATGGAACATTTATGGAAGGAATCTCCATTGTAAATTTGTTGCTGGTTCCTCTTCCACTCCTCTATAATGACAATCTGAGCCAGTAATTAATGCTCTTGGACAGGTTGTCTTCAGCAAACTGTTTGCGAGCTTTCTTTTGAGCCAGCTTCAGAAGAGGCTTTCTTCTGGGACCAAGGCCATGCAAATGGACTTGTTGCAGTGTGCAGCATATGGCCTGAGCACTGACAAGCGGACCTTCCACTTCTGCAACCTCTAAAGCATTGCTGGAGCACTCATGTGTCTGCTTTTTTGAAGCCGGCTTTAGCACCTGATGCACACCATGAGTACTCTTTTAACTCTTTTTATATATTTTTATATATATATATATATATATATATATATATATATATATATATATATATATATATATATATATATATAATTAAATAAATATAGTAGCACACATTTAGTTATGATGACCTTTCATTGCTCAAATATAAAAAAAAAAATTACTTCACCACAAAGACATTTTTAATCACTAAACATTTGTTTTACTGACACACCAAGTCCCAAATAAAGCACCAAAATCTGCCATGAAGCACACATCCGGCAATTAAAACCGTCCGTGTGGAAACAGCAAAAGTTCCATTTGGTGTCCTGATTAACATTTACAGGAATATTTTGTCTTCTTGCTCTGTGTTGATTTTGGTTTCACAAATAATAAACTATAAACTATTATTACTACTAATAATACTTCATGCATATACTATATAATAATTACTTAATTACAACCAAATAAATACAATTCAGTTCTGCTCATTATGTTTCTATTATTTTCTTATAACAGCACATGTTTTATTCTTTACATACATATATTTTTGGGATATCCATGACTGTAACTAGTTAACAAATTATTTTTATTTATGGAACACATCATTTATGTATCAAACATAAGAATATCAGTTATTTGCTAATATTTGTTCCCACAGGTGATGATGAACAGAGCGACTGGTTCTTTGAAGGTGACTGTGCATCAGGTATTGGTGTTCAGGGCCTGATATCCGGCAGAGAGTCTGAAACAGCACCCAGACCTGCTGCACTTGACTCAAAAAGAGAGAAACATCACTCACCTACTTTCCTCCACCCCAGTCAACCCAGTCAAAGAGGTATAGCTGGTGTCTGTTCAGACTGTGCTGAAACATTCCCAACAAGTGACTCAAGTGCAGTCCTAATTTTATAAAAACATTGTGTGAAGTTCAGATAACATGACAAATAATTATACTTGCCTTGCCATATAGCATTTGTTCTGCAGTTAAGCACCTTTTACTCTACTGAACAATTATATAACTATTATGAATGGACATTCGGTGCCACCCAGATAAGGATGGGTTCTTTTTGAGTTTGGTTCCTCTCAAGGGTTCTTGCTTTTACCATCGGAGGGAGTTTTTCCTTGTCTCTGGCTCACTCATTAGGGATAAATTTATAGGCCCTTAACTTATAAATTCAAATAATTTTATAACCTCTTTGTCTCTGTAAAGCTGCTTTTGGGACAATGTACATTGTTAAATTGCAAATACAAATACAAATAAATAGAATTTAATATAGGTAGCAGATTACATCACTGACACACCTAATCTACTAAACAACAGAGATTACAATGCCATTTCTAGTTATAAGCAGTATATTAGCATGCTTAAGGCCCCCAAGCCTCCAAGGGGGTTGTAAGATAAGATGCCATGGTTATTACCATGTTCAGACTTTTGCCTGGGGCTCCCTTGTGGTCTGCAGTATGGGAGGTATGACCAGAGTGAGAGGGTCAGGAAATCAAGAATGATTACGCAAAAAGTTCCCAAGGCTAATAAACAGCGTGCATAATGTAGTGTAGAATAATATTTTGTGCGTGTGTTTATGTGCTGTAGGAAATAAGGTAAATATGACTTCCTGATAAATATGAGTTTTTAAAATAAATAGATATTTTCCCTTCTGCATGACAATAGTTCAATATATTGTATATCTATAGAAGTAAAAGTAGAGTAAAATAGTAAGGATGCTGATGTTAAGAAAATCAGGTGGTATAAACTACCTTCCCAACCACATAGTTCAGTGGTCCCCAACCCATTATTATTTCCGCTTTATTTATTATCTGATACTGAACGATGTTTATTTTGGAAAATTACCGGATTCTCTCTGCCACATCTGTCTATGACTCACTCTTGATGGATGTCATGATGCCTCGGTCACATGTCTTATCTACATCCGCTACCTGAAGTGTTAACTTGGCTGCTCCAACCGGTAACACATAATACAATACCGCTAAATTCAAACCACTAAGCTAGCAAAATGGACAAAAAAACAACAAAGTGGATTCACGTTTATTATTATAATATAAAAAAATTTATTGTATAATTTTATTTGTTGTTTTTATCCGCCACACCTTAAAGGCCGGTCCGTGTAAATATTGTCTGACATTAAACCGGTCCATGGCGCAAAAAAGTTTGGGGACCACTGACATTGATTGGCATTGATTGGGGACTGTGTTTTTTTTAACCTTTTACCAGCATTCCTTGCCATATTTATTTGTCTTTAAGACCCACAATTAGCCAGTATGAGCATTTTATATGTAATAAAAAATCACCACATTTTGCTTTTTTTCCCAATGAGAGTTACTTTTAAGGTCCAATTAAGTCAGAGCCTTAACCTTTATATTATGAAATGCCAGCTTTAGTTTGTAATTCCTAATTTTTTTTAAACATCTTACTTCTATTCATTACCAGTTACGCTGTAAACGATTTCATCTCTTATTGCTAAACAGTAGGGCTCGCTTTAAAAAAGGAGCATGTACAGGAAGCAAAGCTATCTATGGTATCGTTCTTTCTCTCAGTCTTTCCTTTCCCATGCCCTCTCCTTTCATCTGAGAATCATAACTGTGTGTTGCAGGTTATCATGCTCGTATAAACCGTTTGCCAGGTGTGACTGCGTGCTGCATTAGGAAAGGCAGAAGGAGATTGCCTGCCAAGGTGAACTAGAATATTATAAACATTATACAAGACCTCCAGTACACATTACTTTTACAGCATGTTAATAAATCTTTACAGTGTCCTGTGGTTCTAAAGTATTTCCATGTTACTATCCTTTTTTTTTTTTCACTTGAGCATGTCTTTTGGTTTGTAGGATAATAATATTGCTTGTGTGGACAAACTGAGGAACTACTCACATGATTCCTATCAGAGAGAGTAAGATTTTTAATTAAATCTAAAATTAGTTTTATTTAAATTCAATTCATAATTTGAATAATGAATATTTACAGGTTGTGGCTGCCCCCCTATGGGAAGCAAGACAGAAGACAGGTAGAAATGAATCGCATTACCCTTTACTGTGGTTGGTTTTTGACTTGTTGTCCATTTATAGTAATAGTTTTTTTCATTATTTCCAGCTAAAACCCTTGTGTTCATTGTCCATGTATCCTCTTGGCATTGGTCCAGACACTTCCCATCCAAGATGCTCCATATCTGAGTGTAAAAACAGGTGAGAGATTGTTTGCTTTTATAGATTTTCTAGAACATCTTAAAATAAAATAATCATATTATTCAATAATCAAATAACAATTTCTTAAAATGATTCTATATTCAGATGGTTTAATTTAACAACCTATGTTGAGCCATGCCGTTATATAAAGAATAATTTTTGTCATTACCCAAAAAAACGTCAGGGTTACTTTTATTAGCACTTTTGTCCTGTCAGAGTAAAATAACTGCGCTTTGCTTTCCGCCGTTCTGTTTACATGCACTAAACACTCTTCTAAATTATCATTGAGCCAAGTGACAAGGTGAAACACTATTGTATTTATGCCACTCAGTTCAGCAAAACCTCCCCTCACTGTAGGCAGGATTGAGTTGCTTACAGAATGTATAAAAATATTTTTTTTGTGTGTCTCCTGGGTGTGCGGGACGCAGCATTGAACAGATCTGCTGTCAAAAGCTCAATATATTGATGGAGCATTTTTAGTTAACTTCTCCAAATGAACCGTTGTATAAAGCAAAGCAGTACAAGGGTTAACCGATTTGACCCGCATGAAAGTTTTGTGCCAGGGTCAGTGTATTTTTGATGTGTAAAAAATCACTACAATGGACAAATCCCTCAGGACCTCTGCTCAAACCATGACCTTTGTGATCTACATGCTTGATGCATGATGGGTGTCTGATTTGACAATGTTTCATGCATTTACTTGAATATAAAATGCACTAACAATTTTATAAATTTTATTTTAGAGATATAAAGAATATGGAACTAGCCAGTGAGTAAAAAAAACCCACTGAAAAAATCTAATATATGTACAGTATTTATTTTTGCTCTTATGGTATGGCAAAGGGGAGGCCTGCTTAGAGGAAAATACGGGCTCTGAGGGATCTGCGTATTTATTTAGAGTTTAATTGCCTGAAGAGCTTTCGCCTTTGTTGCATTATGCCTTTGGTGCCTATTTACTGTGCATTCTTAATTCTTTCCCTCCGCTCTCTCTCTCTCTCTCTTCCTCTGTCCGTTGCTCTCTCTCTTGGGCCACTCTAGAAAGCTCTTTTTCTATCCTTGATGAGGGGCAGAAACACAACGGCAATAAAGCAGCCACCCATCTTAGCGCTGTCTTTCATACTCATCGCCTTTCTTCTTCACCTGAAAGGTTCCTTCAGATTGGAGTTTGAAGCATGTTGAATACTAATTTCTGTCTATTAAAAGGCCCCTGGTATCTTTGCGATGCTCTCATTTGAATGCTGTCCACAGGGGATGGCTCTTAATTCCTTTATAGACGAATTCCAGATCCCCTTTACTCCAAAAAGTATAAATCATACTCCCAAATGAACGAGGGAGAGAGGAGGTTGATGCCTCGGATCTCTGATGTGTTCCACCACTTAGAGCAGACGCATTGAGCTCCCAAAGCAGCTGGGTTTTGGCCTGTGTGGGGAAGAGATGTCTGTCCTCCCGACCCAGGCCTCCAGCAAAGCTTCAGGCCGCTAGGGTGTACCACTGAACTTATCTATATGTAAAATGCATACACAAAAAAATATTGTAGAAACTGGGACACAAGCAAATCATGCCCATGCTGCTACTACATAAGAGTAATAGTTTGTAAGTGTAGGGGATAAGTAAAGAATAAATCATGAAGGGGCTTCGTGTTGCAGGGAGATAATCACCGGCACTGAGGTGTAATGTGGCCTGATGCAGAGCAGAGTTACTGTCACAAGTGCAAAACTTATTATTTTTATTCAAAAGCATGTCCTTAGTGGGTGGTTATTTCTCTTATAACAACAATTTGTGATTTTTGGAAGTATTTATTTACTGAAAACAGCATGCATGTTTTAGCTATTCATAGTTACGTTTATAATGTTAACATTAACAAGTTCATTCCTGTTATCACTTATTTTAATCTTTTAGTCTTTCCCTCATAGTTTTTCTTTTTCTTTTCTTTTTTTTCTTGAAATTGAAAAAAGGAAAAAAAACAACAAACAAACAACAAAAAAATTGCAGCTTGTTATGCTACCAAGCCCTGCTTTCTAAAGAAACTTCTAGAAACCCGATAAAACATGCTGACACTGAAAACACCTCACAAAAATGTCATCAAAGGAAATTTGACCATATTAACAATTACACACCATTTCCAAAAATACATAGAAATACATACAAATAAATAAATATAATAATAATAATAATAATAATAATAATAATAATAATAATAATAATAATAATAATAATTTAAAAACCAAGCCATTAGGGAGGCACAAGCCAGTGCACTCTTAGTGTCGGTCCCAAGCCCAGATAAATGGGGAGGGTTGCGTTAGGAAGGGCATCCAGCGTAAAAACATGTGCCAAATCGAACATGCAGATCACGAATAAGAATTTCATACCGGATCGGTCGAGGCCCGGGTTACCAACGACCACCACAGGTAACGTTAGCCAACAGGGTACCGGTGGAAATTGGGCTACTGTTGGCCGAAGGAGGAAGAATAATAATAATAATAAAAAATCTGAATGGCTCTTGCTCAGTGTAAGGTTGGTTTATAAGGGAGACAAGAATTTCATTGATTTGTTTGTTTATGTATTTTTTATTTACTCATTTCCCTGAACTGATTCTAAATGATGTGTTATGATTAGTCTTTAATTTTCCCGCATCAGTATACTCAGATATTCTATAATATTTCCAAAAACGCCACCAGATTGTTTACTACTTGTGAACTCCAGCTTGTACTTGTCTCTGTAACACCTCACACTGTCATAAAAAGTTAAAATGCATAACTGCATCCCACCAGCTTCTGCTTCATGCATGTTTTCTCAATAGAATTTATTTATTCAGAAAATGACATTTGGCGGCTGCAGATAAATCATAGTGCTCCACCACTCCTTTTGCCTGCTTTTCATTTTAATTGTGAGATCTTGATGTCAGCAGTTAGTATATTGGTGTGAGTGGCCTATTGATTATTGATTTGCTACCATTGATTGCAATCCCAGGGGACCCTAATCCTTTCTGATTCATTTGAATACCTCTATTCATCTTGAGATCCTCCTCACACCTGGAGTGGCCTGTAGCCTAATGAAAATAGATGGTGGGCCAGAAGCTCGCTGTAACGTGCATGTCTTTTTGATTTATTATTTTAAATTGATATATCTACTTTGGAGGTGTGAGCACGGGGATGACAATTGACCCTGGTGTCGGTGTGGTTTTTTCGCTGTGAATGAGGGCCTGGTCAGCACGTAAAATGCCAGTGTATTGAAGAAAACGAGGGTAAAAGTAAAAAAAAAAAAAAAAAACACTTTTATGCGTTCCTCCAGACATTATTAGTTCATCAAATTAAAACTTTTTTCCTCACACTAAAAGCTTGTGATTAAAAGCTGGTGGTTTCATGAGACATATTTATCAGATACATGCACAACCCGTTCATTTTGCAATGAACTTTTATCACAGTGGTGTGCCATAAGTGACTTTATTGAACCTTACTTGGAAGGACTGTGAAGTGTTATAGAGTTTCAAGCTGCACTATGTGTTATAGATCTTGGACGCCTTTATAAAGTTTATATATAAACTCATAAATCAGGATTAAAAGTATTTTTGTTTACTCTCTAGTAGTTGGCGTTATTACAGGGGATCTGCGACCAATGTAGAAGTTTAGTGGAGCTGTGAGAGCTTCTCCAGGGCTGATCTTTCTCTAACTGAGAGAGATCATGACAGACGGAGAGAAGCGAGAGAGAGAGACTGAGGGCCAAACCCCTTGTGAATTAGACACAAACGCATCTGGGTATTACGTTTAATACTGGCCATGGCAGCAGCGAGTGAAATAATGTGGTGTTTAAGCACTCATTGATTTTGGAATTAAAAAGTTAGTTTGCAAAGATTTACTGTGGGGAGTTCAATGGCTGAGCTCTTTATCAGTGCAGCAAATGGCTGGTTATACGCTGTCCGACAGAGCTACGATTGAGGGATCGATAGACGCGTGATTTACTAACTGGGCTACAGCTAATCAATAAGTATAAAAGTAAATGAAATATGCATTACAGAGATTTTATTAGAGGGAGGTAGCAGGCGGAGAATGCCGGTCAAGCCATTTATTTTTATACCTATTGATTATACAACATAGAGACTTCGCTTATGCTCTTGGCCAACAAGGGTCCCCTACTCCACCACCCTCCCCACCTCTGCTCAGGTAGTGTGAGTATCATGTGATTTATGGCTTTTGAGGTCAGAGAATGCACTGGCGGTTAAAAGGTCCCTATCTCAGCACGAGTGAGGTGAGGGGTTTATGCTACTGCCAGAGATGAGCTGCACTCTGGCAGGTATCACACCTCCATTGTTTTACATGTCCCCATGTGTGAAGGGAAAAAAAGGAACCCTGACACTAAAATGTCTGTATCTATAACACTGACTGTGAGAATGGAGCAAGTTTACAAACAATAATATATCTTGTGTGTGTCTTATTTTTCTAAACTGTACACACACAGATCAGTTCTCAAAGCATCAGTCCCTTCCCCCTCGACAGTGGAGAGGACCTTGACCTTAACTTCACATCGCAGTAGACACAGGGGGTCTGCAGCCAGGGTAATTTGTTTATCTGTACCCAGCAGCGACAGAGACACACGGCCCGAGCACCTCCTTTCCTTCCACTGATATTTCTGTTAAAACTCCTGCACTACATCTTACTCTTTCCTGCCTTTACCTGCTGCCGTCCCTGGGCATGGGTTTTTCATGCTAACAGTCTGAGGTTGCTTTCTGAATGAATCATTTAATTATAACTGATCATTTTTAATATGAATCAATTCTAAGAGTTTTGTTTTGGTTACTCTTAGAGTGTACTATGTATCAGAGCAGATTCTCTCCACATTAAACCTGATTAGTTACTGAAGAATATATTTATGTGTTTCTTTTTCGATAGACAGCGCAGTGCACATCTGGGGGTGCTGTGTGGAGGTGATATCAAGAGGAGGAGGAAAACTGTAGCAATTTCCAGTGCAACTTCAGGTATGGCCCACTGTTAGGACTCAATTATTAGCAAATCCATCTGCATTAAAATACTACCTCGAAAATGAATAAATTTTTTTCTATTTTTAAAAGCTCCTTGGACACTATATAGACAAAAGTTTTTTGACACCTGACTTTTCCAACCATATGTGGTTTCTTTGCCGAAATGTAACTACAAAGTTGGAGGCACACAATTGTATAGTATGTTTTTCTGGATGCAGTAGCAAAAAAAAAATTCCCTTCCCTTGAACTAGAAAACTCCATCTTGATAATGCCCTTGTGCACAAAGCGAGTTCCATGAAGCTATGTTTCAAATGAGCTGGAACGCTCTGAATCTTAATCCTATTGAACACCTTTGGGATGAATTGGATTCTTGTTTGCACCCCAGGCCTCTTTACCCTACATCAGTACTTTACTAATGCACAAATTTTATTAACACGTGATTAATGCAGTGCACATTTTTGTTTGACCATTTTTATTAAAAAATAAAAAAATATAAAACAGGTGAAATTAAAACCTTTTATGGAACACATTTATTCACATTTTTAATCACTAAACATTGCTTTCCCAGACAATTTGCTTATAGCGAACCGAGGGGAAAGCAACCGGAACTGTAATATAATTCTTATAATTAATACAACCACTAAAAAAATTAACATATAACTATAGAAACATGATATCTCGAAAAAAAATTGTATTTAAAGAATAATTTCCAGAGGGTAAAATAATTAAATAAATGTAAAATAATTAATAACAAAGTAAGAGATTTTAAATAAAAGTAATATTTTTATTATTTTTATCTGTTACAATACGTTAGTGTATTAAAAACTTAATAAAAAAAAAGAGTTAACTCATGACAATCATGGGTTTAAATAATTGAATCAATTGTCAACCCTAATATATACAGGTAGTCCTCTACTTACGATGGAGATACGTTACGACGACCCCATAGTAAGTACAAATATCGTCAAAAAGTCGAAGATGGTGCAATGACTGTAACAGCCTTTCCTGCTTCATGCTGATTTATAATTTTCATTTTCTGCTCTAAACCGATGGCTTTCCCCCTCTTTTTTTCACTACCAGAGACATACTTGGGCGCTTGGAAGACATGCTTTTATCACTGAAATTGCTGTTTGAAACCGTTTGTAACAGAAAAAAAATACACACTAACACTGAGACAACTTTAGTCCACTAGCGAGAGTGAGGCATCTCACAGGGCGAGAGATACGCTCATGCTCATGGTTCGACTTAAGCTTTTTCGATCTTACAATGACAATAGCAATATGACAAAATTGTAAAAAAATACACATACTCGATATACGATACTGCCTGTGCCTGTTGCACAAAAATATTACAATAGTTCAATTTTGTCGTATCGCTATCGTCATCGTGAGATCGAAAAATCGTAAGTCGAACCATCGTAACTCGGGGAATATGTGTGTGTGTATATATATATCGTAACAAATGCTTAGAAAGGAGTAAATTATATAACTTAACAGTAAAGAGTGCTCACTCCTTTGCTTCTCGTGCGAAAGTTTCCTTTGGAATATTAATTTTTTTATTTGACAGCCGGCAAGTCAAAACTTGAAGGTTAAAGGTTGAGAAAAACCTTTATATTTAACAGGGAATCAATGTCAAAAAGATTTTTGTAAGTCTGAAAATGATTCTCACAGCTGCCAATTCTGATTATTATTCTGAAGCTATCAAGGACAGTAATAACAATGTAGTCGAATGCAGTATAGGTCACTCACTTTTCCCATTTGGCTGGCTTACATGACAAGGATGTCCTGTGGGTGCAGCTGATATAATTAATGTGATAAATGTCTAGAGCTGCATATGCTGTTTAATAATGTTAATCATTTAAATAGAAATACACCCTGACCCTCAATTTATTTAATTATTTATTTAACTGATGTTATGATTTAATTGCTTTGCTGTGTATCACGCAGTGGAATGGTTCAGGTGGAAGTCATACGTCTGTTTGTTCGACAGTGCTACTCCTTGTTTGAAAGGTGTGGACCTGAATCATCAGTAAATAGTTAAAGGTTCAGATTGGTATATTTGAACCAATGTGTGAGTTTTAATGATAATTGAACAGTTTCCAAAATATGTTTAGTTTAAATAATTATTGTAAATTATTTTACAATGTTTTATTTAGCCGACAAGTTCTTAATTCTTATAGATAAACTCAAAATCTTGCTCAGGCAAAATCATTCTAAGTACTAAATGACTATGCTTTTTGTGTTCTAGCTGTATAATTGAAGGTTTTGCTCACTTAATTACTCTATTTAAGTAACTAGTGTGAGACATTAGCAGAGGTGTAAACACGATTTTCTCTTCTTTTTTTTCAAGGCATAATAATGTTACAGACAACAAACTAGCCAAATATGATCATGCCTTCACGTTACTTAGAAGCTGGTTTAATAATTAACTAGTAATTTGATTTTATGTGATGGCCAATGCTTATAAACTTTATAGACCTCAACACTTTTCTCTTTTTTACAACTGTGCTTATATCTTAAAGTCTAAATAATGGAGGATTGAAATACCCTGCTCATTATTATTAATAATTAATATTACGTACTTCATTCACAGCTCTCAGTAGATTCAATCAGTTCCACAGATATTTTTGGAAACTCCAGTATACGGTACATGTGTTCGGAAAATCCCTGACTTTTGGCGAGTCGTTTTAGAAAGAGGAAGAAGACAAGAAGAAGTGCGGATTGGAAATGGCACCATTCATGAGTGTCTCTTTCCTTTGGGCCGACCCACCTGCCTTTTTTCATTAGACTGATGGTTCCTAGGTTCTTGTGTGCTGCTTCACAGGATTGAAATCTGAATTGGTTTGTCCGCCTCTTCCCCAAAATTTCCTCTGCCTGCATCTCTTCCCTGTTGCACTGTTTGTCATTTAAATAACAAATGCACCCAGTTTTCTGATTTAGTGAGGGGCGCTGGCCTCTGATGTATATTAATATTGCCGCACAGTGCACTGTACCAGAGTCCATCATTCATTTGGATAAAAGAGGTGGAATTTAAAAACAGCCACTGCTGTACAGGGATACAGATTGCATCCATTTATTGCACTGAGTGATGGAATGGCCAGCCATTCTGTCCTTCACCTCCCCACGCTACCATAGCGTTTCCCATAAAACTTAAAAAAGCTTCACCCTTGCCCCTTCATCCTCTCTGTGGGGGGCAGGCAGAAACCGGGTATTCCTCATTGGCCTTACCTAAAAACCTGCAGAAAACGGGATTAACCTCACTCAGGGACAGTTTCAAAATGGTTAAAGCACCTTCAAGATCCTTTTTTTTTTTTTATTATTTTTTTTTTTTAAATCAGCCATACTTTTTAAAAATCAAGCAAAAAAATGCTTGAGAATCGATCTAAATATTCCAATTTCCATTCTTTTTTAGCCAAAAACATTTAGCACTATATTTACATTTAGAGATTTTAAAATGTCTTATTGTCTCAATGAACACAACAAACTAAAAGTTTGGAACTATTATTATGCTTATTTGCGTATTAACCACAGTGTTAATTACAAACATCACAATTTGAAACTTGATCCATTTTTATCAGTCATTCCATTTTTTATCTTTCTTTTCATATGCCCTTGTTCTGCAGTGAATGTTTCTGTCCTGAATCTAGAGTCTGAAGTGGGTCTGTTGTGATTTATCATGCAGTGGGTGTCATCCAATGTCAGTGTCTGTGGCTGCATCTGCTCTGTATAAATCTTTACTTTGGTGTCTCACAGGGCCAGCTTTCTCTCTGTGTGTATTAGAGTCAGTGAGTGCAGCGCTCGGAAGGATATTGTCTATTTGATTGTTGAAATGGCAATTACTTTCCTGCTTTTAATTTGTGTTACTCTGCGAATCCTGGTGAGATATCTAATCAGGCAAGGGCTACAGTGTGTGACAGTGTGATTTTTCAAACGCGTGCTAAGCAGTGTTTCTGGGTGACAGGATGAGGTGTCTACTAGGGTTCCGCTGGGTATTGTCCTGCTTGTACCCAGCTGTTGCTCAGGCCCCTCTTTTTACCTCTTTAGCACTTAGCAGACATTGTGTTGAAGCTAGCTGTGAGAGAACTCATCAGACTGTTTGGATTGAACGAGCACTTCACTTTGCAGGTCCAAATTGGCTGCCAGAATCACATCTCACTGTCACTAACCTAACCATACAAATACACTTTTCTTCCAAAGTTCTAAACCAGAAAGAGTACACCATTGCTGTGGGATTGTTTATTATACCTTCTACTACAGAAATGCTGAATTCTCATTCCAATTCACCAGATAACAGCTATAACAGCAGCTTTGACAGTAATGATCTGAATAAATGGCAGGCTTACTTATGTTTCAGCCCTGATGTGTTATTCTGTATACAGATTTTTTGTGTCACTTATGAAAGAAGTCTTCAATTGCAGTGCTTTATAACGTTAAAGAACTTTTGTGATTTGTAACTCACAAGGTGATTTTTTTCTTTTGTCTTATTAGGTTAAAGAAAAAGTTGTACATATGACTGTTTAAAAGCTGCTATAACTTAAGTGATAACAGGAACTTGTTTTGTGGATAATTATAAATAGATACAAACTATGACACTATTTTTAAAAAAATCAAAAGTTTGTAAACACTGAGTGTTTAATCTTTTTGAGATGAAATATATTCAGTATAATTATAACTAACAAATTAGATAATTTAACTGTAGGAAGATTTATTTTGACTAAAGAAATATATAAATGTACAACTGTTAAACTTTATTTCATTGAAAATCTTTCCTTAGCATGAATAACTGCTTTACACACTCTTAGCATCCAGACAATTAGTTTCTTCAAACATTCGGCTGAAAGACAGTTCAATAGGATTTAGGTGTGGTGACTGGGATGGCGATTTCATGATATGATAACACTCCAGCTGACTGCCTGCTTGCTAAATAATGCTCACAGAGCTTGAACATATGCTTTGGGTCATTGTGTTGTAGATAGATGTGTTTTTATGCATGTGCAAAACAAATCTTATTAAATATCTTATTATTTGAGATTTTGACTTTGTGTGTGTGTATATATATATATATATATATATATATATATATATATATATATATATATATATATATATATATATATATATATATATATATATATATAGTACACTGTGGAGCATGCTGCATGATATTTAATTTTAAGCGAGTAACTTATGACACCACCCTGTTTCTGATTGTTTTCTAATACATACCTCATATTTTATATACCAATAAAAAAGGTCTTGTAAAATGTCAAATTACAATGATGATATGCACCTGGAATTTAATATTGATTTGTTTACCTTTAAAGGATAAATGAAATTTTTGATTACAGGCATCAGAAGTACTCTATATGCTATACATAGTCCTAATATTAAAAATAAATCTGACTATATTCAAGCTATTTTAACTTTGAAAAAAAATGTTTGGATTCAACAAAATATTGAAAAACAGTATATTGTGCTCATGTTGATTTGTCTAATTATCTCATTAATTGTATCATTTTAATTTTAAGTACTGTTTAAGACCCTGATTTAAATCTGTGATCGTACAGTGTAGTGTATGTTTATGTAGTCTAGTGTAGTTTGAAGTGTCATTAGAGCATCAGGTTGATATCTTAAAAACAGTGTGGCTCATTAACCCACTAGCAAGGGCATACCTTTGTGCTGGAATGCAAAGCACCATGCCAGCTTTCATTTCTATTTTTGGGATACCATTAGAGAGTGTCATCCCTCTCTCTCTGTATTTCCTGTGCTGCCCTTTTCTACCTTTCCTCCGTCTGTCTGCCTTTACCCTTCTCTCCCAATCCCCTATCTCCATCTCTTCCTTTTCCCCATCTCTCTTTCTCACACACACCCATGGTGACAGATCACCTGCGTCTGAGGCCCTGGTGTTCTTGCCCGGCGGTCCGGCCCCCTCTCATTAATGCCCACACCAGTGCGAGGGCCATATGGCAGCGCAAGACAAATAACGCCAGCCCTCAGCCATCACTTCTGCTGACAGAAATGCAGCCCACCGCACTATTTCGCCCTCATCTGCTCTACTCTGCATGCCTCTTTCTCCTCCTGCGTCCTTCAAAAGCCCACCACTGAGACACTTATTGCCTCTCTCCTCTCCTCTCCTCTCCTCTCCTCTCCTCTCCTTTCCTCTCCTCTCCTCTCCTCTTCTCTTCTCTCCTCTTCTCTCCTCTTTTCTCCTCTTCTCTCCTCTCCTCTCCTCTTCTCTCCTCTTCTCTCCTCTTTTCTCCTCTTCTCTTCTCTTCTCTTCTCTTCTCTTCTCTTCTCTTCTCTTCTCATCTCTTCTCTTCTCTCCTCTCCTCTTCTCTCCTCTTTTCTCCTCTCCTCTCCTCTTCTCTCCTCTTCTCTCCTCTTCTCTCCTCTTTTCTCCTCTTCTCTTCTCTTCTCTTCTCTTCTCTTCTCTTCTCTTCTCTTCTCTTCTCTTCTCTTCTCTCCTATCCTCTTCTCTCCTCTCCTCTCCTCTCCTCTCCTCTCCTCTCCTCTCCTCTCCTCTCCTCTCGTCTCCTTTCCTCTTCTCTCCTCTACTCTCCTGCTTTCCTTTCTACTCTCCTGTTCTGTCTACTCCTCTTCTCCTGTCCTGCCTTGTCCTGTCCTAACTTTCTCCTTTTTCAATGTTCCTTTCTGCCTCTCCTTCTTTTTCTTTCTTTCTCCTTTTTTTGTTCCATCCTAACCTACTGTCCTCTCCTTTTCTCTCCTTTGTCTTTCTATTTACTTATCTCCTCCTGTCCTATCATATTTCATTCTAACCCTTAATTTTTTTTTGTTCCTTGCTCCTATTTTCCTTCTTTGGCTCTTCTCCATTTCTATTCTTTTCTCTTCCTGTCCTCAATCTCCCCACTCTCCTCTGTCTCTCTTCTCTTCTCTTCTCTTCTCTTCTCTTCTCTTCTCTTCTCTTCTCTTCTCTTCTCTTCTCTTCTTTTCTCTTCTCTTCTCTTCTCTTCTCTTCTCTTCTCTTCTTTCCCCCCCTTTCATGTCCTTGCATGTCCTTTCCTCTCCTCTCCTCTCCTCTCCTCTCCTCTCCTCTCCTCTCCTCTCCTCTCCTCTCCTCTCCTTTCCTCTCCTTTCCTCTCCTCTCCTCTTCACAGCAGCTGAAGTCCTCATGAATGGAGCAGCTGGTATGGTTTAGTCTAGTGTAAATCGTGAAAACCACTCTGCTTGTATGTTGGCACACAATCATTCATAAAGCCATTATGAAATCCTGTAATGGTTGACACACATCGAGCCGGTCTGGTGATAAATATCAGCCTTAACACCTGCAGAAGGACATTAGAAAGCCACTCAGTCAGGACTTCTCCAGTTTATTCTGATTACTATGCTGGGTAAAGTCCTTTTATTTATTCATTAAGTTAAATTATTTCATTACCATTGTTTAATGACTCAGCTTAATAACTTTTTTATTGTGCAATGGAAAAGTATTTTCTAACCTAATTTTTGGAATTTGGATGTAAGTATTATCAAGCATAGGACATGCTTCACAAAACTCACTATTTAATTTCTGTTGGTCAAAAATATAGGCAAATGATGATTTAAGCATTTTAGACCTAGTCAGTAGTAATGAAACAACACACTTGACTATTTGCTATATTACAGCATGTATTTTATAAATATTTATTGGAATGAGCAGCCAGGGGCTCTAAGAGCCACAGCATCAAGTGGTTTTTCATTTGCCAAATCCGCTGTCCTCTTGTCTTTCTAGTGGATGTTGCTTAGCTATATACAGTAAGTCTCACAAAGGGCTAATCATTAAATAGCCATTCTGTCCTATTCATTTAAGTGCATGAATCAGGAGCCTCATTACTGTCAATGTATAATTAGCTGATTAATAAACATTGGAAGGGCAGGACTGCAGAAAGTGGTTGGGAAATAATTGTTTTTTGAGAGGCTGAACACAAGGAGCCATTAAGACATTCAAATGCTTTCATTCCAGCTGAATCATTTGCTGGTTGCAAACCTATAGATAAAAAAATATATACATTTTATTAATGTTTGCAAAAATGTGAAACATTCTGTTAGCCATTTTCAAATAATAAAATATCTAAAGCAAGGCCTGGGCTTAAATTGAACAGTCTTGACCTTTGCTTAAATATTTGAGGGTCAGCAGTTTCTCATGGTCACGTGATTAAGTGTTTGGATATTTGTTTAGGTCAAACACAGCTTACGGTTAGCCATCATTCCCTCCAGAAATATTAATCAATGATCCTGCCTTTCTTTGCCATGCTGGCTCAGTTTGGAGGGGAAGTCATCTGGAAAAAGGCACAGGCAGATATAATGGAAACTAGCTAAAGCACATGTTAGTGACGGCTGTATTACTTAATCCTGCGAGACAGCCCAGAGCCACAATGTCAGTTTTAGTTCCCACTTTAGTCGTCGAACCCAGGAGCTCATCTCAAAATGGCCATGTAACATGAACAAACTTCTGAAGTGACCAACCTCGACAGGACACTCTAAATGATGTTTTTATTTCAGAGTGTGCAGACTCTGAGGGTGGTGTATTTTGTTTGTTTTGCAATGATAAATGTTGCATGATTGTGAAATTAGAATTTTGAGAAAGATAAACTCTCCATTATGTCTGAAAAAATTGAATAGAAAAATTGTAGTCATTGTGTCTTAACACTGATTAAATAACGTACGTTCTCATTTGACTTTTTTTTTTTTTTTTTTTTTTGAGCACACCTAAAATGCATTTTTAATCCAGAATATTTACCAATACCAAAACTGCACCACAATCTCTGTTAAATTAGTAAAAATATATAATTCTACCCTATGCATTTTATGGGTGTGTTATTATCAATATAACTTTTATAGTTTAACATAATGACACATTATAATTTTTACTGAGAGTAGAGACTTTATAAGAGAGTATCAGTATATATGTATCAGTATCAATATATAAGGTGTTCATATGTGACACCTAAATAAGCCCGTCATGAAAACTGATCTAAACGAACATAGACGTACCTTTACAAAAGATGACATTAAAAAGTTCATTATGCTAAATGTAAGCATTATTTAAGTTTCTTTGCGTTTTGCATTTTATATTTATTATATTAACATGTCATAACACCTAAACGACACATACAGCTAAACCAGACATTTTTCTGACCCTTATGTAAAGCTTGGAGTTTGCTATTTTTATTATTTGTATGAATATTCATGACATTTTGACCATTATGACACACACACACACACACACACACACACACACACACATTATATATATATATATATATATATATATATATATATATATATATATATATATATATATATATATATATATAAAAAACACTCATTTATCAGCCCTACAACTGTAATTATATTCAGTAACATTACAAATAGTACAAAAGGGCATATTGTACTAGTGACAATGTCCCAGCGCTACTAAAACTGAGGTCCAGTAAAACATAGTTTGCCAGTTTTAGAGTGGAAGAATATGTGTCCTAAACAGAGCTCTGACCTTTACCACACTGAACACCTTTTTAAATGAACTAGTAAACTGCAGACTAATATTGTTGTTGCCAAATAGTCAAATAGTCAAACACAGCCATGCTTCAAAGGTCAGCGGTAGGAAAGTTTGGTAAGAGTGGAGGTTATTATAATAGCAAAACTGAAGTAAATCAGGAATGGGCTTTGAAATAGCAGAAGCTACAAAGCATTACACAGTCATTCTGTGAACCCCAAACAACCTGGAAATTGTCACAGATAACCTTTCCTTACTTAGCTTGTGGTATGTTTGATAGTTGTTGTTTTTTTTTCAAGAAGGGCTTGTGCAGGTGTTTAAACTCTACCTTTGAGTTATGTGGTGCAAAAAAAGGGTAGTCCGTGCATCTGTTTATTGGCTAAAATTTTTTATCAATTGTCCATCAACTGACTTCTCATGAACAGGTTATTCAGTTTTCAGTATAGCTAAAGCTACAATTTTTCAAACTAATTCCTGTACTGAGATATCAGTGATGTATCTTTTTATTTTCACAGTCTACCTCCCCTTCAGACGAGAAGATGCTAACCAATGCTGTGAGACGCCGTTCTCTCCTGGAGGAGACGGTGCAATCCCCTTGCCATCCACTTCACACACACCAGACTTCATCAAACCAGGGACTTCATTCAGTAGTCAGCGGGAACACGAGTATGACTGACATACTCTCACATTGGCTGCCCTCTTCATGGGCACAGCTGCTCAGGGTGGATATCCTAGACTAGCACTCAGAGAATACTGGCGTGAACCGAAAGAACTCTCTGGGACAAAAATTTCCGGATTAAGTCTTTACAACCAAGTAACCATCATGCAGAAAAAAATGCTAATGCATTCATTTGGGGTTAAGATGTAAGCCCAAGGCAGCTAACCCATAAGTCATCACCCCATTCATACTGATTCAGACTGAGACTTGATTTCTCTTTGTGACTATAGAAATGTCCACTTGGTTAAAGTTTAAAAAAGTTTTTTTTTTTTTTTTTTTTGGTAGGAATGTTACAGAAGTAGCTCATTGTGTAGCATCACTAAAGCTCGATACGTTGCGCATAACAGAAGATCGACCACTGAAAATAGAAGGAAAAAAAACAGGTCCCTTATTAACATGGATATGAAACGCTAGAGTGCTCTAAAAACACTCATTAGCACAACAGAGCGAGTGTGTGTTCCTGCACCCTCCGGGGGTCTCCACTCTCGGCTCCACAATCCACATTCAAATGTTCACACATTAAAGTTTAGTGCAGTACAGGGCCTGCTGAAACTTAATTTGAAGTTGTTTCGGTTGTCTTTATATTTATGGCAGTTTGGGGTCACTGTGAATCAGTTGTGTGATAATAGCATCAGCTTGTCTGTTATTATTATTATTATTATTATTATTATTATTATTATTATTATGAGCATTAATTGCTGTAAATATTTCATGGACCATCTGAGAATCCTTCATCTGCTTGTGCTTTTTTTTTTTTTTTATTGGAATTTAATACCTGTTGTTTGCTGGAACCATTTTGATTTCAGCAATCAGTATAATGAGACTGCTTTTTGCTCCTGTTGACATTTATAAATGGACCAGCGTGGCTGTGTAGACAGCTGTGGGAACTGTAGTGTCCCTTTTCCTCCGTGCTCTTCATCCATATGACCAGCTGCCTTGAATTGACAGATTGCTCGCTGTATTTCCTTATCGTGTTTTTGTCAATTGTCAAAGCTATTGCCTCACCTGTCGGTAATTAGTTAGTTACCATGACAATGTTACCTCACGAGCCCCTCCTCCCGTTGCTTGCGTGATGCCTGAAATGAGTTTCGTTGGTGGGGCAGAAAGTGGGAGTGAGGAGGGGGACAGCACGATGCGTGCACCCAGTCAATCATCTCAGCTACAGTTAAGGAATCCAGTGGGCTGATGCTCCTCATATTTCATCCATGGTAAAGATTACCTGTCGGCCCCAGAGGAGATGTATTGATCTGTTTTCCTTTTTTTCTGCCAGCAATCACCTGACAAAGGCACCTAGGAGTGCAGTAGTGAGTGATGCCTGTTCATGTCTCCACCCACTGTGGTGTATTTTGGGGTGGGGTGGGGGGATTCAGCAGGGTGTGTAGGCGGTGGGGGTGGAGGGGGTTGGTGGTGAGGAGGTTTGCTGCCCACGATAATGTCAGCATAAACCCTGCATGAACTTAAGCATCAAGTCATCAACAACACACTCAGAGCTTCTTTACCTAGAAAAAAAAACCTGCCTCTGTTACTCACTAATACACTGCAGTGGCATAAAGGGAAATTTAATTCAATAGGATGTTATCATATTATAACAAAATAAAATCACAGCATGTTTAATGACAATTAGATGAATGTGATGCCCTTTTGCATTTTGGGTGGATGTCAAGCAGTAGCTGGTAGTCTTTAGAATTTGTCATTTTATTGGTAGTCATTGGAATATAAATAAACAAAATAATTGATGCATTTGGCATCTGGGACAGTTGAAAATGGTCAAAGTCGTTATGATCTTTATTAACATCAATATCATACTAAATATAAAAGAATACAGAAAAGGTTTTTGGAACTTTCATGTTTCAAGTGGACAAATAATTATAAAAAGCTGATCGTGCTGGATGGAGTTGAGTTAGGGTGTGTTTAAAGACTCATAATGGATAAAAAAAAATAAAAATCTGAGTAGTTATTGCTTCTGGTCCATAAATATTCTGCCTTTCTTTAGAAAAAGATGGTGATAACATTGATTACACACAAATACTAATGCATGTCCTTCTGTGAATGTATAGTATAGCAGTGTATCCAATGCGGTACTCTGATAAATATACACATTTAATGCTTGTTTTGAAGAACTGCAAGGCATTTTCACTATGAATATTCAGGTAAATATTCCACAGAATTGTTAGCAGTATAAGACAGTATCCACTGGACATGAATTAGGCATTGGATATAAAATATATACATTTGGGCTGTATTCCGAGTTGAGTTACGCATGCTTACTGAAGATTTAATTTCAAAATTGGTAGACAGACATCAGACGTAATCCAGGCTTGAGTGCTATTCACAAGCTTGAGTAAGAAAGGTGTGTTATGAGTGTAATTTATGTTTGGGCTGTAAATAGATTTTAAAAATGATGGCATGCAATATTACCAACAAAAAAAAAATCAACTCAAGTAAGTGCATAACTGAGCTGCACAGTTTTCCTTTTGTAAATATTCATTGAACTGTTGGACATGAATTGTCAACTTTGAATACGGCCCATACAGCTTCCACATTTCTTTTATTGATGGAATGTTGTATGGTACACTCGAGCGAAACTAGTCAGTGTCATTCGGGCAGCTATTTCTTTGTATATTCAATATTGCACATGTTACTGCAGTATATGTGTGTTATTGATGAGAACGCATGCATACAAGTCTCAACTGTCATTGTATATCAATGGAAGCTTATCAGTAGATTTGAAATGAGCTGAATGAAAACATTAATAAACCCGATATGTGATTATCAAATTGTGTTGTGTTGAATCCTTCTACATTCTCGCATATAGTATGTACAGATTTTGTTTGGTTTTGCAGGATCTAAACTGTTAAATGTACCTAAAATCTCAGACCTACAGTACACATGAGCTATAAATCAAACCCCATCTATGTGATGTGAGATTGCTCGGTGGTCTACAGTGCATGCTTCTTTTCTAAGGTAAGAGTACTTTTTCTGTGCCTTCTAAATTGCCCTGACAGACAAATGACTCGAAGCTTTGGCTCTAAGCTCAATCATTAGGTGGCATGTGGTTAAATATTATATCTTGGGCAGCCACTAAAGATGGCTTCCACCCCATTTACTTTTGCTGGAAGAGACTGGCGATTCTCTGTTTACCATCGGTTCAGAGTAACAAATCACATTTTTGGCTGTATGTCTCTTATTTTGGCTTCTATCTCTCTCTACTTTGCTTTTCTTCTTTGAAAGATTGATAGATAGATGGAGGAAAAAATCAATGCTTTGCTGCAGTGGCAGTGAGTGAGCTTTGTCATGTTTAAGAGTACCTGATGTGTAGAAACAGCTTTTTCCTGACTCGCCTCAGCTGCTGCTACCTCTTGAACGCTATTGAGTGAAAGTGGCATTGAGAAACAGACATGACAGAGTGGCTACCTTTGCTTTGCTTTAATCTCTGGATCTATCTCGCTTTCTCTGACACCTGCAGGCTTAGTCTTTAGTCCTGCTTTTTTCTGTCTTTAGTTGTTGCCACGTTTGAGTGGGCAGGTTTACCACCAAATGGGTAGTATGGTAAATTGGTCTAGGTGGGTCTGTTATTGTTTTAGACTCACCCACATGCTCAGCAATAGACACTGCATTTGGAGGTTTGTGGTCATTCATTCTTTTAATTATTTTGCACTTTCTTGTGAATTACCTAATTGAGTTGGATTTTCAATTCAATTGATTACTCAAAGGTACTGATCATAGACAATCTACTTGTTTGTCCCTTTTGTTTATGCATTTTGTTCTTGTTTTTGCTTTCACCTTTTTCTCTCAGATTCCCATTCCTTTTTATTTTTTTCTGCCATTCTATTCAAACCACGGTATGTGAAAATGAGGTACGCAGGAGGTTTTGCTTTTTGACAGCCAATAAAAACCCCATAATGTCCTCAATCCAAGTGGCCTCATTTAAAATAAACAATAACTAGTGTCATCACTCAGCTCCCACTTCCATGTTCTATCATTTCCTTCTCTCTCGTTTCTTTCATTAATGCCATTTTTTATTTAATATATAGCCCATGAAAAATGAGAGACTCCTGTCTTGGCGTGTAGATATTTTGTTGCTGATGATGTGCGACGAATTTCCATCATAGCTTTGTTTCCAGCGGGCAAGCGCATAATCTTTTACAGTGCGGGGAGGGTGAGCTGCATGTCCATCAATCTCCTGCACTTACGGCTGTCGCTGGAGCAGAAGCCAAGCACAACAGCCTACAACACACACACAACCTGGGGACAAACCAGGGACATGAGTACATTGTAAGTCCCTTGCAAGGGAAATAAATATAAACCATTTGGCTTTATTTTTTTTTTTTCTGTTTGTTTCTTTTTTTTACACACACAGTTTTTCATGCATGTACATAGAAAGCACAGTATGTACTTTCATATTATCATAATATTATCATAAGCTTGATTATATCATTATTATAAAGCCATAATTATTAAGCACAATGCTTATAATACTAAACTGTATTGATTAATGCCTCATTGTGACTAATAAACATTTCATTTTTACATACAATGTGTTACTACTTATATTGATGAAAAACATTCCAGAATTATTTCACATACAGTATATGAAACAATAAAGTGCCTCTGCCTAAATTTTCCACTATCTGCTATGGAAAACGCAAAAAAAAGTGGTTAGTGGTGTGGTTAGTGGTTTAGCTGTGGAGATGTGTGGAGGTGCAGTGGTGTGGTTAGTGGTTTAAATGTGGGAAGGTGTAGAGGTGCGGTGGGGTTTTTGTGGTTTAGCTGTGGAGATGTGTGGAGGTGCAGTGGTGTGGTTAGTGGTTTAAATGTGGGAAGGTGTGGAGGTGCGGTGGGGTTTTTGTGGTTTAGCTGTGGAGAGGTGTGGAGGTGTAGTGGTGTGGTTAGTAGTTTAGCTGTGGAGAGGTATGGAGGTGCAGTGATGTGTAGTGGTTTAGCTGTGGAGATGTGTGGAGGTGCAGTGGTGTGGTTAGTGGTTTAAATGTGGGAAGGTGTAGAGGTGCGGTGGGGTTTTTGTGGTTTAGCTGTGGAGATGTGTGGAGGTGCAGTGGTGTGGTTAGTGGTTTAAATGTGGGAAGGTGTGGAGGTGCGGTGGGGTTTTTGTGGTTTAGCTGTGGAGAGGTGTGGAGGTGTAGTGGTGTGGTTAGTAGTTTAGCTGTGGAGAGGTATGGCGGTGTAGTGGTGTGTAGTGGTTTAGCTGTGGAGATGTGTGGAGGTGCAGTGGTTTGGTGTAGTGGTTAAAATGTGGGAAAGTTTGGAAGTGGAGTGGTTAGTGGTTTAGAGATTGGGAGGTGTGAAGGTGCAGTGATGTGGTGTAGTTAAGCTATGGGGAGGTGCGTTGGTGTGGTTAGTGGTTTAGATGTAAGGAGTTGTGGAGGTGCAGTGGTCTGGTGTAGTGGACCTTTTGCTTCTGCAACCTCTAAAGCGATGCTTTACAGCACTCGTGTCCGATTTTTTAAGCCAGCATTTGCACCTGATGCACAGCACAGGGACTCAACTTCTTTGAGCGACCCTTGCGAGGCCTGTTCTAAGTGGGACCCTTATTGGAAAACCCCTGTATGACCCTGGCCACTGTACTGTAACACATTTTCAGGGTGTTCCAGATCTTCTAATAGCCCAGGCCATCTTTGTGGAGAGCAACAATTGTATTTCTCAAATCTTTAGAGAGTTCTTTGCCATGAGGTGCCATTTTGAACATCCAGTGGTCAGTATGAGAGATTGTACTCAAAGCACCAAATGTATATATATATATATATATATATATATATATATATATATATATATATATATATATATATATATATATATATATATATATATATATAGAGAGAGAGAGAGAGAGAGAGAGAGAGAGAGAGAGTATATTGGTTTGCTGGTTGTGAAAAGTGATGGTTTGGATATGTAAAACTGATGTGGTCATGTGAAGGTGCTGTAATTGTAAATTGTGGTGTGAAATTGCTGCTGTGTGATTGTTGGGAGGTGTAAAGCCACAGTGGTCTTGTGGCTGGGAAGTGCGATGGTGCAGTGGTGAGGTTTAAATGTATCTTGTTTACCATTGTGAATAGTCTCCTAACTGCTCACTGCTTCTTGGCGTCCAGGCTTGTTTGGCCTCCTTTCCTCTGATGCTCTGGGCTTGATTGACAGTAATGGGTAGTGGCAGGATCAATGTGAGAATATAGAAAGAATGTACTATATGTGTGTGTGTGTGTGTGTGTGTGTGTGTGTGTGTGTGTGTGTGTGTGTGTGTGTGTGTGTGTGTGTGTGTGTGTGTGTGTGTTAGTGCTGTTCTCACCAGCGGAACAGCGATTGAAAGGTTGCTTGGCCTGTGAATGAGGTATAAGAGGAAGTCTCTAATGTGTCTGTCACTCAACATAGCCTTTCTTATTTCTTTTTGAGACAGCACAGGTAACAGGGGACATATGCTAAAAGAAAGGATTTGCCATTTACTATACCTGTTTCCCCCCTTTTTATGTACAAATTTTATTTAACAAATTCTGTGCTTCCATTAGGTATTATTATTAAAAAACGATGCAACAACATCAATGATCATATCCATTGGAAATAGAATCATTGGATTTGCTTTTGTGTGCAGAAATGTGTGATTTTGTATATAGCTATGGGTATCAATTCATAATATTATTTCTGATATTCAGATTTTAAAATGTGTATTAATGTTTGGGAACATTTATGAATTTAAGATATCAGGCTTGTAAAAATATCTGATTGCATTCCACAGTGATAGCTATGAGAACCACCCATCCTTCTCTGTATGAGCCTTTTAGGGATTAGCTTGTCACAAGTATTTCCATTTTCAAAGCAAGATATGTCAGATGCAGGCTGGATAAAGTCTTTTCTTATCAATGGCTTAGGGGATGTGGGTATGTTTGATGTTATAGCAGTGAAGAAGTGCCCATAGAATCTTGTTCTATTTATGAAAAAATGTGTGTGAAAGCGAGACAGAAATGGCAGGTTGGGTATCATGAAAACAACCCCATTTCATACTTGATCAGTGTAGGATACACATGAAGAAGATGTTAAGAAGAAATGAAGTCATAACAGTAAATGGAGATATTTATTAGGTTGGACGTGGGATCCTCAGAAACATTGAGATTGTTTATTGATTTTTTGGTTTTGGCTGGCTGCTCGTGGGCAATCGCTCATGCCACTTAGATTCATCACTCAGTCCAAGAACACATAAGATACTTCTGCCGCAACCTTTCTGGGACTATGGTAACATCTGTAAGTTCCATGACTACCATATATATATATATATATATATATATATATATATATATATATATATATATATATATATATATATATATATATATATATATATATATATACGGTGAGGAAAATAAGTATTTGAACACCCTGCTATTTTGCAAGTTCTCCCACTTAGAAAATCATGGAGGGGTCTGAAATTGTCATCGTAGGTGACTGTGAGAGACATAATCTAAAAAAAAAAATCCAGAAATCACAATATATAATTTTTAAACTATTTATTTGTATGATACAGCTGCAAATAAGTATTTGAACACCTGTCTATCAGCTAGAATTCTGACCCTCAAAGACCTGTTAGTCTGCCTTTAAAATGTCCACCTCCACTACATTTATTATCCTAAATTAGATGCACCTGTATGAGGTCGTTAGCTGCATAAAGAAACCTGTCCACCCCATACAATCAGTA